>NC_134536.1:162903365-163218240 GCF_050624435.1 Tenrec ecaudatus
CCCTTGATTTAATGGGTGGTCAGCTTTCTCAAGTACTCTTTCCTGATAGGCATACATTTTTACTCTAGAAATGCAAGGAAGCAAAAATTGGCTTAAGCGATCTTCCTTCTTTGTAAAGCATGGTATACAGAATTCATCACTGCCTTACCTTTTCATAATCCTGTTCAATAATTCCAGCAATACCTTGAGAATTCAGCTTGGGCTTTCCTAATAAACATCCTATAGTTCTTTTAGGTAGCGGACCCCAATTACTGCTCTTAATAATTTCTGATTCAATTATAGCTTTTGGCTTTTCCTCACAACTCTTATCAACCCCAGTATCACTTTGAATTTCTAGAGTACTTAAGTTAAACTACCTGATAAAAACTGTATTACTCTTGCAATAATAGGCTGCTTCTTTTTAGAATCAGCAAACTGCTGTGAGAGTTTCTGAGCCTTCTCTTGGTTAATCAAGGTTACAGCAGGCAGAACAAGGGCTGGGCTTTTGCCTGTTTGGGGAGGTTTGGTCTCAGCTGTTGTTTCCGTAAGATCTTTGCTTGGGCAGGCAGACACCTGGGCTCCCATCTTCTGCTGGGCAGGGTCTGTATCAAGCTCCTCCTCAATTACCTGCACTCCTTCAGAGGGGCTCAGGGACATCCCGCTATAAGTTTTGTTGGCTGGCCGTTACTTCCAGGTAAATGTTCTCTATTACTAAAGTTTAAATGACCATGCTCTGCCCAGTGACTACCTCTCTCGCAGCAGGGGCAAAATCCTGTTTCCTTGGACTCTTTCCCTGCGTCTTTTCCTCTGTGAATCGTCCTATTCTTTTGTCATATCTGCCTGCACTCTATCTGGTAATGTCCCTCTGCTCCATTTGTAAAGCTCCATTTGGCGTAGCTTGCCAAAGCAGCAGCCATGAGGTTGTCCCTGTGCTCATCTCTCCCTGCATCCCTGCATAGCCGGATATAATCTAACTGCAAGCTCTGTTCCTTGAAAGGGCGTATGACAACCTTACAAGATGTATTTGAGTTCTCAAATGCTAATGTAAAATAGGATTACCTACTGCCCCTTTGTCTGCCATATTTTTGTGGACAGCATCCAGCAATCTGGATATAAAATCTATATAGGGCTCATCATTCCTTTGCTTTACTGTCCTGTAACTTGGCCATCTGCTTCCTGATGGGATTACTTTCTCCCAGGCATTTAGAACGATTGCCTGTACCAGTGCAAACGTCTGCTCATCAAATTTTAATTGTGCCTCAATTGTGATATAATTCTCATCTCCTAGCAACCGATGAAACCCTTATAGCTATGCCCTCTTCTCATTTTTGCGTCCTTGTGCAAGAGCTGCCTCGTTCCATACCATCTGATTTGATTCTGAAGGGGAAAAATCATACTTTCGTCAAAGCTTTCCAGTCTTCTAGGATCTGATATTCTGTTAGGTTAGGTCTCTCTCTCCGGGCTAGATTTCAGCCTCGGTCCTTGGCTCCGCGCGAGAAAGATTTCACGCCGAAGTCGGGCTCATGATCCAAGTGAATTTAATGAGAGTTAAAAGAAGCTTCAGGTTTTACATGGCACCCATAGGATTCCTTTGACCATGCGGCCTGACAGAGACTTCCCCAGGTACTCAAGGATCCTTCTCCTCCTAAGAAGATGACCAGACCACCCAAGCAAGACCCTCTCTCTCTCAGTTCCTACCTTCTTAAGGGTTCCCGGGGGAGGCGTGGTGAACGACCCCAGGTTGATCCCATTGGCCAACTTGCAATCACCTGGCCCAGGTGGGCTGCTCTAGGTATAAGGGCCATCCGAGCCCACTGGTGGGAAAATCCAGCTTTCCTATGCTGGCTCTCCTGGGCATGCGTAAATGGACTTCCCAATTCCCTAAACTAAGCTGCCTAACAATTCCATATCTACCATATTCTTGATCATAACAATTATAAATGGTGAATAAGGACCATAACAAGATACTGCTTGCTTGAGATCTTTCAGAAGCTAAAAAGATTCCCTTCAGGGTGCTGCTCGTCAGGCTCCCTGTCTACAATTCTAACTGGACAAGCCATTCTGAATTCTCAGTCTGCTTCTTGAGCTATACTCATCACCATCCCTGAGAGCAAAGGTGCTTTCCTATTCCCTAACTCTTTGCTTCTCACTTTCTAGGTAAATCTGCCTATTTGCATTTCTTTGCATCTAATCTCTTGTCCTCCAGCACTGGTTTGCTTGATAGTACTATAATTCCCTGGGCTGTATTCTGGTGGGGCAGATGGTTCCACTTTGCTATCTCCTGATTCAAGCTTAGTTTTCTCAGCTACACCTAAAATCGTCTCATCTGCCTGAAATCATTCTGCCTGCTTTTCACCTGATTTGTCTGCGTAGCTTAAAGGTTTCTCACTACTCTGCCAGTCTTGATTCTTCACTCTCTCCCCTTGCAGCAGCCCCAACACTGCCTTAATCTGCACCTGCAGCTCCCAGGCCTCCATGGGTGTGCTCTGTCCTTCCCTGTGAGCTTTTTTCTTAAGTTGATGGCTACCAGATCTCCATATCAAAGCTTCCTGACTCTAGAAAAGAAAGATTAAATTTCTTTACCAATTGAAGAAACTCTTTCATCCTCTATTCCTTACCACTACGTTTTGTTACTTCAAGAGGTGGCAGAGAGTGATACCATTCTCTGTATTCTTGATCTTTGCCTGACCCATATCTCAACAGGGTTAAAAAAATTCACCTAAAAATGAATTTAAAATGATTTCCCAATTCATCCTCACTGTCTGATGAGGCTGTACAATTTTTGCACAGGTTACAACTGAAAGGAGTTGTTTTCCTATGAGTCCCCACATAATGGGGACCATCTGCCAGGGAGAGCCAGCCCCTAACACATCATCACGGGTTGAGGTGCAATTGTCCAGCAATAATAAGTAAAGATTATAGTAAAATTATAGAAAACATGAGAAATAGAAGAGAAATATTGAAATAAATGGAGTCAGACACATTTCATGGTAGCATGCTCACCTCAGCCCACTTGGAGGTTCACGTAGAGGGAGAGAGCAAATAAGTGCATTTTTATCGTGAAGTAAAATAGTTTTAGTCTTCTAACTCAATCTGATTAAACTTAACTTACTTGAAGCTAGAGATATTTGCTTTTACTTGGTGGATAAGATGAGCTGCATCTAATAATTCACATAACAGTGGCATCTAAAGAGAGAAGTGTTTTGTGAAAGTAAATAGAATTGTTTTCTCATTTCAAATAGGAGAATATTGCAGTCAGGTTTATTATTTCTGTATCCTGAATTTATTTTGCTATTGGGTTTAAGATTTAGAAATAAACTGAACATTGTGATTTGACATTGCAAAAGGAAAGCATACCTTTTGAGACAGATGCAAATTCACAAAATAGAGCAGCTCATTAGAAAAGAAAATAATTACGGCAATACTTTCTTTGAACTAGTCAAAGAACAAGAATGAAAGTAGTCCCCATCTCCAGGGTCTAGGATACCCTGGAAAGAACATAGTTTAGTATACACAGGAAAAATTCTAAAGCATACGCTGCACTACATGCACATCCTGCTTTCCCTACATGTTGTTTTAGTGGGTCCGTGGCATGGCAGTATCCCAACACCATAAGCAGGAGGGATTGCTATAAAGGACACCACTGTTTCTACAGAATTATTTTGGTGGTCAGGGAATATCCAAAGAGGTAAAACAAAAACCATGGCTTTTTGCAGGAAAACCTCATTCCTGCAGGTCCACACTCTTTCTATTTCATAGCTGATTTCCTATTAGAAGGCATTGAAGAACATCAGGCAGATAAACAATTCCACTAAAATGGTAACCGCATAGTGGCTCTGCGGAACACAGTAGAACTGTTTCTGTTGGTTTTGCATACTGTCACAATTTACAGGATGAGAAAACCTTGCCTTCCTTCTGTGGAGTGGCTGGTATTTTCACACTGTTGACCTTGTTGTTTGCAGCCCAACATGAGTCAGCTGGATAGAAGAGGATGAAAAGTTAAACAATCCTCCCAATCAGTTACCTCTAGGAGATGTGAATATGACTCTTATCTTCATCCTAATGAATAACCTGCCAATAAACAACGCAGAGTGGTTTAACTACCTTGTAAATCACTTTCATTTCTCTAAGTTCATCTACTGTTTTGTAAATGAAAGAAAGAAACTCAGATGAAAATTTCATTGTTGTTCCTAACAAAACAAAATGTTTAATTTTAAAATATGAGCTCTGGCTGATCACTATCCTGCCATCTAGGTGACCAACTTTTCCTTGGTAAAACTAATCTATTTGGAAGTGGGCTGCTCCATTTGTAACAAGGGTCAATTACTTTTAAAATGAATTTGTATATTATTCTTCATGTTTCACAATATTGATTTTTAAAAGAGGTAATTGGGCATAAAACACATATCATATAATTCAATCAATCACCCACAGCTAGAAAGTTTGTACAATCAGTAACACAATCAATTTTTGAAAATTTTCCTCTTTCTTGTAGTCCTATATGTGAACATCCTATGCTCAGACAAGCTCTACAGCGATACCCATGAAATCCATAATCTGGTTACGCAGTCTATAGGTTTAATGATCTTGGGTAACAAAATTAGAGAGAATCTTTATTGAAATGAAAGAAGATATTAAGAACTAGAACAACTTTCAAAAGTGTCAAAGGGAGGTCTAATGCTAAGGTGCTCAATTTTAACCTAGCAAGATCTGCTAGAAACCACTCTCCAATGCATGCTGTGAGATAGCAAGGCTGTTTTCCTCCTTGGTCTACATTCAGAGGGGATTCACCAAGTGCTTAATCCAGGAGTATAAACTCCTTATTTTGTTTTCCTCAGTTAAATTTACTTGACCTTAAATGGGTCCAAAAGTTGATGAAATAAGGTTCTAAGTTTTCACGTAAATAAGTATGCTCAGACGATCTTTCCACTAGCTTTTTCACATAACAAAGCTATTTCTATCTCTTCACAATAGTCAGACATTATTCCTCAGAGGCTTAATATAGGTGTGAAGGTTATCCTTTAATTGTTGGCTGAGACCATCTTCCATATTCTTCAACACAAGAAAACTCTGATATCAATCCCTCCTCCAGAATTGTATTATATCACTTACAATCCATGGATCACACTGGAATCTGTTTTTCTTCCTATGGACTTAGTTGACTCTTCATCAGATTTATGGGATATTTTAGAGACTTATTGATTACAAAAACAAAGCAAACAATGTAGACATTTTATTATTTACAGAAAAACAAAACCCCGGACTGAAGTTTATCAGGTCTTGACTAGGAGTATGTGAATCCAATGGAATGTTGGTCTTTGGTTTAAAGATAAGGAAGGGTTCATACCAGATTGCACTGAATTGATTGAAATTCTGGTATTCCCTTTGAAGATGACTTCTTTTTGTTTTTCTGACATCCTTTTGCTCTCTTTGTTATTTTGCAGGTTCACCGAGGGAAGAGAATTGTGAGTGCATTATTTTCATTCATTTGAAGAGAGAGACTAAAAGGGTGACATTCCTAGATGACTGTAGGGTATTTCCATAAGCACCTTCAGATATTGCAATCTACCATGACCTACCTCTGCCCAGTGACTACATCTCTCACAGCAGGGGCAAAATCCAGTTTCCTGGGACACTTTCACTGGGTCTTTTCCAGTATACATCATCCTACTCTTTTGTAATATCTGCCTGCAGTCTCTCTGGTAATGTCCCTTTGCTCCACATATAAAGCATCTCAATTGAGGTTTGTAGTAGGTTGCGAAAGCAGCAGCCATGAGGTTATCCCTGTGCTCATCTCTCCCTACATCCCTGCATATCCTCATATAATCTAACAGTGTGCTCTGTCCCTTGAAAGGGTGTATGGCAGCCTTAAAAGATGTATTCAAGTTCCTAAATGCTAATGTAAAATAGGATTATCTGCTGTCCTTTTGTCTGCCACATTCTTGTGGACAGCATCCTTCAATCTGGATATAAAATCTATATAAGGCTCATCATTCCTTTGCTTTACTGGCCTGTGACTTGATCGTCTGCTTCCTGATGGTATTACTTTCTCCCAGGCCTTTAGACAGACTTCCCATACCTCTGCGAAAGTCTGCTCATCAAATTTAATTGTGCCTCACTTGTGATATAATTCTCATCTCCTAGCAACTGATGAACGCCTTTATCTATGCCCTTTTCTGCATTTTTGCGTGCTCGTGCAAGGGCTGCTTTGTTCCATACCATCTGATATTGTAAAGATTCTGAAGGGGAAGTACTCTTTCATCAAAGCTTTTCAGTCTGCCGGGATTCAATATTCCATATCTGCCATATTCCTGACCATACCAATTACAAATGGTGAATAATCTGTACCACTACTAGCTACTGCTTGCTTGAGATATTTCAGTACCTTAAGGGAAAGGCAGTATATCGCCTTTCTTGATTCCCTTCACGGAGCTGCTCGTCAGGCTCCCTGTCTATAATTCTAACTTGACAAGCCTTTCTGAATTCTCAGTCTGCTTCTTCAGATATACTCATCACCATCCATGAGAGCAAAGGTGCTTTCCTATTCCGTAACTCTTTGCTTGCCAATTTCTGAGACTCACTTTCTAGGTTAAATCTGTCTATTTGCATTTCTTTGGATCTAATCTCTTATGCTCCAGCACTGGCTTGCTTGATAGTATTGTAATTCCCTGTGCTGTATTCTGGTGGGGCAGATGGTTCCACTCTGCTATCTCCTGATTCAAACTTAGTTTTCTCAGCTACACCTAATATCTTCTCTTCTTCCTGAAATTCATCCTGTCTGCTTCTCACCTGAGACAAGTCTATGTAATTTACAGGTTTCTCTCTGATCTCATGGGCTTGCTCCTAACTTTGCATGTAAAAATGTAAAATTAAAGGATCATGATTACTAGTCTTTATGAATACAAGAGATCTGTTACTCATGCAGTAAAATTTATTTTCCTTCTGATTTGATGTATTTAAACGTAACTTCCCTGAAGCTAGACATATTTGTTTTTATTACACTAGTAAGATTAACTGCATCTAAAAATTCACATTACTGTGATACCTAAGTAGAGAAGTGCTTCCTGCCAGTGTGATCATGAGGGGACTACAGGAAGAGGTAACTCATACCGAAAGCACACAACCAAATTTATACAAAGAGTTTACATGTAGTGGAGACCTAAAACCCATCTGTAAGATAATTGGGCTGTGTCTGCCAGGAGAGCGACATGGAATGGTATGTAAATTCAGTGTGTTCAGCAATTCCCAAAATCTATAGATTTAATGATCCTGGATGTCACACAGATAAATATATACCAAAATAGAATGGAAATACAAACAATAATAAAAAATTAAATAGAATATTTAATAAAAAGAATTCAGAAGATATTAAGAATTACAACAATGTTCAAAAGGGGCAAAGAGGAGATGAAATGATAAGGTGTTCAGTTCTCACCTGGTTAGAGCCCTAGACTCCACTCTTCAGTGCACACTGTGAGACACCAAGTGTATTCACCTATATGGTCTATGTTCAGAGGAGATTGATGAGGTATCAATCCACGATTATGCCCCTATCAATATTTGACCAGTTAAACTGATATAATTACAAAATGGATCTAAAAGGTGATCAAATATGATGTTTCATTATTACCTAACCAGACATACTCGAATGTTCTCTACAATAATTTCTCTCTGATAACAACTCTGTTCCCATTGCTACACTATGGTCAGAGGTTATTCCTCAGAGGCTTAATAGAAGTATGAAGTTTACCCATGACTTGTTTGCTGAGACTGTCATCCGTGGCATTCACCAAAGCGGTGTTTTGCATGAAAGCTCTGTTACCACTCCCTCCTGCATCATTTACAATCCATGGATCACACTGGAAAATGTGTTTTTTCCATGTGGACTTGGTTGACTCTTCACCTGTCCCTTAGAACGTTTTAAAGGATTTGTTTTCAACAAAAATTATTCATGGGAATATAGACACTTTATTCTTCAGACATGTTTGAAGTTGGATCAGTCTTGACTATGAATGTGTGATCCAATGAAATGCTGGTAATTTGCTTAAATAAAAGGCAGGGGCTGTGGCACATTTAACTGAATTGCTTGAATTTGTTATTCCTTTTGAGAATTACTTCAATTTGTTTTACTCATGTAGTTTTGTTCTCTGTATTATTTTTCAGATTCATTGAAAAAAGAGAACGGTGAGTGTATTATTTTCATCCATTTCAAATGAGAATCATAAAATAGCAAAATTCATCGACTTCTGAAGAGAATATCTGTCAGTACCAAGGGGTTGTGTAGTCTACAATGGCCTATTCGCTTAGTAATTTAGTGTCATTGAACCTCTTTATGTTGGCTGGGAAGTTAATTTTGTATTTTAGTGTATTTGCATATTCTTGGAGTAAAAGCAAAGAAAGATGCATTTTTTGCTAACATTTAACGTGAAATGTATAAATGAAGGATAAAGTTCATTTATCCTTATATTTATAATCTGTGCAATAAATTGTTTTTTTATCCAGTTTAATCTATTTAAAGTTAACTTACTTGAAACTAGAAATATTTCCTTTCCTTTGGTTAATAAAATGTGTTTTATCTATATTTTTCATAACTGACATACCTAAATACAGAAGTTCTTTGTGAAAATCAATAGTTTCCTCATTTCCAATAAGGGAATATTAAAGTCAGTTTCACTATGCCATTATTCTGAATTCATTACAGTATGGTGTTTATAGTTTCCAAGTAACTCGAACATTGTGATTTTGACATTGCAAAACAACACCAACAACATACATTTTTAAGACTGAGAAAAATTCACGGAAAAAGCCTAAATAGAAGAGGAAACATTATTGTCAACCCTTTCCTTACTCTAGCTAAACAATGTGGCTTTCCGGCTCATGGTGACCCTGGCGAGCAGGGAGAACTGCCTTTGTTGGTTTAGCAGACTGTAACCGTTACAGGAGGAGAAAGCCTAGTTTTTCCTCCTCTGGGGAGGCTGGTGGTTTCAAACTGCTGACCTTGCAGTTAGCAAGCCAACTTGTAACCACTGGATAGAAAAGGGATGAAAAGCTAAACAATTCTAAAACTCAGTCAAAAATAGCAAAGAGGAGAATGGGACACTTGTTTCCATCATTTATGAAGAGATAATGTGTAACCTACCATGAAAGAACTCACAGTTATTTAAATTCATTGTAAATTATTTTATTTCTCTAAGTATGTCTAATTATTTTTCTCAAAATAACCAAGGAACCCAAACAGCAGTTTTATTGTTTTTACTAAGATAGCAAAAGGATATAATACATTTTTGGAAAATATGGAATCTGTCCCATTAGTACTGTGCCACTACATAGGCCTTATTTTTCTCCTGGAAAGTCCACCTATTTGAAGATTAAATACTGCATTTGTAACTTGCTTCAATTTATTTGTAAATTAATTGTAACACTATTTAGCATGCTTTCCAATAATTATATTTTAGGACAGGTTTTTGAGATATAGTGCACATATCATATAATTTCAGCAGTAAGGCTTGTGCAATCATCACCACATTCAATTCTTAAACATTTTCTTCTTTCCTACACTACTTGTTAGGAGTTCCTGGTCTCCATTCAATCTCCTGCAGTACCCCACACTTGATGTTACCCAAAAGGCCTAGAAGCGATCCTGCAGTACCCGAAAACCATGAAATTGGGTTACTCTCTCTATAGCTTTATCCATCCTTTATGTCACGTACTGAACAATACAAAAAATCAGAACACAAATAAACAAAAAGGTCACAATCTGCAATAGAAAAGCAGACAGATGATATTAATAGCTAGAAAAATTTAAAAACGTAGGGGACATCAAATGATAATGTGTATAATTTTAATCTAGGTACCTATGCTATCCTCCTCTCTCTAATGCACACCATGTAATAACAAGGGGAGCCACCACCTTGTTCTATGGATCAGAAGGTATTCACCAGGGGTTTAATCCATTTATATATCCCCTTAATTTTTTTTTCTTCTTTTAAACTGGAAAACTTTTAAATGGGTCAAATGGGCTATAAAATCAGTTGTTACATTTTCACCTAACCAGATTTCCTGTAATCTGCTCTACAATATTCTCTGTCTGATAACGAGTCTATTCACATCCCTGTTCAATGATCAGAGCAGATTCACCAAAGGCTTAATATATACCGTATATACTTAAGTATAAGCTGACTGAATATTTTTGTTTGAAAAATTTGGGTTGGCTTATACTTGAGTATATATGGTATGTGAATTCTGTTCAGGGATTGTTGGCTTAAAAAGAAACCATCCTTCATGGACTTCTGCAAACCGGTGTTCAATATCATTCCCTCCTCAGATTTCCATTACATTATCTACAATCCATGCATCATACTGGGGGATGTGTGTTACTTCCTGCAGACTCAGCAGACTTTTTCACTCCCGCTTTGGAATGTTCTAATGGACTTTCCTTTCAGAAAATTGAAGTAAGGGAAACATAAACACTTAAGTCTTTACATAAACACAAAGCCCATGATTAAAGTAGTGTCAAGCATTATGAAATGGAATAATTCACATGACTGCTATAGCTAACTAGAGATGTGTTTTATGACTGTAAGTGGGATTGTTTTCTCATTTCAAATTGTTGAAAACTACAGTCAGTTTTACTAAGTCAGTGGCCTGAATTCATTAGACTATAAAATTTATAGTTTAGAAGCACACAGAGCATTTTGATTTCCACATTCCAAAGCAAAGTATAATTTTTTTCCATTGAAGAAAACTTTATAATAATAAAGATCATGAACCTGCAACATAAGAGTGGTTAGAAAGGTCCTAAGATTACATGAATTGAACACCATGCTCACATCATTCCTAAATGTATGACAATGAAATAAACATGAGTGAGACTTTGATTTTTTGGTACATAAAAGGGCATATTGATTGCTTTTTATTAAAAATTTTTTAAATGATGCTTAACTGAAGCAATAGTTCTCATAAAAAAAACTTACAGCCATCCATGCTGGGATAATATTTTCATGCTTTGAGAATGATGAGGGAAACAAATATACAAAAGTTCTTGACCCAATAGATGTATGTGTGAATTGTGATAAGAGTTGTACAAGCCCCCAATAAAAGTATTTAATTATAAAGAATGAAAATTATCTTGGAAAGAAATTGTACCTATCATAATTCATTCTTCTTTCTTGACAATAACACTTCCAAGAACAGCTCTTATCCCAGACTCCATAGGAAGCTTTTATCCTAGAATCCATGACTGCAAAGCATAAATTTTCAAGACATAAAATTCATGAAAAAGAGTAGCTTATCTGGACAGGACGCAATTTTGGCAGCCTGTTTCTTACTTTAGCCACACCACAGAAATGTACCCCTCGCGTCCAAAGTTGCCCAGAAAGGACGTAAATTCCACTTAACATTGGCAGAATAAAATCAGTACACTGTACTACATGTACATTCTGCCTTCATTCCACCCTGTGTTAGTGGGGACCTAGCACGTCAGCACCTCCCTAAGAACAGCAGGAGAAATGCAAGTCATCCCTCTGCCTTTTCTAGAGAATTGATTGTGGGAAATGGCAAACCTAAAGAGAAGCAACTCTGGAGAGTAACAGATGGAAAACCATGTCTCTTCCAGGACAACAATGTTTCTCTGTTACAGCTGATTCCCTATCAGAAATCACGGAAGAAAAATATCCCTAAAATGTTAAAAGTAAAGCTCTCTCAAATGAATTGTCTCTATCCAAACTCACTGCTCTGGAGGAGTCCTTTCTGAATCACAGTGACCCTAAAAGCCAAGGTAGAACTTCCCCAGTGGGTTTTGGAGTCTGCCTTTCTCCAAACAGGAAAGCCTGGTCTTCTCCTGAGAAGGGGGTGGTGGTTTCTAACAGGTGGCCTTGTAGGTAGCAGCTCAACGTGTGACCACTACAGTCTGTGTACAGTGTGAATGATGGCAGTGATGAAGGTCATATGTATATTCTTGAATTATGGAAATCTTAGAAAATTGTTTCATTGTAGATTTGCTTTAAAGTGAGAGTTCTGCAATGTGAAAGAGTGATAATACATTGAGTAGGAGAGCGTGTACAGGATATGCTGAATAAAACAGAATGAAAATTCATTCAAATATAGAATCAAATTAAACAAGGAATAGTATGCTTCTTATAGTCTTCAAAATATAAGGACACAATGACCAGTTTAAGAATTTTTGTTTTCCCTTTAAATGTAAATTTAAATTATCTTTATTTATTCTAATGAATATGTATGTAATTTTTTTTCCAGATAGAATATAGGAAAATGCAATATACTCATAATCTTGATTAGAATCAAACCAAAACAAAACCAGAAAATATGCAAATGAATCTCAGTTATTCAATTGGTTAGTTACTTTCATTTGTCTTTAATAAATTTTAGCCACTTTTCCAAAAATATTTTTGATTCCACTTCTGCCTTTTTCATTTCATGTGGTGTTTAGAGAAAATGAAGGAAGAAAAAGGCAGACTTTTGCTTCATTCAAAAACTATATCATCAAAAGAATGTCAGGCTTTCACCCTGTGTTTGTGAAACATATTTGTGTTTGGGTTTACTATAAAGGTAGCAAAGTAAAAGTAAGGATTTCCTCATAGGTCAACTGATTTACTTGCAACTTTACTTCCTTTGTAAATTGCTTCTATCTTTCCTTTTGTTGCTTTTCAGAAAAATTCAGAGAAGAATTCAGTGAGTTCTTTTCTATTACAGACACAATGTAATTGTGGGAGCTACTCTCTTAGATGATGTGAGGATGTATCTATTAATACCTTAATATTGTTGTTTCTTTGTACTTTACTCTCCTGGAACCTCATTCACTTTACTATAAAATTAAATATATACTTAAATAAAAAAAATTTTTAATTTGAGGAAAAGAAGTAAAAAGATTTTCTTTTCTTTTTTTTAAACATTTTATTGGGGGCTCATACAACTCTTATCACAATCCATACATATACATACATCAACTGTATAAAGCACATCTGTACATTCTTTGCCCTAATCATTTTCAAAGCATTTGCTCTCCACTTAAGCTCTTTGCATCAGGTCCTCTTGTTTTATTTTTCCCCTCCCTCCCTGCTCCCCCTCCCTCATGAGCCCTTGATAATTTATAGATTGTTATTTTCTCATATCTTACCCTATCTGGAGTCTCCTTTCACCCCCTTCTCTGCTATCCATCTCCCAGGTAGGAGGTCACATGTAGATCCTTGTAATCAGTTCCCCCTTTCCAACCCACTCACTCTCCACTCTCCCAGCATCGCCCCTCACACCCCTCGTCCTGAAGTTATCATCCACCCTGGATTCCCTGTGTCTCCAGCTCCTATATGCACCAGTGTACACCCTCTGCTCTATCCAGTCTTGCAAGGTAGAATTTGGATCATGGTAGTTGGGGGGAGGAAGCATCCAGGATCTGAGGGAAAGATGTATTCTTCATCGGTGCTACATCACACCGGGACTGACTCATCTCCTCCCATAGACCCCTTCTTTTCTGTAAGCAATGTAAAATATGTAAATGAAGGTTGAAAAGTACTGGCTTCAATAAAACTAGAGACTTGTTATTATGCAGTAAGATATGTTTTCCTGAATGTATTTGAAGCTAGATTATTTGAATACAGAAATCTTAAAAAATAATTCACATCATTGTTACATCTGAATAGAGTAGTGATGTAAAAGATAAATGGAAATACTGTTTCTCCTGCATCAAATAGATATGTATGATAGTGAATTTCAATCCATCAGTGTCATAAATTTATTAGACTATATTATTTCATTTAATTATATTATAAACCTCCATTGATAGCAAAATTATTTAATGAATCAATAATTATTTAAAATTTAATTTATTTTAAAAAATATTACTTAACTTTCTCTTCTGAATGATGGGAGAGAGATGTAGGTGAGGTTCTTGTCTTCCTTCACATATGAAACCCAACTCATTCCATTGGAATTTCCCTCCATTTTCCCAAGACTAACAGTAATGTAAAGGTATCTAACGTAAGCTTATATAGAACAATGTCATGATCATTCATGAAAACAATACGTTTTCAAAAAATACATGTTTACACTCTTAAAATCTTTTTAACAAGAGTGCCCAAATATTATTTAGCGAGCATCCACCTGCAGCTATCATGTGACTAAAGTAGGTAGGATCTTCACTGGAGACAGACAAGAAAGGAGGCTACCAAGAAATGACTCAGACTGTTTAATGGCAATGCATTTTGAAATTTAACAAGGAATAAAAAAGACAAGAGGTAGGAACAAAAGTTACTGTGAAAACTGAAAGGCATTTTGAAAAAAGATGGATATAAAGAAAAATTACCTGTAAAATGTAAAAAAAAAAAGTAGATACAGGACTCTAGTGTGAAGATGACCCAGAAATGGGCAGTGTTCTGTGCTGCTGCACACTGCGTTGCTCTGAATGGGCACTGAGTCGATGTCACCTAGCAACAAGACAATCCATAGCATGCTTGCTATGTGTCCTACTGGGAGAATTATTCAGATAGCCTTGATAGTAACCAGAGAATTCAACTTTTCCCTAATTTCTTCTTTTCCTGAAAGTGTCTTTCACTGCTGCGAAGTACACAAAACTATTGTCCCAGTGCCTCTCCTTGACCACATTAGTTTGGACCTACCACCCCTTGCCTTCTGTCAATTCCAACCTGACTGTCGTTAGATGCAACCCAGTCAGCTCTGACCCATAGTGACCCTATGGGCGATGGAAGGACACAGTAAACATTCCGTAGTCACCCTTACATTTGTTCCTATGCCTGGGACCATTGTTGCAGCTGCCATGTCACTCCATCTCCTCGAGGGCTGTCCTCTTTTGCATGGCTCCTGTCATTCTGCACACATGATGTCCTTCTCTGAGCACTGGTCTCTCCTGACAGGAGCAAAGAAGCTAAGAGAAGTCTTGCCAACATTGACTCTCAAGAGCACTCTGGTCTTATACTTAGGTTACAATCGAACAATTTATTATTTATTTTCCCTTCTTAGTTTTCTCTAGTAGTTCTTATTATCTGGGTTTTGATGATTGATGTTTTCCTGTGTTTCATTTGTTGTTGTCGTGTTTTTTGTTTTATTTTCCTTATATAAAATCCAGGAGAGCTAAATATAAAGAGAGTAACTAGATTAGTAGTCGTTTAGGTATACTGCAGGAAAAGGTGGAGGGCTCTGGTGAGCTAGTGATAATGGAGTCATGACTAAAAATGTTCAAAAGTCAATTGTGGTGATGAATGCCAACTGTATTCAATATATTTAACCATTGGATTGTATGGTATGCATATCACATGTCAATAAACAAAACACTGTATTTTAAAAGAGTCTCTTTTGCAGTTTTAAAAAATTCTGCACAGTTATCAATAGTGTTGGTTTTGTACATTTTTGAACTTCATGATCGTGAGAAATTTCTTATAAATTGAGAAACTCCACTGCATTGTTTTTTGCTATCATTACATTGAATGGATAAAGCCTTTAGTAAATATATAACTCACTGGATTCATCAAATAAACCATAGCTCTTCTTTCACAGGATATGTATAAGATGACAATCTTGTGAATAATGATAATATTCTGAAAGAGACCCTAAATAGCAATTATTTTGGAATTAATAGTTACCCCGATGAGGTCAAATATAGTTAGTTCACGAAATCATGTGTTTTCTTCTTTCTCTGTTTGTCCTAGAGCGCATGAATTGCCTAGAAAAGCATTATGAGTTTGTTTTTTTTCTTAATAACCTATCTCCTATCAACGTGCAGGAACACCCCAACAATTTTTTTCCCATAACATTAAAATGAATTGTAAAATTTTGCGTCAGTAAAACAATACAAAATTGGTAATTTTCCTCTCATGGTTAAAGTATTTGAAAGGTTATAGAATTCTATGTGAATCTTTTCTTGGGTCCCATCATCCATCCTACTTAATTCTATATTCTAGATACAATTCATTCTCTATATTGTCGGAATTTATTGTAGCTTTCCTGTTAGGAAAAAAGTTCCCTGACTATCTTGATTATATGTTTCAAATAAAAATAGGCTTAGGGAACACATTATTGAACTTTAGTTTATTCATGAGAAAGAACGTCAGAAGGCAGTCCTGGCTTGATTAATGTGATTGTAAAGATTACAGAAAACTTTCAGGCTAATGCATGTCTTTGCTTCTGTACTTGGTCTTTTGAATGCCCCAATTTATGCGTGTATTTCCTTTCAGGGGAAAGGAAGACTTTATTCCGGAATAGTGAATATTGATTATTTCAAAGATTACTTATTTCAAAGGACCAAATAGCAAATAGGAAGAGACAGATTTTTTTCAACCTTATGTCCCTGAGGGTAAAAAAAAAGAAAAGCCAAATATACTATTACCTATGCTCCCTCTAAGGATCGCTGGTGGTCTTACATGCTCAGGTGCTAACTAAAAGTTGGGCAAATAGAACCCACCAAACCTTCTCTGGGCAGAGGGGACAGTCGGCTTCCTTAATGGTGTGCAGTCTTAGAATCCCTTTGTGCCAGTTCCATCCTGGCCTGCAGAGTAGCTTGGAGTTTGAATGAACCCCATGACTTGAGTTAAGATCACTTTATAGGAGTGTAAATGGAAAAGGGAATCTGGAAAAGATATTGAATGCACTTTTATTTTTAAGTTGGAAAAGTGTTGGACTGAAATAATCAAGAGAAAGAACTGTTCCTATTTTAATTTTTTATTACCTTTTGTCACCTTTCTTTTATTTCCCTTCTCTTTTCTGTTTCCTGTTGTCTTACTCTCTTGCACTCTGGTGATTCTATATTTATTCCTACCTTTTCTCTCCCTTTAAAAATATCTTCCTTCTTTTATATTCATTTTTGGACTCTTACATCTTTCCTCACTTTCCTTTTGTTACTGTCTTTCTTTTCCCCCCCTCTTTGGTTTTAATGTACTTTCTTCTGGCTTTATATTTTTACACTTACACACAGATTAATGGTATTTTACTATTTTGTCCACTTGCAGACTGGCAGAATTCTTTTTTTTACCCTGGTAAGTGACATCTTTCATTTGTATATTTCTCAATTCTAAGTTCTTCTATGTTTTTAAAAGATATTTTCTTTATTTTCGTACCTTTCTATAATTCTTTAAACATACTATAATTTTGCCTTTTAAACATACTTACTTGTTGTGTCCCGTCCTGCGGGACACACGGGCAGGACCCCAGAGGGAAAGGCAAACCTGGATGAAAGAAAGACACAGAGGCATGGAGCAAGTCAAGTTGCTGATCAAGCTCGTTTATTAGGGTGAAGCTCGGGAAGGTATATATCTCCAACAAGGAGGAACTGGGAGGTGCATATTCTAATGAAGAATACTAAACAAGGGCCAATCAATTACATGTTCTGGGTATGATAATAAGGGCACTCAACAGTTCTCAACGACGTCCTCATGCAGATTAAGGTGCGCCAGATGTACTGCAAAGTCCTCCATATTCCTAATATGGTATGTTAACAAGCTAATGAATGGGCTGCGCTCTTATCCAATGGGAAGAAAGGTCAGCTTGCACAACAGCCTCGTCACTACGGGGAACGAGGGCAGCAGTCAGGAACACAAAATTTACATATAAAAACGAAACTTATTTAAGAATAGGAAGTAGGCCTAGAATTCAAGCATAGCAGGCCAAGGCGGCTTCCCACACTTACTTATCCCAATTTCCTCTTAATTCCCTTGTACATAATTCCCAACAATTTTTTGGATCATTTTCCTGGGGACTCGTACAACTCTTATCACAATCCATACATCCATCCATTGTGTCAAGCATATTTGTACATTTATTATCATTTTCAAAAAATGTTCTTTCTACTTGAGCCCTTGGTATCAGCTTCTCATTTTCCCCCTCCCTCCTCCACCTTCTCTTATCCGGAACCCTTGAAAATTTATAAAATTATTATTATTTTTACATGTCTTAGACTGACTGATGTCTCCCTTTACCCACTTTTCTATTGTCAAATGCCCTGGGAGGTGGCTAAAGATAGATAACTGTGATCAGTTGTCCCTTTCCCCCACACCTACTTCTTATGCTCATGGTATCGCTACTTTCAATATTGATCCTAAGGAGTTTATCTGTCCTGGATTCTCTGTGTTTCCAGCTCTTATCAGTACCCATGTACCCATATACATGGTCTAGCCAGAAGTGTAAAGTAGAATTGGGGTCATGATAGTGGGGAGAGTAAGCATTAAAGAACTAGAGGAAAGTTGTATGTTTCATTGGTGCTGTACGGCACCCTATCTGGCTCATCTCCTCCCCACAGCTCTTCTATAATTGGATGGTCGATTGTCTACAAATTGGCTTTTGTAAATTTATTTGGAAATGCATTTATTTTGATTTCTTCTTTAAACTTGTTTATATTGGTAATTCTCATCACAGTGTTCCTTTTATTCTTTATACAGAACCACTAGAAAAAAAGATAGGTGAGTATTTGATGTTCAACCTTACAAAAAGAGATTAATCAAAGGGATTTCTTGCTAATATTGGTTGTAAAATATAAAATAGAAATATAGAGATTCTTAATGTTTACAATTTAAATGTTTTTAAATTTTAACAAAGTCTATTTTAATCCAGCTTACTTGGAGCTAGTACCAATTTTGTTCATTACCTAATGAGTTTGGCTCCAAGCAGTAATTCACATAAAGGTTACAACTAGGCTGAGAAGAGTCTTTTTCCAAAGACAAAGGACAGATTTCGCATTTCAAATGGGTGCATGTTTACAGTCAGTTTCCAAAAGTCAGCATTGTGAATTACTGAGAGGACCAGGCAACAATGCTTCTATAGAACAATTGATTTCCTGTCTGAAGGCACCAAAAGATGAAAGAGAAGAAGAATATCATGAAAATGCTAAGATCCAAGATCTATGACACCTATTGTCTCTGTTCAAGCTCCACCCTATGAGGCAACTATTTTGACCCTCTGCGAACTGGATAAAAGGGTACAACTTCCC
Organism: Tenrec ecaudatus; assembly: GCF_050624435.1. Classification (NCBI taxonomy): domain Eukaryota; kingdom Metazoa; phylum Chordata; class Mammalia; order Afrosoricida; family Tenrecidae; genus Tenrec; species Tenrec ecaudatus. The sequence continues at coordinate 162,922,291 of NC_134536.1, forward strand.
CTCTAGGTTTAGGTGACTGTGACTCTTTAAAACAGGAGAAATCTTCCTGGGAATCTTGTGAACTGGATCCTGGATTCCATTTATTTATCCTGTAAGTAGCATCCAAATTGAAAACCACTACATGGTAAAAGGATTGAAAACTAAGCACCTTTAAAAATCAGACAAAAGTAGAAAGCTTTCCCTCAATATTCATCCCTTTTGATGACTTAAATCAGTAAACTGTCTTTAAGCACTTCACATTTCGTTATATTTATGGTAAATTATTTTTTATCAAGTTCTGTTTTTATCAATATTTGGGGGAACCAAAACAACAGAAAGATGCTAAGAGAGGTGGGTACTGATTTCCAATTATGGAGGCATGGTGATTAGTACTCTTCCATTGCATCGATAAAAATATTTTCTATAAAACAGTCAAGTTTAACATAATCGACTACATGTCTTATTATATGAATTTTCTTGGAAATGAATTCATAAATTGTTTACCAGGATTTTAATATCATTTTTGAAAAATCATTTATTAGGGATGAATATATATAAACATTACAAAATCGAATCCATCCCTCACAGCAAAAGATTTGCTGTGAATATTCTCTTCTTCCATGAATTCCCAACTGTGATACCTATCCCCAAACCATGTTCCTTGAGACACACAGAAAACAAAACTCCAGTTATTCTCTGTAAATATTTACTGGTGTTTAATGACACACAACAAAAAGATTAGAAAAGCTACATGCAATGAAAAGTTTCAAAATCTAGCAATATTAACTAAATTAAATGGAGAAACTCATCAATCCAAGAGAAAACATCAGATATTATGTGCTAAAGCCATTTAAAAAAGGGCCAAAATTGATTTTTTTTAAAGTCTTCAATGTTCCCCTGGTTATGTCTACTAAATGGACTCTTCAAGTCACACTCTAGTCGATCAAGGTTCCTCACCACCCTGGCGATTACACAGAGGGAATTGACCAGGGGCTGTGTCCACCTCTATACCCCTAACAAGTGATTTTCCCCTAATCTTTCAAAATGATACAACAGTAAATGGGACTAAAGGAAGATCAAAGAAGACATAGGTCTAGATAAAGATATGTACATATGCAAAAATATTTATATATGAGGATGGGGAAATAGATCTATGTGCCTATATTTATAGGTTTAGTATTAAGGTAGCAGAAGGACATTGGACCTCCACTCAAGTACTCCCTCATTGCAAGAATATTTTCTTCTATTAAATTGGCATTCTATGATGCTCACCTGTCCGACACAACCGCTGAAGACAAAGTGGGTGAATAAGCAAAAGTGGTGAAGAAAGTTGATGGTGCCCGGCTACCAAAAGATATAGCATCTGGGCTGAAGGGATCAGTTATCAGGCATCAAAGAACAAAAGAATCATACAGTTGGATGCACATCTCCATGATATTATCGCTGAGGACAAATGGGTCCATAAGCAAATGTGGTGAAGAAAGCTGATGGTGCCTGGCTATCAAAAGGTATAGCATCTGCGTTCTTAAAGGTTGTAAAGGTAAACAAGTGGCCATCAAGCTCAGACGCAACAAAGCCCACATGGAAGTAGCACACCAGCCTGCGCGATCACGAGGTGTCGCAGAGATCAGGTATAAGGCATTGCCTTCACCTGGCAGGGGCAACAATGTACTTTCACATCTCTCCCCCAGGGGTACATCAACTCTTCTGCCCTGTGCCATAATTTAGTCCGAAGGGACCTTGACCACCTGTCTATTCCACAAAATGTCACACTGGTCCATTATATTGATGACATTATGTTGATTGGACCCACTAAGGAGGATGTATCAAAGACTCTAGATTCATCGGTATAATATCTGCGTACAAAGGGTTGGGAAATTAACCCAACAAAGATTCAGGTACCCTCCACATCAGTAAAATTTCTAGGGGTCCAGTGGTGTGGGGCATGTCGAAATATTCCTACTAAAGTGAAGGGTAAGCTATTACACTTAGCTCCCCCAATGACTAAAAAAGAGGCACAACGCCTAGTGGGCCTCTTCGGATTTTGGAGGCAACATATTCCTCACTTGGGTGTTCTACTTTGACCTATTCATCAAGTGACATGAAAAGCCTCCATTTTTGAGTGGGGCCCAGAACAAGAAAAGGCTCTTCAACAAGTTCAGGCTACAGTGCACGCTGCTTTGCCACTGGGACCATATGATCCAGCTGACCCAATGGTGCTAGAGGTGTCAGTTGTAGATAAAGATGCAGTGTGGAGTCTTTGGCAGACCCCTATTGGTGAATCACAGCGTAGACCATTGGGATTTTGGAGTAAAGTCTTGCCATCCTCTGCAAACAACTACTCCCCCTTTGAAAAACAGCTGTTGGCCTGTTACTGGGCCTTGGTGGAGACTGAACGCCTCACCATGGGCCACCCAGTCACCATGAGGCCTGAATTACCTATCATGAACTGGGTATTGTCTGACCCACGTGATCATAAAGTTGGACGTGCGCAGCAACACTCCATTGTTAAATGGAAGTGGTATATAAGAGATCGGGCCAAAGCAGGACCTGAAGGAACAAGTAAACTGCATGAAGAAGTGGCCCAAATGCCAACAGTCTCCACTCTTGTCACATTGCCTCCTTTCTCCCAGTCTGCACCTATGGCCTTCTGCAGAGTTCCTTACCATACTTTAAGTGATGACCAAAAAAGTCATGCTTGGTTTACGGATGGCTCTGCATGATATGCAGGTGCCACTCGTAAGTGGACAGCAGCAGCACTACAGTCTCTTTATGGGATCTCCCTAAAGGACAGTGGTGAAGGGAAATCTTCCCAATGGGCAGAACTTTGAGCAGTACACCTGGCCGTTCAGTTTGCATATAAGGAAAAATGGCCAGATGTGAGATTATATACTGATTCATGGGCTGTGGCTAATGGCTTGGCTGGATGGTCAGGGAATTGGAAGGACCATGATTGGAAAATTGGTGACAAGGAGGTGTGGGGAAGAGGTATGTGGACAGACCTCTCTGAATGGGCCAAGAAAGTAAAGTTAATTGCATCTCACATGAATGCTCACCAAAGGATTACCTCTGAAGAGGAGGACTTTAATAATAAAGTGGATAAGATGACACGCGCTGTGGAGACTGGTCCTCCTCTTTCCTCTGCCACCCCTGTTATCGCTCAATGGACACATGAACAAAGTGGACATGGCGGCAGGGATGGAGGTTATGCATGAGCACAGCAACATGGACTTCCACTCACCAAGGCTGACTTGGCCACTGCCACTGCTGAGTGTGTGTCCCATTTGCCATCAACAGAAACCAACATTAAGTCCAAGTTATGGGACAATTCCTCGGGGAGATCAACCAGCAACTTGGTGGCAGGTTGATTACATAGGACCACTTCCATCATGGAGGGGACAGCGTTTTGTTCTTACTGGAATAGACACCTACTCTGGATATGGATTTGCCTTCCCTGCACGTGATGCTTCTGCCAAAAATACTATTCGTGGACTTACAGAATGCCTCATCCACCGGCATGGCATCCCACATAGCATTGCTTCAGATCAAGGAACTCACTTTACAGCAAATACAGTGCCGCAATGGGCCCATTCCCATGGAATCCACTGGTCATATCATGTTCCTCATCATCCTGAAGCTGCCGGCTTGATAGAACAATGGAATGGGCTCCTAAAGACACAATTACGGTGCCAACTAGGTGGCAACAACTTTCAGGGCTGGGGCAATGTTCTCCAGGAAGCTGTATATGCTCTAAACCAGCGGCCAATAAATGGTGCTGTGTCTCCAATAGCCAGAATTCATGGGTCCAGGAACCAAGGGTGGAAGCTGGAGTGACATCACTCACTATTACTCCTAGTGATCCCCTTGCAGCATTTTTGCTTCCTGTCCAGCAACCCTGTGTTCCTCAGGCCTGGAGGTCCTGGTCCTGAAGAAAGGAACACTCCCACCTGGAAACACAGCACGGATTCCACTGAACTGGCAGCTGAGAATGTCCCCTGGGCACTTTGGACTTCTCATGCCTTTGGATCAACAGGTCAGGAAGAGTGTCACCATACTAAGTGGTGTGATTGATCCTGATTACCAAGGAGAAATTGGACTGGTACTACATAATGGAGGTAAAGAAGAATATGTCTGGAATCCAGGAGATCCCATAGGCCGACTCTTAGTGTTACCATGCCCTGTTATTAAAGTAAATGGTAAGTTGCAGCAACCCAATCCTAACAGGACTTATAATGACCCAGACCCCTGATTAATGAAGGTCTGGGTCACCCCGCCAGGCCAAAAACCACAGCCAGATGGGGTGCTTGCTGAGGGCAAAGGTAATACAGAATGGGTAGCAGTAGAAGGAAGTTCTAGCTATCAATTACAACCACGTGATCAATTGCAAAAGCGAGGCTTGTAATTGTCAATGTATTTTCTTTGTATGTGATTATTGCGTATATTTCCTTTGTTCAAGTATGTTATATCAGATATAATTTGACTCAGTGTGTTTTCATTTATATGTATGATAGATGATTGATGATAAGTATAAGTGTGATTTCATTAATATCTGGAAATTATATAAGTATGTATGGGTAAAGAATTGTGTACAGGTGCAAGGCTGGCAAGCAGTGGATTGCTATAGTTTATTGTGCCAGCCTGGCTGATAAACACAAGTAGGATTAATTGAAGGGCAGAGGGATAAATGGCTTGGTGAGCCTCACCTTGGTTGTTCTGTGCCTCAGTTTAAAGGGGTACACTACCTGTGGGATGCCTAGCCTGTGGACTGTGTCGCTGTACGTTGAGGTCCCTTTAAGCCCACACAATTGGAATGTTCATCTCTGGAGCTGGGGACTGACAGTTGATGACAGTTGGGGACCTGCCTTGCTGTTTGCTGCCTGGGTATATATAGCCCAGCTCTCTCTACAGAAGGGGACTGGCAACTGGTGGCTCTCAAGCCTTAAAATTCTGCCAGTGTCTCACTGCTTTATAATATAACTGTTAATTTCTTGTATTATCTATCTGTATATAATTTAATGGTTCATTTCTTGAATTATATATCTATCTTTATAAATATATAATATATTTATATTAATATATAATTACTAGCAATCTGGTTTGTCTCTCTAGAGAACCCTGTCCAACACAGTCATCATTAGAACAAAAAAAAATCTTACCATAGTGAATGAGGTGAGGAGTGTAGAGTGGAGACCCAAAGCCCACAGCAGCAATTGACCAGGGACTGTGTCCACTTCTATATCCCTAACAAGTGATCTGCCCCCTCCCCCGCCCTAGTCTTTAAAGTAATTCAACAGTAAATGGGACTAAGGGATCATCAAAGTACATGTTACAATTTCACAAGTTTTGATCTTTTCTTGTATTCTCTACCACATCTTTGTCAGATAGCAAGGCAATTCCCAGCCCTGCCTATGGTCAGTGGGAATGCTCAGAGTATATGGGGAAGCTTGCTCATAAATTTGGGGGGAGAATGTCATCCAAAACCACGTACAAGGCAGTTGTTCACCAGGTAACCTTTGATCGCATTGATGCCTCAATATCCGGGCTATATTATTTCAGAAGCTTTAATCACATAGCACAATGTACTTACAGCATAGGAATGAACCTACCTCCTGAATTTGGGGGGTGGGGTGGGCAGAAAGTTAGTCGTAGCCTTTTACAATTTGCCTGAAAGCTCTAATCCCAATGACGCCTCCAGATTTGCATTCTAGTATGTACAGTTCTAGGTTCACATGACACAGTGTGTTTCATCCACGAAAACTTCCATGATGATTCACTTGCATCTAGGGATATTTAAAGGACTCGTTTTTGACATAAGAGAAGGAAGAGAAAGTCAGACACTTGAGTATTCCCACAACCATAAAACACATGATGATAACACTGTCAGACCCAGAGGATGACAATATGACTGGAGAGGTGTAGTCGTGTTTACCATAAAGGAAAGGAATGGCTTTCTCCACATCAAATTGATAGAATTCAGCTCCTCCTTTAAAATTGCTTCTATTAGTAACTTCGATAACCTTCCTCCTTTTGTCTTTTTGCAGTAACGCTGGAAGCAGAGAAGAGTGAGTATTTTTACCTGTTCAATCTTACAGGAAGATCTAACTACAGGGCCTCAGTGCAAATGGAGAAGAAAGAGGCATTTCTTGCTAATTTTGAATATAAAATGTAAAATTGAAGGGTGACGATCCTAGGATTTAGAGTTAGAAATGACATCTTACTCCTGAAGTAAAATTGATTTTGTCATATAACTCAATGTGTTTGAACGTAGTTCATTGGTTCTACAAATATTTCCTTTATTTGGCTATTGATATTGCCTGCATTTGGTCGTTGACATAAGAATTACAACAAAGCAGATAAGAGTTTCATGAAAAATAGAATTGTATTCTTATTTCAACAAGTGGGTGAATGTTATTGTCATTGTCCCTTGGTTAGCACCGGGAATTGATGAAAGTCATGGGAAAGAGTGCTTCTATGGTACAGTTGATCTGAAGGCAATGAAAACTATCAAAAAGTAGGGTAATATCATGGAAATTCTAAACACAAAGATCTATCACACCTAGTGTCTCTGTCCAAACCCATTCCATGAGACACCTGTTTTGACACTCTGTGACCTGGAAATCAGAGTACTGCCGTCTCTCTATTTTTAGGTGACTGTGACTCTTCAGATCACCAGATATTCTGGCCTTTCTCTGGAGGAATGTCTCATAGATTCAAATTCTGGACCTTGTAGTGAGCATCCCGATTTGAATCCACTAAATGTTAAAAGGATGAAAAACTAAGCAACTCCATAAATCAGACACAAATGGAAAGTTTGACCCAAATATTCATTATTTTTGATGATATTAATAAAATCTCAGTCGACATTTTCCTCTTCTTTACGTTTTTTGGAAATTATTTTTAAGTACTTGTATTTTTTAGAAAGCATGGAGGAAACAAAACAGCAGCAAGATACAAAGAAAAGAGGGTACTGATTTCAAAACATGAGTGCATAATGATCTCTATTTGGTTGCTTGTAGATCATAAAGGTTTTCTACAAAACAGTCTACGTTAACGTGCACTACTATATTTGTTATTCTTTTCAATTTATTGGAAACGATTTTTTTCTGTTTCTTTTTAAAAATTGCTTTTAGCGAGTGGTAATTCTAATCGTTATTTTCTTTTTATTTTTTCAGAATCACTGGAGGAAAATATCAGTGAGTATTTGATGTTCAACATTATACAAAAAAGATTAATCAAAAGGATTTCTTGCTAATATTTAATGGAAAACATAAATTCAAATTATGGTGATTCCTAGTGTTTGTAATTGAAATGATTTTGCATTTTCACTCATTCAATTTGAACCTAGCTTACTTAAAGCTTGAAATGATTCTGTTCTTTAAGTAAGGAGATTGTCTATAACTAGTAATTCTGTCCAGGTTACAAGACAGCAGAGAAGAGCCTATTGAAAACACAAAGGACAGATTTGTCATTTGAAGTGGGTGAATGTTTGCAGCACCTTGAATTGCTGAGAGCAGCAATGCTTCAATAGAATAACTGATTTCCTATCTGAATACATCAAAAATGAAAGAGAAGAAGAATGTCATGAAAATGCTAAGATCCAGGATCTTTAACACCTATTGTCCCTGTTCAAGCTCCATCCAATGAGGCATCTATTTTGACCCTTGGTGACCTGGAAAACAGCTTACAACTGCTCCTGTTGGTTTAGGTGACTGTGACTCTTTAGAACATGAACAATTCTCCTGTGAATCTTGTGGACTGCCTCCTGGGTTCCAATTACTTACCCTTTAATTAGTATCCTAATTCAAAACCACTAGGTTGTAAAAGAATGAAAAATTGAGGAACTATAAAAATCAGACAAAAGTAGAAAACTTGATCCCAATATTCATCCTTTTTGATCACATGAATTAGGAAACTCTCTTTAAACACTTTTCACTTCTTTGTATTTATAGTAAATTATTTATTAATGACTTCTGTTTTTATCAATATGTGGAGGAACTGAAGCAACAGTAAGACACAAAGAGAGGAGGGTAATGATTTCCCATGATGAACGCATTGCGATCAGTACTTTGCCATTACCTAGATAAAAATATTTTCTAGAAACAGTCAAGTTTAACGTGATCTACTTACTACATGTTTCATTTTTTCAATTTATTTGAAAAAGAATACATAAATGCTTTTTCCCAGATTTTGAATATTTTTTTCAAAACTCATTTACTTGGACTGAAATATATATATATATATACAAAATCCAAACTTTCACTCACTGCAAAAGATTTGCAATCTGGAACAAACTCAATTGTGACTATTTTATTCTTCCATGAACTCTGGAATGTGTAACCCTGTCCCCAAACCATGTTCCCTGTGTTCCCTGAGATACACGGAAAGCAAAACTCCAGTTGTTCCCTGTATAGATTTAATGGTGTTGGATGACACATACTAAATAGATTAGAATAACTACATGCAAATAAAAGTTGAAAAAGCTAACAATATTACCAAAATGAAATGTAGACACTCATCAATTCAAAGGAAGGCATCAGTTATTATGTACTAAAACCATAGAAAAGGGGCCAAACGTGTTTAAAAGCAAATTCTTAAATTTTCCCATGGCTATATCTACTAAATCAACTCTCCCAGGCATACTCTAAGAGAGCTGGGTTCCTCACTTCCCTGTTGATTATACACAGGTGATTCACAAGGGGCTGTATCTACCTCTATACCACTAACAAGTGATTTCCCCCCTAATCTTTCAAAGTGATTCAATAATTAATGGGAACAAAGGCTCATCAAAAAAGGTGTTATAAATTGATATGTCTACATATTTTCTACTATTCTCTACCACATGGTTGACTGATAGCAAGGAAATTCCCAGCCCTGTCTATGGTCAGTAGAAATCCTCAGAGTATTTGGGGGAAGCGTGCCCTCGAATTTGTGGGGAAAATGTCATCCCAAACCACCTAACAGGCAGTTGTTCAGCAAGTAACGTCTGATCCCATTGACTCCTTCAGATTTGGGCTAAATAATGTCAGGAGCTTGAATCTCACAGCACAGTGTGCTTAGATCCTAAGCATGAACCTTCGCTTGAATTTAGGGGGATAAGCTCATCCATAGCCTTTTACCATCCAGGTGCTCTGCATACAAACTCTGATACCAAGGATGCCTCTAGATTTACATTGTAGTATGTACAGAAGTCGGTTCGCAGGTTAGTTTGTGTCTTCCATGAGAATTTATAAAACCATTCACTTGTATTTGGGATATTTTAAAGGACTCGTTTTTTATATAAAAGGACAAGAAAATCAGACCCTTTAATATCCTTACAGCCTCAAAGCACATGATGATAACACTGTTGGGTCTTGAGGATGACAATATGACTGGAGAGGTGTAGTGGTGTTTACTTTAAAGGAAAGGAATGGATCAAATTGATGGATTTAGAATTCAGTTCCTCCTTTGAAATTGCTTCTGTTAGTAACTCTGACAACTTTCCTCCTTTTGTTATTTTGCAGTAACATTGGAGGCAGAGAAGAGTGAGTACATTTATCTGTTCAATCTTATAGAAAGATCTAATCACAGGGCATCAGTGCAAACTGGGAAGAAAGAGGTATTTCTTGCTAATTTTTAATATAAAATGTAAAATTGAATAGGGAAGATCCGTGGGTTTAGTATTAGAAATGACATCTTTTTCCTGGTGTAAAATTGGTTTTGCCATATGACACAATGTGTTTGAATGTAGCTCATTTGATTCTACAAATGTTTCCTTTAATTTGCAATTGAGATTGCCTGCATTTGGTAATTGACATAAGAGTTACAACAAATCAGAGGACAAGTTCGTGAAAAGAAATAGAATGATGTCCTCATTTCAACAAATGGGTGAATGATATAGTCATTGTCCCTTGGTGAACACTGTGAACTGATGAGAGTAGCAGGCAAGAACACTTCTCTGGTATAGCTGATCTCATATCTGTAGGCACCAAAAACTGAAAATATTGGGATAATATCATGGAGCTACTACAAGCAAACATCTATCACAGCTAATGTCTTGGTCCAAACTCCATTCCCTGAGACATCTCTTTTTGACACCCTGTGACCTGGAGAACAGGGTACTGCGCCCTCTCTATTTTTAGGTGACTGTGACTATTCAGAGCACCAGAAACCCTGGCCTCCCTCTTTAGGAATGTCTGCTAGATTCAAATTCTGGACTTTGTAGTTAGCATCCAATTAGAATGCATTACATGGTAACAGGATAAAAATCTAAGCAATTGCACAAATCAGACACACATGGAAAGTTTGACACAAACCTTCATCATTTTTGGTGATGCAATAGTATAATCCCAGTCAACATTTTCTTCGTATTTACTTTTTTGTAATTTTTTAAGTACTTGTAGAGTTTTTTTTGAGAGAATATGGAGGAAACAAACAGCAGTAAGATACAATGAAAAGAAGATACTGATCTGCAATATGAAGGCATGATGATCACTACTTGGCCATTACGGAGATGAAAAATTTTCTAATAAAACAATCTACTTTAATGTGAACTTATATTTGTTATTAATTTAATTTTTGGGAAAAATTTATTTTGGTCTCTTCTTTAAAATTGCTTTTATTGGTAATTCTCATCACATTTTTCCTTTTATTGTTTTTTGCAGAATCACTGAAAGAAAATAATGGTGAGTATTTGATGTTCAACATTACAAAAAAAATAATCAAAGGGATTTCTTGCTAATTTTGAATGTACTATGTATATTTGAAATATGTAGATTCTGAGTGTTTATATTTGAAGTATTTCAGCACTGTAGCTCAATCTGTTTGAGCCTAGCTTACTTAGAGCTAGAAATGATTCTGTTCATTAGCTAATGAGATTGCCTGCAAGTGGTAATTTACCTAAAGTTGACCACTGAGCAGAGAACAACCTTTTTGAAAAGACATCGGAGACATTTCTTATTTCAAATGAGTGACTCTTTACAATCCGTTTCCAAAAGGCGGCATCTTGAATTGCTGAGAGCACCAGGCAACAATGCTTCCATAGAACAACTGATTTCCTATCTCAAGGCACCAAATAATGAAAGGGAGGAATAATATCATGAAAATGCTACCATCCAAGATCTATGACAGCGATTGTCTCTATTCATGCTCCATCCCATCAGACACCCATTTTGACCTTGTGTGACCTCTAAAACAGGGTACAACTGCCCCTGTAGGTGTAGGTGACTGTGACTCTAGAGCATGAGCAATCCTCCTGTGAATCTTCTGGACTGGTTCCTGGATTCCAATTCATTATCCTGTAATTAGCAACCCAATTCCAAAGCACTACATGGTAAAAGGATTAAAAACGAAGCACCTTCAAACATCAGACAAAAGTAGAAAGCTTTACCGCAATATTCATCCTTTTTGATGACATAAATCAGTAAACTCCTTTTAAACACTTGTCAATTCTTTGTTTATGGCAAATTATTATTATTTTAAAATCATTTTGGGGGGCTCATACAATTCTTATCACAATCCATACATCTATCCATTGTGTCAACCACATATGTACATATGTTGCCCTCTTCATTCTAAGAATATTTGCCTTCTACTTGAGCCCTTAATATTGGCTGCTCAATTTCACCCTCCATCCCCACTTCCCCCTACTTCATGAACCCTTCATAATTCATAAATTATTCTTATTTTGTCATGTGTTACACTGTCTGGCATCTCCCCACACCCTCTTATCTGCTGTCCATCCCCCAAAGAGGAGGCTATACATAGATTCTTGTAATTAGTTCCTCCTTTCTACGCCACATTCCCTCCACCCTCTAGGCATCACCACTATCACCACTGGTCCTGTAGGAGTCATCTGTCCAGGATTCCCTGTGTTTTCAGTTGCTATCTGTACCAATGTACATCCTCTGGTATAGCCAGATTTGTAAGGTAGAATTGGGATCATGATAGTGGGAGGGAGGATGTGGAGGAAACATTTAAGAACTCGAGGAATGTTATATGTTTCATCGTTGCTACCCTGCACCCTGACTGGCTCATCTCCTCCCCACAACCCTTCAGTAAGGGGGTGTGCATTTGGCTGCCAATGGGCTTTGAGTCTCCACTTTGCAGTCACCCACATTTACAATATATGATTTATTGTTCCTTGATGCTCAATATCTGATCCTCCCCCCCCCCCACACACACACAGCTCGTTGTCACATGGGCTGGTGCACCTCCTTCATGTGGGCTTTGCTGCTTCTGAACTAGATGGTCACTTGTTTATCTTCGAGCCTTTAAGAACCCAGACACTATATCCTTCGATAGCCGGGCACCATCAGCCTTCCTCACCACATTTGCTTATGCACACGCTTGTCTTCATTGATCGTATCGGGAAGGTGGGCACTCGCTGATATGATTTTTAGTCCTTTGATGTCTGATAACTGGTCCCTTCTATACCTCATTGTCAGACAGGCTGGTGCTCTTCTTCCATGTGGTCTTTGATGCGTTTGAGCTAGATGGCCATTTGTTTATCTTCAAGCCTTTAATACCCCAGATGCTATATCTTTTGATAGCCGAGCACCGTCAGCCTTCTTCTCCACGACTACTTATGCATACATTTTTCTTCAGCAGTCATGTTGGGAAGGTGTGCATCCTCGAATGCCAATTTAATAGAAAAACGTGTTCTTGCATTGAGTAAATGCTTGAGTGGAGGCCCAATGTCCATCTGCTGCCTTAATACTAAACCTATAAATATATGCACATAGATCAGTTTCCCCACACTCTTATAAAAATATATTTACATATGTACCTTCCAGTTTTTAGACCTCTATTAATACCCTTTGTCACCTAGTTCTTTCTTCTATTTCCTTTTACTTTCCTCTTGTCCCACTACCATGCTCAGCCTTCATTTTGGTTTCGGTTATTTTTCTCAGTTACCTTACCCTTTCTGTATTCCTAACAGTCCTCTCACACCCTTTTTGCCACTGATTTTGAATCACTTGTTGCTCTCCTGTCCCTGCATTGGTCAGCACCACCTCCTTACCCCTTCCTCCTCTTCTGCTGTGTCCCCCCGGAACCATTGGACCCATTGTTTTCTCCTCCAGACTATTCATTCCATCTATCTTATCTAGTTAGATATGTAGAGATAATAATATGCACAAAAAAATCAAGCCATAACAAGATAGGCAATGAATGAGAACACAGTGACAACAACAAAAAAGGAAACCATTTATCGAAAGAAGAATAAGTTATTAAAAGAAAAAAATTAAAAGAAAGAAAAACCTGTAAATAGATCAAGGTCTGATTTTTGATCTCTAGGCATGTCCTTCAGTCAGGTTCAATGTGGTACCATGCTTTGGCCCCAGAGTCTGTCCTTTTTACTCCCTAGGAGGCTCCCTGCTCTGCTCCCACGGTTGCTCTGCCACATGCTTTTAGTGGTTTGCCTCGGTGTCACAGGTCAGTCTTGGCCAGTCCAGAACCTGAGTATCCAGTGTTGTCCCCCTTAGGGCCCTGGGCCATCAAGGGATGGTGGGTCTCATAGTGGGATCAGCCATATTGTCCACTCTGTCCATTGGCTGTTCAGAGCAGGGATATCGTCCTTCAGGTCTGATGGGCCAGAATATGCTCCACTCTCTGTTCCTCCCACTTCATTTGCTCCCATTTGCTCTGATCAGACACGCCCCTCGCCTCTAGCTGCAGCTTCAGTGCCTTCCTCTCAAGTAAATTCTCCTGGGTTGAGGGGCAGTTGTCCACATAGCTGGTATGGGGGCCAAGCCCGCAGGCCACTCCACTGGCTCCACACTCCTTGCTGCCACACTGCATTCATCTGGAACTGGCTTTATATCTTGTCCCTCTTTTCCTGTGGAGAAACAAACAATAGCCTCCACTTGGGTGGGTTAGTGCCCTATTCCCCCATCACACATTTTTTTCTTTCCCCTTTCCTCCCTCCACCCCTATTTTAGTTGGCTACCATATGTACCCCCAGGATTTGGTCTGGCCCCTGCCATACTACCTGGAACACACCCCTGGAGTGTTTGTATAGAGTAGCTTGTTTTTAATGACTTTTGTTTTTATCAATATGTGGAGGGGCCAAAACAACAGTAGGACACAAAGAAAGGATGGTACTGATGTCCAATCATGAACGCATGGTGATCAGTATGTTGCCATGACATAGATGAAAATATTTTCTAGAAATTTGTCAAGTTTAATGTGATCTACTACATGTTTCATTTTAAATTTATTTGGAAATGCATTCATAACTTGTTTTCTAGGGTTTTAAATATTATTTTTCAAAAATCACTTATTTGGGCCGAATATATATTACAAAATTAATTCCATAACTCACAGCAAAATACTTGCAATCTTTAGCAAAATCAATTCTGAATATGACCATCTTCCATGAATTTCCGAGTGTGAAATCCCTCTCCAAACCATCTTCCCTGAGATGCACACAGAAACCAACAATCCAGTTATTCAGTGTTTAGAATTATTAGTGTTGGATGACACATACCCCAAAACCCCAGAAAATCTACATGCAAAGAAAACTTTAAAAAGATAACAATATCAGCTATATTAAAAGGAGAAGAACGTCTATCAAAAGGAAAGCAGCAGATATTATATTCTAAAACCATTTTAAAATGGGGCAAATGTGACATAAGAAAAGCCTTCAGTTTTTCACCTGGCTAAATCTACTGAATAGACTCTCCAAATGCATTTGGTAATCCACCTAAATAGTACAACAAAATAGAGAAGAACTTTGTGAAAAAAATAGAGTTGTTTTCTCATTTCTAATGTATGAATGTTACAATCAGTGTCCTGGTCTGCACCATACATTGACAGAGTACCGTGCAAGAGTGCTTCTGTGGTACATATATTCTCATATCTGAAGATAATTAAAAATATCAAAGAGTGGTGTAATATCATGCAAATTCTACAAGCAAAGATTGATCACACCAAATGTCTCTGTTCAAGCTTAATTCAACCATGCATCTATTTTTACACTATATGACCTGGAGCACCTGAAATCATGGCCTTACTCTTGTGGAGTGCCTGCTGGATTCAGATGACTCACCTTGTAATTAGCATCCTGATTTGAATCCACTGCATGGTAAAAGAATGCAAACTACGTAACTCTAAAAATCAGACAAAAATAGAGAATTTGACCCAAATCTTCATCATTAGTAAACTCGCTTTAATCACTTTACACTTCTTAATATTTATTGTAAGTTACTTTGTGAGGACTTCTAGTTTTTCTTTTATCCAAATACAAAACTGCTCTATTTGTTAATATTTTAAATTGGTAGGTATGAATTATATATTATTTTCCATGCTTTTGAATATTTTTTAAAAAGCATTTATTTGGACTGAACATACATATTACACAATTCAATCCACCACCAACAGCAAAATATTACAATTTTAAGCAATATCAGTTTTTTCTTTTTTTAATGAAATTCCTATTATGAAATCCATATCAACACACAATCTTTTGTGAGATCTATAAAGCAACCAAGAATCCGCTTCATCTGTGCATACATTTCCTAGTGTTAGATGACACTTAGCAAAAACTGAGAAAAAAATGATACAAAGAAAAAATTTTAAAGCTAACAATAGTAACTATATTAAATGAAGATACTTATATTGAAAGTAAGGTGATAGATATCATAAAACAAAGCCACTTAAAAAGGGTTTAAAGGAGATATCAAAAGAAAAAATCTTTCAATGTTCCAGCTGCTACATCTGATAAATCACAGATGTATGAAGCTTACCCATGACTTGTTGACTGAAACTACCATTCATGGCCTTCTCCAAAGCGGTGTTCAGCATGAAAGCTCTGGTACCATTCCCTCCTTCATCATTTACAATTCATGGATCACACTGGAGGATGTGTTTTTTTTTCCAAGTGGAATTGGTTGACTCATCACCTGTCCTTTGGAATATTTTAAAGGACTTGTTTTACACAAAAAATTAATTATGGGAATTTAGACACTATTCTTCAGAGAACAGCAAAACCCACGTTTGAAGTAGGATCAGTGTTGACTATGAAAGTGTGATCCAACTGGACGGTGGTCATTTGCTTGAATAAAAGACAAAAGTTCTGGCACATTTAACTGGATAGCTTGAATTTGCTATTCCTTGTGAGATTTATTTCAATTTGTTTTTCTCATATATTTTTGGTCTCTTTATTATTTATCAGATTCATTGAAAAAAGAGAAAGGTGAGTGTATTATTTTCATCCATTCCAAATGAGAGTCAGAAAATGGCCCCATTCATAGAAGTCTGGAGAGAATATCTATCAGTACCGTGGAGTTTTATTGTCTACAATGGCCCAGTCTCTTAATAATTTAGTGTCATTGACCCTCTTTGTGTTGACTGGGAATGTAATTTTGTATGTTAGTTTATTTGCATCTGTTTTGGGGAGTAAAAGGAAGGATAGATGCATTTCTTGCTAACATTGAAGGTGAAATGTATAGATGGAGGATAAAATTCTTTATCTTTATGAATGTAAGGGTTTTATAACCTGTGCAATAAATTGGTTTTTTCTCCTGTTTAATCTATTTAAAGTTAACTTATTTGAAACTACAAGTATTTCCTTTTCTTTGGCTATTAAAATGAGTTGAATATTTATTTTACATAACTAAGATATCTAAATAGAGAAGCTCTTTGTGAAAATCAATTGTTTTCTCATTTCCAATAGGGGAATATTAAAGTCAATTTTACTATGTCATTAGTCTGAATGCATTACAGTGTGGTGTTTATAGTTTACAAGTAAACAGAACATTGTGATTTTGACATTGCAAACACACACACACACACACACAATCACATAAATTTCCTAAGACTGAGAAAAATTCATGGAAAAAACTAATTAGAGGAGGAAACTTTATTTTCAACCCTTTCCTTACTCTAGCCAACCAATGTGGCCTTCTGACTCACATTGAGTCAGAACTGTCTAGAGAGCAGGGAGAACTGCCTTTGTTGGTTTAGCAGACTGTAACCATTACGTGAGGAGAAAGCCTGGTTTTATACCTAGTGGAGACTGGGAGTTTCAAAGTGCTGACCTTACAGTTAGCAGCCCAACTTGTAACCACTGGATAGAAAAGGAATGAAAAGCTAAACAATTCTAAAATCCAGTCAAAAATAGGAAAGAGGAGAATAGGACCCTTGCTTTCATTATTTATGAAGACATAACATATAACCTACCATTAAAGAACTCACCATTATTTAAATTCATTGTAAATTATTTTATTTCTCTAAGTATGTCTAATTATTTGTCTTAAAAAAATCAAGGACCCCAAACATCAATTTTATTGTCTTTACTAAGATAGCAAAAGGAGATAGTACATTTTTGGAATATATGAAATCTGGCCCGTGTGTATTTTGCATTACATAGACTTTATTTTCTTCTGGAAACTCCACCTATTTGAAAGTGAGCTACTTCATTTGTAAGCTGTTTCAATTTATTTGTAAGTGAATTTTAACACTATATTCCATGCTTTCCAATATTTATTTTTAAGACAGGTTTTTGAGATACAGTACACATACCATATAATTTCAGCAGTAAGGCTTTTGCAATCATTACCACAATCAATTCTTAAACATTTTCTTCTTTCCTATACTACTTATTATGAGTTCCTGGTCTCCAGTCACTCTCCCGCAGTACCCTCAAACCATGTAATCGGGTTACTCTCTACATATCTATCCTGGATGTTGCAAAGTGAACAATACACAAAAGCAGAACACAAAGAAACAAAAAAGCTCACAATCGGCAATAGAGAAGAAGGTAGAAGATATTAAGGACTAGAACAAGTTTAAGACGTTTGAAGGGGAGCTCAAATGTAATGTGTTTCATTTTAATCTAGTTACATATGCTGTCATCCACTCTCTAATACATGCTGTGTAACAGCAAGACCACTCCCTACTTCTATGTTCACAGGGTATTCACCAGGGGTTTAATCCATCTGTAGATCCACTTAATTTTTTTTCCTTTTAAACTTATACAACTTTTAAATGGTTCAATAGGGCAATCATATAAGTTGTTACAATTTCACCTAACCAGATCACTTGTAATCTTCTCTGCAGTATTCTCTGTCTGATGCCTGATAATGTCTATTCATATCCCTGTTGAATGATCAGAGCATATTCTCCAAGGCATAAATATATGCCATATATACCTAAGTATAAGCAAATGAAAATTTTACTTTGAAATTTTTGTGATGGCTCATATTTGAGTATATACAATATGTGAATTCTAGCCAGGAATTGTTGGCTTAAAAAGAAGCCATCACTCATAGACTTCTGCAAACCGGTGTTCACGCTGATATCATTCCCTCCTCAGATTTCTATTACATTATCTACAATCCATGGATCATACTGGGGTGGTGGTGTTACTTCCTGTAGACTCAGCAGACTTCTTCACTCCCAGTTTGGAATGTTCTAATGGACTTGTTTTTCAGAAAATTGAATTAAGGGAAATATAAACACTTAAATCTTCACATAAGCACAAAGCCCATGATTAAAATAGTGTCAAACACTATGAAGTGGAATAATTCACATGACTGTTATAGCTAAATAGAGATGTTCTTTGTGAATATAAATGGAATTGTTTTCTCCTTTCAAATAGGTGAAAACCAGCCAGTTTTTCTGTCAGTAGCCCCAATTCATTAGACTATAAGATTTGTAGTTTAGAGGCACACAAAGCATTGTGATTTTCACATTCCAATGCGAAGTATAAAATTTTTTGCCATTGAAGAAAACTTTATAATAATAAAGACCATGCACTTCCAAAAATAAGAGTGGTTTGGAAGTTCCAAAGATTATTTGAGTTCAACACCATTGTCAAATCATTCCTAAATATATGACAATGAAATAAACGTGAGTGACACTTTGACTTTTTGATACATAAAAGGACATAGTGTTTGCCTTTATTAAAGTTTTTAAAATTAGGCTTAACTAATGTTATACTTATCATAAAAATCCTTACAATTATGGATTCTGGGATATTTTATGCTTTGAGAATGATGAAGGAAACAAATGTACAAAAGTGCTTGACACAATGGATGTATGTGTGGATTGTGATAAATTTTGAACAAGCCCCTAATAAAATGATTTAGTTACAAAGAAAAAAAAGAAAATCATCTTGGAAGAGAAGTTAAACGTATCATAATTCTTTATTCTTTCTTGACAATTAATAACCAAGAAACAGTTCTTATCCCAGACTCCATAGGAAACTATTATCGCAGAATCCACGACTACAAAGCATAAATTTTTAAGACATAAAATTCATGAAAAAGAGTAGCTTATCAGAACAGGACACATTTCTGGCAACCTTTTTCTTACATTAGCCACACCACAGAAAGGTAGCCCTCACATCCAGTCAGAGTTGCTCAGAAAGGACATCAATTCCACTCAGCATTGCAGAATAAAATCAGTACACTGTACTACATGTACCTACTGCTTTCTTTCCAACCAGTGTTAGTGGGGACCTAGCATGTCGGCACTTCTCTAAGAACAGCAGGAGAAGTGAGAGTCAGGGCTCTGCCTTTCTAGAGAATGGATTGAGGAAAATGGCAAACCTAAAGAGAAGCAAATCTGGACAGTAGCAGATGGAAAACCACGTTTCTTCCAGGGCAACAACGTTTCTCTGTTACAGCTGATTTCCTATCAGAAATCATTGTAGAAAAATTTCCCTAAAATGTTAAGGGGAAAGATCTCTCAAATGAATCGTCTCTATCCAAACGCACTGCTCTGGAGGAGTTCTTTCCGGATCACAGTGACCCTAAAAGACAAGGTAGAACTGCCTCAGTGAGTTTTGGAGTCTGCCTTTCTCCAAACAGGAAAGCCTGGTCTTTCTGCTGAGAAGGGGTGGTGGCTTCCAACAGGTGACCTTGTAGTTAGCAGCTCAACTTGTGACCACTAGTCTGTGTACAGTGTGAATGATGGCAGCGATGAAGGTCATATGTATATTCTTGAATTATGGAAATCTTAGAAAATTGTTTTGCTGTAGACTAGTTTTAAATACATGCTAGTGATAGTTCTGCAATGTGAAAGAGTGATAACACATTGAGTAGGAGAGCGCGGACAAGATATGCTGAACAAAATAGAATGAATATTCAGTCAAATATAGAATCAAATTAAACAAGGAATAGTACGTTTCTTATGGTCTTCAATATATAAAGACACAATGACCAGTTTAAGGGTTTTTTCTCTTTAAATATAAATTATCTTTATTTGTTCTAATGAATATTTATATAATTTGTTTGCAGATAGAATATAGGAAAATATAATATGTTCGTAATCTTGATTAGAATCAAACAGAAAAACAAACCAGAAAATATGCAAATGGGGCTCTAAGTACGTTACCATTATGCAAAATCTTTGAATCTCTGTTATCCCATTTGTTATTTACTTCCATTTATCTTTAATGAATTTTAGCCATTTTCCAAAAATATTTCATTGATTTAACTTCTCCATTTTTTATTTAATTTGGTGTTTAGAGGAACTGAAGGAAGTAAAGGCAGCCTTTTTGCCTCATTCAAAAATTACATCATTAAAGGAATATCAGGCTTTGACCCTGTGTTTTTGTGTGTTTACTATAAAGGTAGCAAAGTAAGAGAAAGGATTTCCTCATAGGTCAACCGATTTACTTATAACTTTACTTCCTTTGTAAATTGCCTCTATCTTTCCTTTTGTTACATTTCAGAGAAATTGACAGAAGAAATTGGTGAGTTCTTTTCATTTATAGACACAATGTAATCGTAGGAGCTACTCTCCTAGATGATGTGAGGATGTATCTATCAATACCTTAATATTGTTGTTTCTTTGTGCTTTATTCTCCTGGAACCTCATTGGCTTTACTAGAAAATTAAGTATATACTTAAATATTTATTTTTTAATCTGGGAAAGAGAAGTAAAAAAGAAGACTTTCTTCTCTGTACGCAATGTAAAATATATAAATGAGCACACAATGATATGTGTTTTTGTTTTTTGATGCCTGATAACTGATCCCTTCAGACCCTCATAATCACCCAGATTGGTGTGCTTCTTCCATGTGGGCTTTGTAGCTTCTGAGCTACATGGCCGCTTGTTTATCTTTAAGACTTTAAGACCCCAGATGCTATATCTTTTGATAGAAGGGCACCATCAGTTTCCCTCACCACATTAGCTTATGCTCCCATTATTCTTCATCAATCTTATCAGGCAGGTGAGAACACAATGATATGATATTTTATTCTTTGAAGCCTGATAACTGATCCCTTTGGCACCACATAATCACACAGGCTGGTGTGTTTCCTCCATGAGGTCTTTGTTGCTTCTGAGCTAGATGGCTGCTTGTTTACCTTCAAGTCTTTAAGACCCTAGATACTATATCAAAGCAAAAAAAAAACATCATTTCATTTGGGGGCATGATAACTTTCTGTGTTTTATTGATTGTTGCTTTTTCATTTTTGTTTGATTTTCTTTACATAAAATTCATGACAGAAAAATACAGAGACTAACTAAATTAATAGTGTCTTAGGGTTATAGCAGGAAAGGTTGAGGGGATGAGGAGCTAGTGATAATGGATTTATGAATAAAATGTTCTAAAATTGTTGTGGTGATGGATACACAACTATTTTGAATATGTTAAAACCATTGAATTATTTGGTATGCAAATCATATGGTAATAAAACTGTTTTTTAAAAGAGTCTCTTTTGCCGTTTAACAAGTCTACACAGTTCACAAGAGTAAGACTTGGGTATGGTATTGAACTTTCTGATCCTCAGTATTTCTTATAAATTGAGAAACAATACTTCACAGTTATTTTGCTATAATTCAATTAAATACATAAATCAATTAGCAATATCTAACTCACTATAGTCGTCAAATAAATAGTAACTGTTCATTCACAGATGATGCATCATATGAAAATCTTGTGGGTAAATGATAATAGTCTGAAACTAACCCTACAGAGAAATTCACTGGGGAATTTAATAATTAGTCTCTTGTTAAGAAGACTTGCATTTTTCTTCTTTCCTCCCTTGCTGTAAAACACATGAGTGACTTAGTAAAGCAATATGAGTTTGTTTTTTATCTTAATAAAGAAACTCATGTCAATATGCTGAATTCCCCCCAACAAGTTTGGTTTTTTTTGCCCGTGACAATAAAATGAGTGTGAAAACGTGTGTTCTAGGAAAACATCAACAGAAAATTGGTCATTCTCACAGTTAACACCTTTGAAAGGTTAAAATATTCTATGGGCACTTACTCTTGAATCCTTCACCTCTTCTGATTAACTCTATATTCAAATAGAGACCAGGTGCCCTCTCTATTGTCTGTTTATACTGTAGCTTTCATGTTAGGAAAAGTTGCTTGCATACCTTGATTATGTTTTTAAAATAAAAACACACTTTGAGAACCTATAATTTAACTTTATTTTATTCGTGAGAAACAATGTCAGTAGGGAGCCATGGATAGACTAATGTGGTTCTAATGATTACAGAAAAACATCAGAAGAATTCATGTCCTTGTTTCTGCATCTTCGTCTTTTTGAAAGCCCAATTTATGTGTGTACTTCCTTTCAGATAAAAGGAAGGCTCAATTCCAGAATGGTAAGTGACTGAGTAATTATTTCAAAGGACCAAATGATAGCAGGAAGTGACACAGATTTTTTTTCAGTGTCAGTGCAGAAACAAAAGTCAAGTATACTCTCACCTATGGTCACTCTAAGGAGCCCTGGTGGTATTAAGAGCTCAACTGCTCACTAAAAGTTGGACAAATTGAACCCACCAGCCATTCTCTGGGAACCGATGTGACAGTTTGCTTCCTTGATGATGTCCCGCCTAGAAACCCTTTGGGGCAGTTCTATTCTGTCCTATAGAGTTTCTGTGAACTGGAATCAACTCAATGACAGTGAATTAAGATCACTTTATAAGTTTGTAAATGAAAGAGAATATTGAAGATATAATGAGCACATAGTTTTTGTTAACTTGGAACAGCCTTTCACTGAGATAATTGAAGAAAAAGAAATGTGACTATTTTAATATTTTGTTACCTTCTGTCACTCGTTTTTAAAACCCCCCCTTTCTTTACCGTTTCTTTCTATTTTACTCTGTTCAGTGCCTTGTTTGTCCAGTTTGTTTATTCCTATCGTTTGTCCCTATTCTTTCCTTCTTTCCTTCTTCATTTTCTCACTCTCACTGTTCTTTTGTTAGTATCTCTCTTCTTTTATCCTTTTCCTCTTTTGGTTTCATGTTTCTTTTTGTCTGGGTTTATTTTTATTCACACACACATATTAATGCTGTTTCACTATTTTGTGCACTTACAGACTGGCAGAATTCTTTATTGTACCCTGGTAAGCGACAATTTTCTTTTTTATATTTCTCAATTATACGCTTTAAAAATATTTTTTTAATTTACTGATATTTTAATTTGTTGCCAGTATACATTCCTCTAATCTTTGAAACATGCTATCAATTAATTTTTAAACATACTTACATGTTCTCATTCCCTTATATGTAATTCCTTACAAGTATGTTTTCCTCACATATTTTTCATAATTCCTGAATGTCTCAGATAGAAGAATACCAGGAACAGAGTATTATTGATACTATATTACAGCAGCCTTATATTCTGATTTATGGTGTGCCAAAAACATTTTTTCTTACTCTCTTTCTGTTTAATGACTGTAGAGAACTTCTTTGTACATAAAATATTCAAAGTTTATGAAAAAGCAGAATTGAAAAAAAGAAAAGGAACATTCCAAAGTCATTAGTCTCTGGCAGATGAGGTATCTTCTCAATATGTTTCTTGTGAATGTGTGTATTTAACATAGGTGCCTTGTGGTTATCCCAAGATCAGCATATTTAGTGGTCAGACAATTATCAGTCAGATGTTGCAGTTACAAAATTTGAGCCACTAAGGTTTTCCACATTAGTCAATGATTCCTTTTCTTCACTCTTTCAAATTTCAGGCAAGAGTAATGCAATTTTACCTTTTAAACTTGGCAAATTTAGGGCTTCATGTACAACCTGAAATAATGGAGTACTAGTTTAATCAAGAGGAATGCTGAGAAGAGGCATTTGTTGGATAGCTCAAAAGGACTATAGTCATTCTCAATATGTATAATCATCTTGGATTTTTGGAGAAACCACTGTAACTCAATCTCTGAAGCCTAATGATGCATCTGATTAAGAATCAGAGCTGAGAGGATGCGATTAAACTGGTACCTCATGTATGACTACCCTCTTTTGAGTCATCAAACACAAGCATTTTCAGTACACTCTGTGTGGTAAAAACTCAATCCTTGGAGAATAAAACCGGGAAAAGGAAGATCATAGAGATCCTTTATCCATAGGGCAAATGACGCAACATATGTGGAAGTGTTCCATAATTGTTAGAGATCTAACAGAATGACAACAAGTGGTGAAGTAGTTCCTGTTGCATGCTGTCAGTTTTCTATAAGTAATTAAAATGTCTTTCACTAATGCAAATATTGTTATGGGTCCTATTCAACCATAAGAGGATAAGATATTATATATAGATACCATAGCTCCAAATGCCATCCGCATTAGTGTGCTAAACTCAAAATATAAGTTCCATGGGGTTCATTCTGTCTCATACAGTCCCTAAAAGCCAGGATAGAACTCACTTCCCAGAGTATGTTTCTGAGACACCAACTCTATGGAAATAGCCTCATTTTTCTCCCACTGAACAGCTGGTGGTTTTGAACTGTTGATTTCTTGGTTACCCACCCAACATAATCCACTGCACAACCAGGCTCCTTAAGATAAGGCTAACATACCTGAAACTCAGATAATGGGTCTGGGAAAGAAACTTTCACAAGGTAACTGGTTGTGCTATGCACCCTGGATATATGTGAGGGAAAGTATCATCCAGGTGGCCCCAAAGACACACATGGAGTGCTTGGGTCTCTGTAGTGGCCATTTTTGGACCATTAAATTATGTCCCTACAACAGTAAACCTGTGTGTAATATTAGAATAGGCCACATAGATATAGCACCCATGAAGTAGTTGTTACTGCTGATTGCAAATTTCATTCGAGGACTGTGGTGGTTGATTGGAATCAAGAAAATGCTGTTAATGTAACATCTGTGTCCAACACAAGAGTCACTTTCTTGAGTTTGTGTGCAGCTTAACACACAGGTGTAACCATCGAGATGGTCAGGGGTATGTGAATGATCAGGATTCATTCGAGCTGTCTTGTGTCATTGAACTTCCTGAAATGTCTGTTGGTGATGATTGTTATGGACACCTTATACAGTTTACATTTTCACTGCATGGACTCCAAGCAGATTTAGTCCTTCTGTCAGCTCAGTTACTGGGCTTTATTGTGCCAGGGGAAGCCCGTCCCTAACACATCATTATGGGACTTTTCCCTGCAATTTCTAATTCGATGTTGGGGGTGCTCTTGTTTCCCCACACAGCATTCCAGATGATGCCTTGATTTAAAGAGTGGTCAAACTTCTCAAGTACTCTTTCCTGCCAGGCATAACTTTTAACTCTAGAAATATAAGGAAGCAAATATCGGCTTAAACGATCTTCCTTTTTAATAAACCATGGTATATCAAAATTCACCACTGCCTTAACTTTTTCATAAGACTTTTCAATAATTCCAGAAATAATCAGAACCCCTTGAGAATTTAGATTAGACATTCCTAATAAAAATTCCATAGTTCTTTTAGGTAGCAAACTCCAATTACGACTGTTAATAATTTCTGATTTAGTCACAGATTTTGGCTTTTCCTCAAAACTCTCATCAACTCCAGTATCAATTTTAATTTTTTGAGTACTTAAGCTCAAACTTCCTGTTAAAAACTGTATTACTCTTTCAATAAGATGTTCCTGCCTTTAGAATCAAACTGTTGTGAGGGCTTCTGAGCCATATCTTGGTTAATCAATCTAACTGCAGTGAGAACAGAGGCTGGTATTCTACATGTTTCATTAGGTCTGGTCCCCTGCTCTGAAGCTGGTTGATACCTGCAGTTTCTCTCCAAGATCTTGTTTGCTCTGACAGACAGACACCTTGCCTCCCATGCTCTGCTGGGCAGGGTCTGTATCAAGCTCCTTCCTCTATTCCCTGTGCTACGTTCAGAGGGGCTCAGAGCACGCCTCGCTACACGTTTTTTGGCTGGGCATTACTTCCAGGAAAATGTCCTCTATTGCTAAACTTTGAATGACCATTCTCTACCCAGTGACTACCTCTATCACAGCAGGGGCAAAATCCAGTTCCCTTGGTCAATTTCCTGCTGTGAATCATCCTGTTCTTTTGCAATATCTGCCTGCAGTCTCTCTGGTAATGTCCCTCTGCTCCACATGTAAAGCATGTCCATTTAGGTCTGGCATAACCTGCCAAAGTAGAAGTCATTAGGTTAGTTCTGTGCTCATCTATCCCTACATCCCTGCGTAGCCTGATATAATCTAACAGCATGCTCTGTTCTTTGAAAGGGCATATGGCAGCTTGACAAGATGTTTTCGAGTTCCCAAATGCTAATGTAAGAATAAGATTGTCGGCTGCCCCTTTGTCGTCTACATTCTTGTGGACAGCATCCTGCAACTTGGATATACAATCTATATAAGGCTCATCATCCCTTTGCTTTACTGTCGTGTAACTTGGCCTTCTCCTTCCTGATGGGATTAATTTCAACCAGGCCTTTAGACAGACTTCCCATACCTGTGCCAAAGTCTGCTCATAAAATTTTAATTATGCCCCAATTGTGATATTCTCATCTCTCAGCAGCTGATGAACGCTATAACTATGCCTCTTCTGCATTTTTTGCGTGCTCATGCAGGGCTGCCTCATTCCATAGCATCTGACATTGCAAAGATTTAAGAAGGGGAAAAGCACACTTTCGTCAAAGCTTTCCTGTCTGCCAGGATCCAATATTCCATATCTACCATATTCCTGACCATACCAATTACAAATGGTGAATCTGGAACACAATTAGATAATGATTGCTTGAGATCTTTCAGTCGCTTAAAAGGAATGGCAGTAAATCGCCTTTCTTCATTCCCTTCGGGGAGCTGCTTGTCAGGATTCCAGTCTATAATTCTAATGGGATAAGCCATTCTGAATTCTAAATCTGCTTTTTGAGCTATCCTCTTTTCAACCCATGAGAACAAAAGTGATGTCCTACTCCCTGACTCTTTGCCTCTCACTTTCTGAGCATCACCTTCTATGTTAAATCTCTCTATTTGCATTTCTTTGGATCTAGTCTCTTCTCCTTCAAAACTGGCTTGCTTGATAGCATTGTGATTCCCTGAGCTATATTCTGCCAGGAAGATGCTACTCTGCTATCTCCTGATTCAAACTTCGCCTTCTCAGTTACACCTAAAATCTTCTCATATGCCTGACACTCATTTTGCCTGCTTCTCACCTGATTTAAGTCTGCATAGCATAGAAGTTTCTCACTACTCTGATGGTCTTGATCCTTCCCTCTCTCACCTTGCAGTTCCTCCAACACTGCTTTAATCTGCACCCACAACTCCCAGGGCTCCATGGGTATGCTCTGTCTTTTCTTCTGAGCTTTTCTTAAATTAATTGTTACCTTTTTCCAGATCTCCATATCAAAGGTTCCTCACCTCAGAAAAGGATTAAATTTCTTTACCACGTGAAGAAACTCTCCCATTTTCTTATTCGTTACCAATACATTTTGTTTCTTCAAGAGGTAGCAAAGAGTGATACTGTACTCTGTATCCTTGCTGTGTACCTGACCCATATCTCACTCGGACTAAAAAATTCACTTAAACTTAAAAAAAAAAGTCCCCATTCACCCTCACTGTCCGATGAGGCCATGTAATTGTTACACGGGATATAGCTCAAAGAGTTCTTTTGCTACTGGGCCCCACGTTGGGCACCATATGCCCGTGGAAGCCAGCCCTTAACACATTACGGGTCCAGTAGGCACAATTGTACAGCGATAATAAGTAAAGATTATAGTAAAGTTATAGAGAGCCTGAGGGATAGAAGAGAAATACTGAAATAAATGGAGTCAGACTAAATTCATGGTAGCATTCTCACCTCAGCCCCACTTGGTGGTCCATGTGGAGGGAGAGAGAGAATCTTTAATGCTCACCAAGGCTTTTATATTCTCTGGGAACATGCAAGCCCCTAATTATAGGTGAAGACTTATGTCACAGGAAGGGGTTGTGCTATAGGTAATAGAGTCATTAAAGGGGGTGATTTAGGGGTATCCACACAATATAAAGGAGAGGGATTTTGGGTACACATGTGGCACAATGGGTAGATCCTAGAGTCAGAATGGCAGTTGGATTACCATAAAAACCTTTGGCAGTGGGGTGTAAAACCCACCTACAGGGACCAAGCCAATGGAGAAGTAATCCATTGTCTCCCGCTGCAGGGAGCAGGCCCACCCCTGTGGTGTGTTGAGACAGAAGCCTGGCAGTGACTGCCTTCAGGGAGGATGTCTGTAAGCATCTGACCTTCCCCCACATCATTACCTGTCCCAGCCCATTCAAATTCCTGCACCACAAATTGAGTATGCGCGAGAGGAGTATCTCCAAACTGAAATACAAGTTCACAAGTCACTGGTGTTTACTGACGGTCCATAATTTTCCAGAGTAAATGCTTCTCACTTCGATGTATGCCCTTATCAATTTCTATATTTTCAAAGAAATTTTGACAATATTTCCCATTTTAATGTTACTTTTTCAACAATAGATTTCAAAACTTGTCCACCCAGTCATTTCAGACATATTTCTCATTCAAGTTTGACAAAAGGTTTTCTTCTAAATATAAATTTTAGAAGAAATGTTGGAAGGTTTCTGTAATATTATGTATTGATAACACTTCCAAAGACTACTATGAATCGTTTTAGCTGGTTTATTTATATGTTTATGTATTTTTCTTAATAATTACTGTCTTGAAGCTACCTGGAGGAAAAGTGTGATATGCAATCATATTCTTATTTTCCCTAACTCTTTCTGAAATTGTACTACTTATTTTTCATAAGAATATATTTTTAAATGTTATATCTAGAAGAGTGGTTGGAACATATTTCTGTAAACATATGGCCTTTGCCAAAAATATTCAAATTTGCCTTCATAGGAAAGACAATATGAAAATTAATTAGTAATATTGTGTTCAATAATGAATTTACTTAGGGAAATGCAGTGAACTGAATCATGCCCATGTCCCACAGCTTGTATTTCTTTCCTAATTTCCAATAAGGCATTCTTTAAACCAGTGATATTACCCCATTTCCAGGATCTTTCATTCAACTTCCACTAAAAAAGTGAGTAATTATATCAAAAAAGGAGTTCTTTTTATGACAACATGTCAATTAGATGTTTTTAATTCCTTCAGATTTATAGTCACTTTTAGTCCATGACATGCTTCCAAAATATTATAGGTAATAATTTCAGCACTTTTTTATTATTGCTTGTTCAGTTGTTATTTTAGTTGTTGTTGTGACGTGAACTTCAGTTGGTTCTGCTTCCTAGCAAATTAATTTACAACTGTATGAAGTACTTCCTCTTCCTGCAGCATCCTCAAGATTGTTCTTATGTTTAAGCCCATTGATGTACTGCATTGTGATTTCAACTTATTGAAGGTCATTCTCTGTTTCCCTGACTTACTGCTTTACAAAACAGGATGTCCTCCAGGGACAGATTTCTCCTGATGTTTCAGAAGTACACAAGATAGTCTCACCATCCTCTAAGAAGCATTCTTTCTGTTCTTCCACCAACACAGATGTTTTTTCTGAACTCCATGTAACTTTCAATATTCTTCATCTGTACCATAATTCAAATATATTCATTCTACTTAGATCTTCCTTATTCAATGTTCAACCTTCATGTGCATAGGAGGCCATTGAAAATACAATTGCTTGGGTCAGACAAACAGTAATTCTCATAGTAACATTCTTGTTTTCAACACTATAGACAGGACTAGTGAGGCTGATTAACTTAATGCAATATATCATTTGATCTTTTTACTGGTTTTTCCTGGAGTATTGCTTGTGGATATAAGCAAGACTAAACCCTTGACAACTTCAATCTTTTCTCTGTTTATCCTGATGTTACCTACTGGTTCACTTGTGAGCATTTTGGTTTCTTAACATTGACCTGTAATCCATATTGAAGGCTGCAATCCCTAATCTTCATCAGCAAGTGCTTCAAATCCTCTTCACTTCCAGCAAGCAAGATTGTGTCATCTGCAGATGCAAACTGTTAATATGCCAACTTCCAGTCCTGATGCAGAACCAGACTTGTTGAGGTGGCCTATGGTGTTGGCTTCATTCTCAGAACACACCTACCTCCTCTACATTGCTTTTGCCCCCTATGTAGCTTTTAAGGAGAGATATACAGCACTTCCAATGTTACAGAAAACAAACCTGAGTGGTGACACTTCTGAAGAGGTCCCCCAGATGTGATAGCTCTTTTAGAATTTTCAAGATAGTTGCTTCTAATCTTAGAGATATGGAGAGGATACTAAGTGTTATCAAGAGAATGAGGATATGAGAAGAAGAGAGGTTGTTGGGAATATGATATTTTACTTCCATTCTAGCATTGATTTATTATTTTTTTACACACTCTTTCACCTTGTCTCCTCAAAGAAAATTTCTTTCTCTGTTGTTCAAAAAGGCTCCATTTTATGTGGTGAGACTTGCTGAACATCAACAGGCTGTTCTGTGTAATATATAAACTATAGTAATTAGTTCTTATGGGACTGTTTTATTCATTATAAACTGTTAGTTCATTGATGAATTTAGTAGAAACTTTAGGTCAGGTAAAAATGATAAATTGTAAAGATAATTTAAATGAAATGTAAATACTAGGTCAACTAATACACGTTATGTTTGCTTTTATTCAGATTGGAGGAAAGCATTTTTTAAAGCTGGTAAGTTATTTCTTGATGGTTAGGAAGAAATGTACTCCTTATACTCAGGCTCAGCATCAGAGGAAGTTGTTGGAGGAAAGCAGATATGTGAGCTTCCTGTTACTTCTGTATGAAATTATCACAGATTTCATAGTTTACACCACCATCATTGTTTAACAGTTGTGAAGGGCACAAGTATAAACATGATGGGCTGGTACGCTTGAAATCCTTTGAAAGTTCTAGGAAAGATACGTACCTTAATTATTTTTAACCTACTAGAGGTGGCCTTCATGTATTGGCTTGTGGATTATTTCCTGTAGTATTCAAAGGCAGTCACTGCAACCACTAGTCCACGTTGCATGCCCTTTCTCTGACATTGGTGCTCCTGTATCTGTGACATGAAGACGCTCATTACATGAAAATTACTGGACTGGCCTAGGGTACCCTCTTCATATTAAGATTTGTTTTACTTATTTACATTTGAGATGTACATTTTACAAATGAAATATAATGCACTCACAAGTTTTCTGGATATTGCAATAGGTACATGTTTGAAGGAATATTGTGCAGATTACCACAGCAGAAAATTGACTTCCCATGAGCACATATACATCTCTCAGAGAGTCTGAGATTTATCTTGATTATAACCTTTGCTTCCAAATCACTCTATTCTTTAAAGAGACTAAAGATCTCATTACCTTTGCAGAGAAGGTGATTCTGGGTGCAGACACAGCCCACCATAACCTCACCTTGTCTGAGGACAGAAGATGTGTCACCTGGGGAGAGATGCCTCAAGAACTACCTGATAATCCACAGAGATTTCATTCCCTTCCATGTGTGTTGGGTCAACAGCACTTCACCTCAGGGAACTGGTACTGGGAGGTGGAGGTTGATGAGAATGGAGCCTGGGACCTGGGGATTTGTAGGGATAGTGTAATGAGGAAGGGGAGGGTTGTCATGAAACCTGATGATGGATTCTGGGCCATCAGGTTTTATAAGCATGAGTACTGGGCACTCACCTCTCCAGAAACACTACTTACTCTAAGACATCGTACCACCAGGGTGTGCATTTTCCTAGAATATGAGCGTGGATGTATCTCATTCTACGATATGACAGATAATTCCCACATTCACACCTTTTCTCATTGCTCCTTCTCTGGATCTCTAAGACCTCTCTTCAGGCTTTGGTCCAGTGATTCAGGGGAGCTGAGAATCTGTCCAGTGTAAATCAACACAAATTGATTATTTCCCTGACCACCTTCCCATCCTTGTGCATGTAGACAATAATAGCATTTGCTGGTTAATGAGCATTGAAGCTTCTGGTGATGATGTTAACATTCTTACATCAGAAGCAAATTATTTGCTTTATTTTTATATTTTTGTATCAGTTTATCTTCTTCATCATTTCCTCCAAATATTAATGTGTACTGGAAAAAAGTATGGGCTGCTTATGGTATGTTTAGTTGTTTGATGTTAACATAAACATTGATATTTACCAGAGAAAATGTGGATGCCTGTTCCTTTAAATATTTGCAGCTTCAAGTCCCAGGAGCAGTCTACTCTGCAATACAATGTCATTATGAATCAGAATTAACTGATGGCAGTGTGCTTCATTTAAAAAAATTTATATATAACTGTATAATGCAATCATATCTGTTAAAACCCTTATAGCAAACTCATGGCAAAGATATGTAATGAACTTTGGTCTTTGATTACATAATGGTGTCGAAATTTCTATAATATGGAGTCTTACTAAGTTTTTGGTAATGTCGGCCTGTCAATCACAAGGTCGGGGCAGACTGACCAGCCACTCGTCGGGAGAACCATGAAGGCGTATGTTCTGATAAATAGTTTTATCCTTGGAAAGATTTTTGAGAGTCTACAAGATAGAATTAATTCCATGGAAGTGATTTTTGTTGGGGTGGGGCATACTATATAAAAGTAGGAAAGAATTATCTTTTTATGTTATATCCACCATTTTCTAATGTATGTTCATGGTGTTTTGTGCTTTATTACAAAATAGCATTCATTTATCTGTTTAAATAATTACAGTTTTCTCTGATATCTATGCCAGTATCAGCAGAAGGAAGAAACTGCTTATAAGTTTATCCTTCAGTTTCCTTTATGGAGCTTCATTATATTACATCCTTGATTCTTTTCTTTTTGGCCTTGCCATTTTCTCCTGAAAAATTAATTCATTCCTGACTTTTCCTACTTAACTTAATGGACACTTTGAAAATGTCCATATCCGAAAAATAATTTTTGAATGCATCTATGAATTTGAAGACATGTAGAGATTCATAACTTCCATGATTTCAGAATGATAAATCATATTATATCTGTAGACTCCCCAATGCAATCCCACATAGGTTTATTCACACTTCTATGCTGAGTATTGGGTTTTTAAAAAGCTACAGAGAACCTTGAAAGGCCAGCAATTAATAAAATTATTTTAATTTAAGTTCTAACATGCCCTGCCTACCTTGATTTGAAGGACCTAGATACATTTGTAATCTCCTCAGTATAACATAATATATGAATCCAAATCTTGTTCCTACTTCTATTTCTGTAGTCGCATCTGTAACTACTATGGACTCTTCTTCCACCAATCACAGTTTTGTTACAGTTTCTTTTGTACTCTGGGGTCCTTGTATGTCGCCAAATATCAGCAAGTCATTGGATGCCATCATGATCTCATGATAATGTTCTCACCCATCCTGATGATATAATTTTATCTTTGTGTGGTCAATGCCTTGTAAAAGACGAATAAAAGTTCTAATTAAATTATATTTGAAATGTGAATCATTTGTACCCTAAAACATAAGTAAGCCCTCTAGCAGTTCATCATCTTTCGAAAATCTGCTCAGTGAGTTTTGTAGGGTTGTATATTTTCTAGAACTGTCATATAAATGGAATCAAACAATTTGGAAGATACTGAGACTTGTTTTTTTCATATAGCTGACAGACATGTTACAATATAGGTTCAGTTAATTCTACAATTCCCTTCCCCTGAGAATTATCATATGGAATGTATATAGTTCGTGATGAAGAAATGGAGTATTGCCAACTGATTCATCATGAAATTGATGAAAATACATGGATATGTGTCAGTGACTAGAACCTGAAAGCTGGAATCAAGAACGTAGAAAATTCTTTGAAAACTATGACAATGGTGATAGAAACAAAGCTAGAGATCCATGATAGGATATTACAAAACCAATAACTTATGTATGGCAAATACTTTTTTTAAACAACCTAAATATTTACTGTTCACATGGACCTAATCAGATTTAATAAACAGGAATCAAATTGACTAACTCAGATTGTATAAGAAGCAGAGAGAGTGGCATAAGTATTCCTGTGTAAATGGTGGTCTTTGGACCTTGGGGGAATCCCAGTTTGGTGGGTGTCCAATTGAAAGGGACCCAGATCACCATATGGTTTGTACCTTGATGCATTCCTAGTCGTGGCATGACATGTCTTGAGCTGTTGGGCAGGGACTTGAACTTGGAAGAAATGCTCTAGGGAGTTTCGCTTTGCACCAGGTAACATGTTTAAGGCAAACATAGTTCATTTCAATGGGAGATTGTATAGCAGCAACTCAGGGTGTGCAGCTCGTGGTCGAATGGAACTGTTGGGTTTCTCTCTCCAGCCTAAATTCCAACCTCAGTCCTTGGCTCCACGCGAGAAAGATTTCACGCCGAAGCCGGGCTCCTGATCCAAGTGAATTTAATGAAAGTTCAAAGAAGCATCAGGTTTTACGCGGCACCCATAGGATTCCTTTGGCCATGCGACCTGGCAGAGACTTCCCCAGGTCACGCAAGGATCTCTCCCCTCCCACGAAGATGACGAGGCTGCACAAGCAAGCCAAGACAAGGCAAGACAAGCCAAGACAAGCCCCCTCCCCCTCTCAGTCCCTGCCTTTTCAAGGGTTCCCTGGGGAGGCGTGGTGAATGACCCCAGGTTGATCCCATTGACTGAATTGCAGTCACCTGCTCCAGGTGTAACACCCATCTGGGTCCACCGGCGGGAAAATCCAGCTTTTGTCCTTTGCTGGCTCTCCTGGGCATGTGTAAATGGACTTCCCAATTCCCTAGGCTAAGCTACCTAACATTCCCCCCTGAAGAGATATGGACCCAAATCTTTGGGGTACTGGATGACGACATCTCTAGCTGCTTCCTGCTGACAAAGGGGCGTAGTGGGGTTTTGTGTCCATACCCTTCCTACTCTGTTAGAAGGGGTTGTCCATTAAGAGCCCAGGATAGATGATTTCGAGGTGGGTTTTTTTGGAGGTGGTGGTCCTGGAGCTGGCACACTGGGTTTAGAGGCCTTTGTAACCTGAGAACTGGAAAACAAACAAACAACCGGTGAACAGATTAAGTGAGACATGGGCAAGATTGTAAGGTGGCAGTGCTCTTGAAGTTAGGTTAGTGTCACAGACTTTGGTCATTGTAAACACAGGAATGGAGGAAAGGTATTCACTGGCCTAAAGGCTGTGAGAGATCTGAGGTAGACTCATCTGTGCAGCCCTCATTTGTCCTGGGGTGGCGATGAAATACCATCCTCAGACCATCCAGTGGCTCACAGGAGTATTTGTCTGTTCCCACGGTTCCTGTGGGGGAATCTGAGGCTTCTCCACTGTGAGGAACAACTGGAAGCTGTAGAGGGACCTGGATGAGGCCAGATGACTGCAGGTATGCAGTTTGGAAAGCAGGTCTCAGCCTATGAGAGGAGCTTGACATTCAGGTATCACTAGGAAGCTGTGAGAAAAATAGAAGTTATCCCAAAGACATCTGAAAGGCTCAGTAATATGTTTAATGGCAGGTCTTCCTGACACTCCCCGGATAGAGCAGGTGCAGGGTGTGAGGGGTCCAGGGAAGAAAATAAGGACAGAGGAGGTGGCCCCTGTATCCAGATGAAAGTCCACTAACCTTCCCGCTATGTCAATGCTCACCTGAGGTTCCAGACCAGTGACAGCTATCTTATGCTGCTGGGCCATCCGGACCTGGCGCCTTCAGTCCTCCTCCTCCATCACCAGCTGCGCTTTGGCCTGTGGGTTCCTCCCCTCCAGGTTTTGGGCCTTAGGACAGAGGCCAGCCCAGTGGCCAGTCTGCTTGCAATGGATGCATGCCATCTGAGGAGGCTCGTTCCGGTCAGGGCAGTTCCTAGCGCAATGACCTGGTCGCCGGCAAATGTAGCATTTGGTACCTGGTTCAAAAGTCTGGGAAACCTGGGAGGCATTCGACGGGCATCTGCTATTGAGTGCAGCTAATATCTGGGCATGCCTAATGTCCTTTCTTTTCTCCTTTTCCTGGGCTCTAGCCTCGCTCTCCTGCTCCCTATTGTAAAAAGCCGTGGTGGCACAAGAAACCATCTCCTCCAGGGTAGCTCCTTCAGGCCTATGCAATAGTTTTTGGACTTTCTTATGAATGTCCTGTGCAGCCTGTGTGAGGAATTTGTCCTTGAGCAAGACTTGCCCCTCATAGGAGTCAATACCTAAGCAGTATGATTCTTTAGGGCTTCCTTTAGCCTCTCTAAGAAGCTTACAGGAGACTTGGTAGGTCCCTGGTGAATCGCTGTCACCTTGGCATAGTTAATGGCCTTTTGCCTGCCTGACTTTAGTCCCCCCGTGAAGCACATCAGGAAATGTTCCCATGCCCAGTTGTGCTGAGGCTTACTGTGACTCCACGCAGGGTCTGCGAAGGATACAGCAGTTTCCCCTACAAGGTATTTTTCATTCATCACATGTAACTCCTCTGCAAACTTTCTGGCACTTTTGAGCACACCCTCTTTCTCAAAATCCGTCATGGTCTGTCCTAGTATGATCATGACTTCTTTCCAGGTTAAAACATAGGCTAGGGTGAGGTGCTGGAAGTTCTCCATGTAGTTTTCAGGCTTGCTAGAGTAACTGCCCAAATCACTTTTAATCTGCTTGAGTTCATTTAGGGTAAAAGGTTTGTAAATTGCTTGGGGACCGTGTTCCCCCGCTGCCTCTACTACAGGTAGAATACTCTGGACTACTTCAGGGTTGAGACCACAGTCTCCCTCTTGTGCAGGGACCCTTAGGGGGTCCTGGGTGCACTGAGCATAAAGATCCCTATTTTTCCTTAAGAGGAAGAATGCTCTAATATACGGCATCTCCTCCCACTTTTCCATCCTTCCACAAAATAGTTGTAACTGCTGCAAAGTTGAGAGGGTAAGTGTACCATTGATTGGCCACGATTCTCCCTCTTCTAAAACATACTGCAGCCAAATGAAATTGCAGCGCATAGTCAGCCTCGGTTTCTCCAGCTTTTCCGGATAAAATCTTTCCCAATTGAACAGGATGCATCCGAGGGAGCAATCCCTGGGTATTGGTATCGAGCTGGTCTGTTCCATCTGGAAAGCAAACAACACGAAGATTACCAAGAGCTTGATGCCTCGAGCTTGGGTAATCGCACATTCAGCGCCCACGTCTGAGTGTCATGAATCTGAGGCCTTAGGCAGGTGCCCCCGCCCAAGGGAGGAGTCGGAGACCAGTTGTGAAATTCTGTTCTGACCGCTTCCAGATTCCAAACTGTGAGGGCCACTGCATGGCGTGGCAACCTGGCCTTCAGAGACGCCTGCTGGCAGGAGCAGACTTCCAAATCTCTGAAGGGAAGGGGGACATCTATCCAGCAGCTCGGGATCTCTGGCTGGAGCATCCTAGGAGTGGAACCATATTAAGAGCCTTTCCAGAAAATATCAGAGGCAGCATCATTGGAAGGTGAAAGTTAACAGCAGTTACTTGGGCCTGGCTTCCGAATGCCTTGGGCCTAGGCCTGGGCCACGGAAGAGCAGCCGGTATTAAGGAACAAACCCACACAGGTAGAACACCAACGCAGCATGTTTGGAAAACCAAGGGAAGCTAAAAGGGAATATAGAAGAAAGGGGAACATTTGGATCCGGGACTAGAGCAGGGGCTAGCTCCCGGAACCAGAGGAGGAGCTAGCTAACCAGGCACCGCCCCCCCCCCCCCATGAGGTTGGAGCGGTCAGTGCCATCTTGGCAGGGTCACATGCTCCGCTGACCCGTAGCAAAAATGACGGACACCAGGTGGCGCCATGTTGCCATGGCCCCGTGACTCACGTGGTCTGGAAAATGGCAGTCACCACTTGCAGCCTAGAGGGAGATCAGCATGGGGCAATTGAAATACAAAGAGGGTTGGGGAATGGTCTTCAGCCCACAGCATCCCAGCCCCTTCCCAGCAAGCCAGCCTGGGGAAGACATGCAAATTCCCAAGAAGGTGAGCACAGAGAGACAGACGTAAAATCCTGAACACCAAAAGAAGGAGAGGGGTATGGGAATACGTTACTGATGTCTTCATGGGTTGCCTTGAGGAGCCATCCATCTCCCAGACGTTGCCGGAGCACTTCAGCCTGAACTATTAGTTACACGCCATGTCCCAAGGGTGGGTGTGGTGAAAAGAGTTCAGAAAGTGCCCAAACCAGTGACACCAGGATTGGAGGGAGGGGAGTCCTTGGCTCGCTCTTTACCTGTGTTGATCCAAGTTGGTCACTGTACCACTTATGTTAGGTTTCTCTCTCCGGCCTAAATTCCAACCTCAGTCCTTGGCTTAACGCGAGAAAGATTTCACGCCGAAGCCGGTGAATTTAATGAAAGTTCAAAGAAGCATCAGGTTTTAAGTGGCACCCATAGGATTCCTTTGACCATGTGGCCTGGCAGAGACTGCCCCAGGTCATGCAAGGATCTCTCCGCTCCCACGAAGATGACCAGACTGCACAAGCAAGTCAAGACAAGCCAAGACAAGCCAAGACAAACCCCCTCTCCCTCTCGGTCCCTGCCTTTTCAAGGGTTCCCGGGGGAGGCGTGGTGAACGACCCCAGGTTGATCCCATTGGCTGAATTGCAGTCGCCTGGCCCAGATGGGCTGTTCCAGGTGTAATGCCCATCTGGGCCCACCGGTGGGAAATTCAGCTTTTGTCCTTTGCTGGCTCTCCTGGGCATGCGTAAATGGACTTCCCAATTCCCTAGGC
Source organism: Tenrec ecaudatus (assembly GCF_050624435.1). Classification (NCBI taxonomy): domain Eukaryota; kingdom Metazoa; phylum Chordata; class Mammalia; order Afrosoricida; family Tenrecidae; genus Tenrec; species Tenrec ecaudatus. The sequence continues at coordinate 162,961,077 of NC_134536.1, forward strand.
TAAGCTACCTAACAGAGCTTGCATAGACTCCTGATGCCTACAGTGTCCACAGTGATGTGTCATTGGAAAAATTGATGATGGTACACTTGCAATCACCTTATATCTCAGGAAGCTGATGATCAACAAAGTTTTCCTTTGCTGCCTCTGTCAGTTTTGGTTTTTCTGCCTTTAGTTTGCTTGCTTTTTCTTGTCTTTTCTTGGATGCTAGTTGGTTTGTTGCTGCTATTGGGGAAGTTGGTCTTATGAAGTTTTAATTTGTCACAATACAACCACCACAGTAAACCTGAGCCATGCAATCCCAAGGAAAGCTGATAGATTCTGGCCCCGCAATGAACTCTAGTCCCAATTAAAGAACAGTTATTTCTGATAACACAGCCCTGCTCCATACTCACCTTCATGAAAAGATCACTGGTGGTAAAAGTGCTACACAAAAGAGTGGTGACGAAAGGAGATGATGCCTGGCTATCAATCATAATAGTGTCTGGGGTCTGAATGACTTGTACTCAAACAAGCAGCCATCGAAGCAGGAATTCTACTAAGTCACATGGAAGAACCACACTAGCTGTGTGATCCAAGTATGACAAAAGCAAAATTCAAATATGCCAAACAGAAATGCACCAGATTCTTAAATTGCAAAAACCCAATTTGTAGAAGGCTATGGAGTACAGCGTGTGCCTCAAAGCCATCTCCAGAATATCTAGCCATACTAAGCCTTTGGCAGATCCCCACTAGCCACAGGCAAGAGTATCAAGCAACTTTACTATTGGATAGGGATTATTGTTATCAGATAGGGATCACTGTAGGCAGTTTTGGTCATTTGATCTCCCACCTGACCCAACCAGAAACTCTTCTAGGTGCAAGTATTTCTTGATAGTTCCATGACAAAAATTTATTCCCTCACTTACATGTGCTTTATTGGCTATATAATGACATTTGAATGTGTGGATCATTGTAAATTATGCATAACATTGTAAGGAATTGTAATTCAGAACAGAACCTTTTTAAAATTTATATAATAGTCCCTCCTTTTTCACTTTTCCTAAACTGTCAGTTCCCACTCTCTCGCACTACCTCATTTTGTTTTTATTTGCTATTTCTCCCTCTGTTTTTCTCAATTTCCTTTTCTTTGCTTCTCTTCTTTCTATTCTATTTCTCATTTCTGGCACCACTTGAGATAGGAAATTGTGCATATGTGATGCAACTTTAACAATCACATAATAATGGCAAAGAAACTGCAATCAATCAAACAAAAATAGTTACAAACAAGTGTATCGAGCTCAGGTACAAAGAAATATCTGTTTAAAGAAAGCTTCTGGAACGCCTAGAAAAGCCATTCAGAAGAATGACATGGGGAAGAGGGGAAAAATGGAGACCAGATAGGACTCATCTGTCTGGAGCTCCTGCTGCCATACCAGAAAATTTGGCTGTCAAGAGAAAGAAACGGGGAGTTTGGGTCCTGAAATTAGAACAAGGGGACCAGGGTCCCTCCTGAACCCCCTTTTGAGTGGGATTTCCACTCACAAAGCAAACCAAGAACGCTCTAAAGAACTCTATCTATGGATGCCTGCTACACCCTTGTCGGGAGCAGCAATTTCTGCCGGCAGATGCCAGAGAGGGGAAAGAATCCCAGACACTTGTTTGGCTGCCTTGAGCTCACTGCCTGGGGAGTGGTGGTGGCATTTATCCATAATTTAGAGTCGAATAAAAAGTAGATTATAACCTCAGGTAGATTGCAGTGTGGGAGAAAATAGGTGGAAAGTCGGGAGTTCAGGAACAAATTTAGTTCCATTGACCGAGAAGGAAACAACCTCCCTGATAAGCTGATCTCACCCTATGGGGGTCAGCCTGACAGCCCCCAAATTGGACCACATCATAAGCATAGTAAAAAAGAGGGTGAAATATATATTATTGGTTTAAAACTGAAACCCAAGTCTGGTTGCTCAGCTCCAAGGAGCATGTAGGTGGAGGCTCTTAACATAAATCAGCATAAGAATAAACCTAACTGAGGAATGCCAGAACTCAGCTATAGGGCCTGGCAGCTTTTAGCATAAAAAAGACACGCTGTAGCAAATGTAATCTTTAAACAGCAAGGAGCTGCCGTCCAGTGACTGTGAGAGTCAATTTCATTGGATTTTATTCTAGCTGGCCAGGGGGATAAAAAAATAAAAAATAAAATCCTCTGATCTAGTAACCACAAGCAGACTAGATAGGACAATAAGCCCAGCATCCCTCTCAGTGATTGTACACATAGCTGGGGAGTCTCTGTCTGTGCAGGGGCCCTAGATGAGGCTGTGGGAACACCCCAGTGCCCCCCTCCTGACCCCTGCTGCAGTGCTACATACAACACAAGGCAGGTACACCAGTGAACCCAAATGACTCCTGACCACAGGTGTGAGCTTGCTTTTAAAGTAATCCCACACAGCATCTGTGGAACCCTACATCAAACGGGCACACCTCCCTGTTACTTTGAGGAAGAGTTGAAACTCTTCCAGCCTCACAGACAGGTGATCATCTCTGTTATTTCCTTACATACAACTCTATTTATTCTCATTTTATTCACTAGCCCTTCTTCTTTCCCACCACATTCAGTCTCAACTAGCTAAGGTTTGTGTTGGGATTTTATTTTCTCTTTCTGCTTTTTTCCCTCTTTCTCTTTGTCTCTTCCACTCTTTCCTATCATATGCCACTATTGGCTTCCAGGTCCCCACTCTCTGCTTAGTGAAACTCAATCCAAATAGCAGAGGGAACTCCAGCCTGCCCTCCATTAGAGTGCTCTACACCACACAAGGCAGCTGGGACAAACATCTACACCACGCTGAGCTGCTGAGGAAACCTCCGTCAGACCTCTAAGGTGATCTCATCAACTAGGGCAATTCTACCCAGCACCAGTTGGTCCTGGAATTAAAAGGGCACACCAACCTGCCATCTGGGGGCATGGTCTAAATCCTCTGGTCCTACATTCAAGCAATCAGGGATCAGCTATCTCTTTATTCTTTATTTCTGCCTTCTCTCTTTCGTCACACTTCAGCATCACAGCCGATTTAGTGAACTCAGTTGGGTTCTTCCCATTCTTTCTTTTTATTATCTTTTTCTTTATTTCCACTCTGTCTTTGCTCACTTTGCTTCTCTCTCTGCTTGTATGGTTCTCTCTGCTCTCTCTCATTCCTTTCACATGCCATTGCTGGTTCCTAGACCCCTACACTCAGCCTAGGGAAACCATGTCCTGCCAGTGCACAACCTGACCCCTAAGACAGTGCTGCACACAGGAAGAGTCAGTGCTATACACAGCAAAGCACGGAGTCAGCTATTTCTTTAACTATCTTTAAAATTCTCTCTCCGTCTCCTTCCTTTTTTCTTCTCTATTTTTTCTTTCATTGCGTTATTCTTTCATGTTTTCTTCCTTTCTCCTATCCCGCTAGCTCTTCTCTATTTCCTACCACAACCTCAGCAGATTTAGTTCTCCTTTTTTGTTGTTTATTTTCTTCTTTCTTTTTCTTTTTTTTTACTGTTTTCACCTTGGTTTCTTCTGTGAATTTTAGTTGTGCGTAGGTGAATGGGTGTCAATTTTTGAGTCAGTCAGTGTCTTCCTCTTTCTCTCATTTTCCTATCTTTTCACTCTCTTTGCTGTCACAAGACACTAGCAGCTTCCAGGCCACTCCCCTCTTCCTAGGCCAACCCTGAAGACCAAACATGGGGAGCTGTCACCCGCATTTATTGGCTTAGCAAGCAGCTGGGGAATTCATGCGGTTCTCTTCCACACACCAAGCAGCAGGTGGTTCTCCACTACAAAAATTGGGGGCATCCCCAGCCTAAATCCTGAGGCCCTACAAGTGACTGGGAGAAATACCTCACCGCCACTTTTGGGGCTTCACACTACTGCGGGAACATCCACCCAACTTCCAAGGCAATCTCTCGGTCTACGGTAATTCCCCTGCCAGGTACAGAGCTCTACACCAAGGAAGGTAAACCCACACGCCATCCTCAGCACTACTGTTGCAGAGATAAACACAACAGGTCATCCTAGGGCCTCCAAGAACTGGGTAGCCTACTTAGATATAGGCCAGGGAAGCAACAAAATCATGGGCCCATAATAACTTGACCAGTGTCACATGAGAGGAATATCCAACACGTATTCCAAATAAAAGAATTCTGGATGGATGGGGTAAGAGTGAAACCACAGGAAGAAAAACTGATACCCTGACCCCTCAGAACAACTACTGGCAGGTAGTTCAAAGAAGTACTCATAGAAATCTCCCAACAGAGAGCCCAGGGTTCTTCGACTAAGGAAGCTGGCTCGAGGCTCCTCTAAAACAACAGGAAAAGAGCAACCAGTTCCAACAGTTTCAATGAAAAATCAGGAGAAAGAGAAGACAATGCCAGAAGAAGTCATGAACCTAATGATGGGAATTGTAGAAGGAGACATTGACCTGCCAAAAAAACAAATTTTCAAAAAGCTGCTTGAAGTCATAAAGGATATGAGGGAAGCAATGCAGAAAAAAGAAGAAATGATAGAGGAGATAAAGGAAACACATCAAAGGAAAATACAAGGGTTAAGGGATGAAATAACAAAATCCAGTGACAAATTGACAGAGCTTGTGAATATGCTTGAGGAGGCAGAGAGTTGCACCAATGACCTAGAGGAAAACAAAGCAGATCTCAGCAAATTGGAAAAGCAATCAAATAAGACAATGAAAGAAGCTGAAGAAAACTTGAGTGCCTTGTGTGAGGCTATGAAAAGAAACAATATTAGAATAATTGGACTACCGGAACAAGACACAATAAAGGTGTCAACATCGAAAATAGCAAGGGAATTCTTAGAGGAAAACTCTCCCAGCTTAATAAATGAAAATCAGGGAACCATACAAGAAGTTGAAAGAACACCAGCCAGACTGAATCCCAAGAAGAAGTCACCAAGACACATAATTGTCAAATTATCCAACTATGAGGAAAGGGAGAAGATCATAAAAGCAGCTAGGGAAAAGCAAACAGTCACGTATAAAGGTACTCCAATAAGAGTATGTTCAGAACTATCAGCGGACTCTATGAAGAAGAGGAGGAAATCGAGTAACATATTCCAAAAATTGAAGGAAAACAATGGAAACCCAAGAATATTTTACCCAGCCAAATTATCTATTAAGATAGATGGAAAACTAAGAGTCTTCCCAGACAGGGACAACCTCAAAGAATATATAAAAAGAAACTCAACCCTACAAAAGATCCTAGCCGATCCAATATGGGCAGAAGTTCAACACTCACTGAGGCCAAATAAGAGACCATCACATAGAACAATTCCATCCATAGGGCGACAAACAGGAAACAGGCGCCAGGATAGCATCAGCTCAATAGTGGAAAGAAGGCACACATAAACCACACACAAAAAACAAACAGATAAGATAGGTAGATAGGAAAATATCCATCACAAAAGGTACAAGATGACATCACAGAGTCCACAGATGGATAAAATAACACTGAATATCAATTGCCTGAACTCAGGAACAAACTGGCTCAGGAAGCATAACCCGTCGATCTGCTGCCTCCAGATGACTCATCTCAAGATTACAGAAAAAAACAGATTCAGAATTAAAGGCTGGAGAAAAATATACCAAGTAAATGGTAATGCAACAAAATAAAAATCAGGAGTAGAGATATTAATATCTGACCAAATGGACCTCAAGATACAGGTCATAATAAGAGACAAGGAGGGGCACTATATAATGCTCAAGGGAACAATAGATCAAGAAGCATAATAATCATATGTGCACTTAAAGAGAGACCTGCGAAATTCATAAATCAAACCCTCCAAAAGATGAAAAAAGAGATCTCAGGCTCAACAATTATAGGTGGTGAATTTAATACACCACTCTGAAAAAGACAGAGTATTGGAAAAGAATTCCAACAAGGAGGCTAAGATCTAAACAGCACAATTGAACGATTTGACTTGATAGATATTTTCAGTGCTTTCTACCAGATGCAAACTAATTCACTTTCTTTTTAAGCCCACATGACACATATTCGAAAATAGACCACATATTGGGACACAATTCGATCTTGATTAAATTCAAGCACATAGATATTATTCAGACATCTCTCTCTGATCATTGCACCAGAAAGCTGGAAATTAACAGGAAAGAAACAGGTGGCAAAAGGTATTTATGGAGGTCTAAAGACTGGAAAGCACCTGTGTAAATATATTTATATAAGAGTGTGGGGAAACAGATCTATGTGCATATATTTATAGGTTTAGTATTAAGGCAGCAGATGGACTTACTCAATGCAAGAACACGTTGTTCTATTAAATTGACATTCCAGGATGCACACCTTCACGACACCATTGCCGAAGAAAAATGTGTGCATAAGCAAATGTGGTGAAGAAAGCTGACCATGCATGGCTATCAAAAGATACAGCGTCTGGAGTATTAAAGGCTTGAAGATTAACAAGCAGTCATCTAGCTGAGAAGCATCAAAGCCCACATGGAAGAAGCACACTAGCCTGTCTGACCATGAGGTGTAGCAGGGACCAGTTATCATATATCAAAACTAAAAATGATATCACTGGATGCCGACCTCCTTGATACAATCAATGAAGACAAGCATGTACATCAGCAAATGTGGTGAAGAAAGTTGATGGTGCCCACCTATCAAAAGATAAAGGGTCTAGGGCTCAGAGATAAACAAGTTGCCATCTAGTTCAGAAGCAACAAAGCCTACATGGAAAAACACACCAGCCTGTGTGACCACGAGCTGTCGAAGGGTTCAGGTATCAAGCATCAAGGAACAAAAAATCATATCATTGTAAATGTGGGTGAGTGCTGAGTGGAGGAGACTCAAAGACCATTTGTAGCCAACTGGACACCCCCTTACTGAAGGGTTGTAGGGAGGAGATGAACCAGTCTGTGTTCAGGGTAGCAGCAATGAAACATAAAACAATAATTCATAGAGAAAACAGGGCAAACAACCCTGGGGGAAATTTTCCAAGGTAGCCTATAAGAGGATAAAAGAATGATGATGCAGGAGGCAGAGAGAAGGGCAAATACATTAGCCACCCCAGGAAACATCATGACATATCATAGTCAAACCTTCAAATACCAAAGTCAAGGATAGAATCTGAGGAGCAGCCAGGAAAAAAGAACAGATATGTATAAAGGAAAACCTATAGCATAAATTTGGGATTTGCACAGAAACTGTGCAGGGAAGAAGACACTGGAATGGTATATACTTGTAAAGAAAGCAAATTTCTCATAACTAGATAACTAAGCAACATCAAGGCAAAAAGGGTCAAGTGTGAGGTTGCCAAGGATTTGATTGCATTTAGCTTGGATCCACACTTCTAAGGGTCTGTAAGAATTAATCCTAAAGAGGCTATGACTTGCCTTTTCAGAAAAGTAAGCATTCATTGAGAAAAAAAAAAGTGAATTAAATACAGTGTCAGCCAGCTCATAAAGGCTTGAGGTTGTGCTCTCAGATAGAATGTATATGCATTGGGCTGCAAACCATGAGATGAGTAGTTTGAAATCACCACCAACTCAAAAGGGGGAAAGATGAAGCCTTTTACTCTCATAAATCATTGAAGACTTGAAGATTTCCAAGAATATGGTGACTGAGTAACACATACCAGAGGGACTCCGCAGAAATCAGCCCAGGAGAGTAGGTAAGTAGGAAATTCAACACTGCCGGATCACAGGAGGAGCATCATAAAGATAAATAGGCACAGGTCCACAAGATTTTGAGGGACTAGGGGCTTTTGGCTTACCACAGAGAAGTCCAGCTAGGGTTTGAACTTAGCCCTGCCACTGTCGGCCAGAGCCAGAATCATTTGGAAGCAGCGCAGAGGCTTAATCTCAACACAGCCACAGTTTGTTGAATCCTCATGGAAGGGCTCAAACCCTTGCAGCTCCGCAGGCAGGGATCAGGATTCAGCTATACTGTTATGTCTGTTTCCCTCTTTTCTCTCTATCCCCCCACAGTTTCAGCAGGCTTAGTTTTTTTTCCCTCCTCTTTGTATCTTCCCTGTTCTCTCACACTCCACTCCCAGCCTCCAGACCACTCTCCTTAGACTAGGGAATTTACGCCTGCCCTCCACCCAGTTAGGTGGGCTCCACATCGTGCAGCATAGCTTGAGGCTAGGGAAAGCCTGCCTGCCCTCCACCAGGGCATAGTCCTCCCAAAATCTTCCAGTGGAATTAATGCCTGTGTGGCTAGGGGGAGATCCTATTTGTCCTCTGTGGGCCCACGTGACTAAGGGAACTTCCTCCTGCCTATTGTAGTGCCTCACAACTCCTAAGACATCTTGGCCAACACCTACCAATGTTCCAAGTTGCAGCAGTAACCTCTACCCAACCTCCAAAATGATCTAACTTACCAGGGCATTTCTGCCCACCATTTGCAATCTTCTACACCAAAGCAGGCAACCCACCAGCGTTCTGGCCACTCCTCTTGAGAGTGAAGCCACTGGAGGATAAAGTGATAGGCTAATTCCATAGTGAAATTAGCTGTAGGCAGTTCATAGAAGCATTCCTGTGAGTCTCCCAGAGAGAGCCAGTGCTCTTTGACTCACTGGAAAATGACACCTGTCTCCTCTAAAACAATGCAACACAAACAGCTATCACCGCCAATAACCTCAACGAAAAAAAACAGGAGAAACAAAAGGCAATGGCAAAAGATGTCTCGAATATAACGGCATGCATAGAAGAAGCAGGCATTGATCTGCAACAGAAAGAAATTTTCAGAATGCTTCTTGGCGTCATTCTGGATATGAGGGAAACAATGCAGGAAAGGGATGAAATGATAGAGGAGATAAAGTCCATACACCAAAGGGAAATACAAGAGCTTGGGAGAAGATAACAAAAACCAATAGCAGAATCAGGGACCTCAAGGATCAACTGGAGGAAGGAGAGAACCATACCAGTGACATGGAGGACAGTCAAGTAGACTTTAAAAATCATGAACAAAAATCTAATAAGATCATCAGAGAAGCTGAAGAAACCCTAAGAACTATGTTTGATGCTATGAAGAAAAACAACATCAGAATAATAGGATTACCTGAGGAAGACACAATAAAGAAGTCATGTGCCAACTATAGTGAGAGAATTCTTGGAGGAAAACTTCCCCAGATTAATGAAGGAAAACCAGGCAACCAAACAGAAGGCTGAAAGATCACCAGATAGACTAAATCCCAAGAAGAAGTCACCAAGGCACATAATAGTTAAACTATCCAACTTTGAGGAAAAGGAGAAAATCATGATAGCAGCTCAGGAAAAAAACAAGCAGTCACATATAAATTTTCCCAAATAAGAATATCCTCAGACATATCAGCAGAAACTGCAAAGGAGAGAGTGGAGTAACATATTCCTAATCTTGAAGGAAAATAACACAAACCCATGAATACTCTACCCAGTCAAATTATTGATCATGATTGATGAAAAGGAGTCTTCCCAGACAAGGAAACCTCATAGAACACTCTAGAAGAAACCCAACCCTGCAAAAGATCCTTACCAACCCAGTATGGGCAGAAGAAGAGCACTAATGAAGCATAAATAAGATACCGCCATATAGAACAACTTTACCCAGAGAGCAGCAAAGAGAAAACAGACCCCAGGATAGCATTGGCTAAATGGTGAAAAGAAGTCAAGAATGACACACACATACACACACATAAACACGCATGCACAACACACTAAGAAAGGAAGGTAGGAAAGCACTCAACACAAAAGCTATAGTAAGATGACATCACAGAGTCCGCAGAAGGAAATAATAACCCTGAATATCAATGGACTCAGCCACAGGTATTAAAAGACTGAGGCTAGCAGACTGGCTTAGAAAACACAACCCATCAATCTTCTGCCTACAGGAGACACCTCTCAAGGTTACAGTAAAAAAATAGAAACAAAATATCATCCTAACACAGGGACTTTTTGATTCTTTCAATTTTGACCAAGGTGTTTTCCTCTGTATGCTCCTAGGCAACAAAAGTATGTGCTCATCATTGAACCTCCACCTTGGGTTGAGAGTGCAAAGGATTCTGTGGACAGGCTGGACTGTTTGCAAAGTGACCACCTAGATTCATTTTTTGAATGGAAGTGGGGTAAATGTAGAAATGTGTTGGGACTGGTCACAGACATGTGTGGATCTTGTCCACAGAGACTTAAGAAGCGAGGAGAACATGTAGATTGGTCTGAAATTTATGGAGTTGAGCAGAAGAACCTATGACATGACCTACCTGAGGGAGGCTGATAACAATATTTGAAGATGCCAAAGGTCTCCAGTGGAAGGTGTTTTGTGGGAAACTTATTTTACACCCACTGACCTAGCATGGCATGGCTAAGACTGAATTGGCAATGACTAAATGAAGAAGAAGATGTTTAACGCTGAGCTGTTGCACATTGCTCACTAGTTTCATGAATTGCCTACTCTAGCTTTGACTTTGCATGTGGATGCAGACACATAAAGTTCCAAATTCAATGAACATCACATCAAAAATCTTGCTCTTTTTCTCAGAGCACAGAATGGATAGAAATGGGCAGCTTAGAAAATGGATACCCCAAATGGCAGTGAGTAGTGAGGGAATTTACAGTATCAAGTGGCTGATTTATAAAACGACATGGTTGTTTTTAGAGTTATGGAAGTTAAAAAGGCCAAATCCCCATTGAATAGTTATCTATTTTCTTAAAAGACCTAGGAAAGACAGGGTGTTGAGAAGATGTTACTAGGAATATAGGATTCAGTTATAAGTATTCACAAACTGTAATTGTTAGGGATATAATCTTTTTGTTTTGTTTATTTATAGAGTACAATATATAGACAGTTCTGCGATATTTTTAGTTGTATCATATTTGGCAAAAACATGATTTTTTATGATCTCTGTTTAGAGATAATTTTGTATACTTGCTATGTTGACAAATGGTGGCCTGTGATGCTTAGATTATATGTCAATGCGATGGTGAATATGTGTTGGTAAGGCAGGTATTTAACTGGTCAATTAGATGGTAGTCTGGTGCTCTCATTTTGAGGATGAACTTTCTATAAGAGTGATAGTAAGAACTTTTTCTTTAGTCTTTCACCTTGCTCTTTGTGTGAATTCTTTGTGTATCTTCAGAAGTGGCCTCATGTGGAGTGGTGACTTTGAGAGTTGTCAATATACTGCCATATCCCCAATGCCCTTGGGATCACTCAACTCAATACCTGCATGTTGTTGAACCCCTGCTTACTACTTCTCCATTTTGTATCATTGGACTTGAACTACAATACTGTACTTTGGATACGGTCTTTAAATTGGATTGAACAGGGAAAGTTACCTGATATATATAAGTATTCCTATATGTATACATCTGCACAATTGTTTAAGATTAATTTTCAAGAAGAGGAAGTAGAATTGCTAGGTCAAAATCTAAAATTGTATTTAAACAAAATTGTGAATATATATATTATAAAGTCCATAGTAGGATTTACTAATTTAAATCACCACCTACAGTGATGAGAATGTGTTTTCCCACATCAAGAAAATGAATTAATTGTTGTTTTCATTTTAATAAGGTTAAAATAAATTATAGTTTATAAGGATGAACTAATAGGAAAATATAACTTTCTATACATTCCATTTGTATTCTGTGTTATGAGTGAATGTGAGCATATTTTATATATTCATGGCCAATTTTATGTTGTTGGTGAGTAGGTAAGGAAATGGCATGAGGGCCATACATAACCTCTACATGCTATGAAAAGGGGAAGGAGAATAGAACTCAACATCATACCAAGCATACTCCTATTCTGACACCAACATTGTGATCCCAGGCACTCTGTGGCTCTCCTTGTTCCAATAATCAGACACAGCCCTTTTGTCTGAACTGTCTTTTCCCAACCCTACACAACAGAATGAAACACTTCCGGGGCATAGGCCAAAGATCCTGTTGCACCAATAAATACACAAAGGCCAATCTATCCTGCAAGTTTATCTCTGTCTGAAGGCACACAGTCTGGTTTGCTCCTTGGGCTGGGAAACCTGCTCTACCTCAAGGTGCAAGCAAAGTTTCTTCGCTGCATATGGTGGCCCAAGTACTATTCCTCTGCCACCCTTTTCACTCTTGGGTTTCTTCTTTTGCTGATCATAAGAATCTCTCTCTTTGCTTCTGAAATGGATCGTTTTATGTCCAATAAATAGAAAATTATCCAGTTACCTCATAAGAGTCCACTTTGTGTTATTTACACAATTCCACTAAAACATTTGGAAGTAATTACAGACACTATAGGTTGAAGAGTTATAACAAGTAATTTAACTTCATTGCAATAGCTTCTCCATGTTCTGCCTATACTTAGATTTAAAAAAAATCTGATTTATGAAGGTATAATTATAGTTTACAAATAATTTTGAATGCAGAAATGCAAGAATATTGATAAATGTATTTACCCCATAAACAACACTCTCTTCAAGTCATGCATTTCTGTTACTCCCAAAGTTCCCTTATGTTTTTTTGAGTCAATCCTCTCATCCATGGACCCAATACACTATGCTTTCTGTCATATCTAGAGTTTTATAGAAATGAAGTCATTCTTTTTTCCTTAATAAAAGTCACTTAATTTCATTCCCTTCTTGAAAGCATTTATAATTATCCTAAATATTGTATAAGTGTTCTGAGTATGTAATTTTTATGAGCATAAGATTTTATTTACCTTGTATTAATACCTAAAAATGTGTTTCTGGATCATATATAGTGCATTTATCTAAATTTTTAAGACACTGCCGACTTTTAAAAATTGTTTTACCATTTTATTTCCTCCAACAGTGTAAGAGGTTCCTAATTTTCACAGTTGTTGCCAATAATTTGAATTATCCAGCTTTATTATCTTCCCAAAACGTATGAATATATAAAAATTGCAATTTTGTTTATTTCATGCATTATGTTATTTTGCAGAATATTTCTAATTTGACAGAAGGAAAAGACATGTAGGACAGAGGGTTCCCGTATACTTCACTCCTGGTTTACTTTATTATTAATCCCTCAAATTAGCACGAGATGCAGAAAGCAATTGGACCTTTTTTTCCCCCTTCTTCGTGGTTCTGGTGAATCCAATGGACAAATGATGATTTGAAGGCTGATGGTTGTAGCTGGAACCCTAATGGGATAGAGGAATACCATAGGCTTGACTTGGATAATGGAAATGGAGGGTTTGTGTGCTGTTAAGGGCTTAGGCTCCTCACTGATTAGACCCTGAGATGATAGGGATAAGAAAGATAACTGCATGCACTCCTGAAACCGGAAGGGAAGTTGAATTTTTCCTATAACAAAAGAGGGTGTGAATTGGATCTTATTCACTGCAAATTCTGGTATTAAAGTTGAATGATCTTCACTTTCTTAGGCTTTGCACAGTCTGATACATTTGTTATATATTCTATTTTAATCATGAACAATTAAAATAAAAATTTCACTCAAACTTCTTACTTTTTTTAGCCAAAACCATTTTCTTAGGAGTCCTTACAGATATACTACCAATGAAGAGTTCAATCACATCACACAGTATGTTATACTTGCTGCTGCAATCAGTTTCAAAACATTTTCTTCCTTCTTGAACTCATGGACATCAGTTCCCCCTACTCTCACTCCCTACTGTAGCTCCCATTAATCATTATTCTACTTGTTGCAATAGTTTAATAAATCCTTGGTTTCATATGTTTTGTTTTGGCTTCAACCTAATAACAATGATGATGGATTTTCAAGTTCTTTTTGTGACCCATTAATTCAATCTGAATTGATTAAACATTCAATAAATATACACTGATAATGATTGGTAATTGGAATGTGAAAGTTGGAAACAAAGAAGAATCAGTAGTTGGAAAAGATATACTTGCTGATTTAAATTACTTAGGATAAAACATGATAAGGGTTTTGCTAACAAATAACCTGTGCATCACAAATTCATTTTTCATCAACATAAAAGACGGATAAACACATATGCTTAGTGAGATGCGATACACAGAAGTTGAATCACTTATATATGTGGAAAGTACAATATTATCAGTCTGAACAACGTCAAGGTGTTATTTCTCATAGCATATCAATTGTTCTTATGTAGGTTCAAGATGAAGATTAAACCATTTAAAACAGGTCCTAGAGCACCAGAAAATGTTATTGAGTATATCTCATCCGTATGTAAGGATAATCTAAGGAAATAAATCGGCACGTTGAATAGTAATGACTGAAGAGTACCTCAGTTGTGGGCTAACATCAAGGAAACCATACATGGAGAAAGAACGAGGCCACTAGAAAGACAAGAAACAAAGAAAAGACCAAAATGATTGTCAGAAGAAACTCTCAAATTGCTCTTGAGCACAGAGTAGCTATAGTGAATGGAAAAAAGGATGAAGAAAAAAACTTACATAAGATTTCAAATTGCACCTCAAGAAGACAAAGTGTTATCATGAAATGTGCAGAGTCCTGCAGTTAGAAAATTAAAAGAGAAGCCGCTCAGAATTCCTCAAGCTGTAAGAAAGAAGAAAATTTCAAACTTACTGACATGGAGTATATTTTATCTTGAAGTGACTGATACTTAAAGAAATCTACACCAAGAAATTTACTTTAATTGACAATTACTGTGACTGTTTGTTTCTTTCAATAAATTTTCAATCTCTGACAGACTGTATTAGGGTATATCTCCCCTGAGAACTTCACTTCCCTTTTGAATTGGAGATCTTGGGGCTTAAATTCAGTTCTACATGTGTCCATATTTCCCAGCAGACACCACTCCTGTGTACAGTGACACAAACATCAGTTCACATCCCCTACCAAGTATGACTCCCAGGGTTCACCTTTGGCATGGCATTCTTCTTTGTTTTCCTTCTCAGCTTCATACCATCTCTTCTTTTTTCTCTGATGTCCCCAGATGGAATCCCCTACAGCATCCATGAAAATCCCAAGCATCAGGAGGGTCACAACAAATGCTGACTTCCAAGGAGAGGTCCTGGGGAAGAAGGGCTCTGACAGAGAGTACAGTGTTCACCATAGAAGCCTAGCCCATTTCAATTTCCACATAACTCCTCCTGATTCTGTTCTTGTCTCTAAAAAAAGAAACACTAACCTGAGATAGAAATAGTTTCCATGCACTCTTCACCAAAGAAGGGGTTCTTCATGGAGCAGGACACTTTTCTCTTGGAGTTTTCTCTCAAAATCAGGGATGTCTCTATTTGCATCCACCCATCATCATCGTGCATCTCATTCAGATGGTGATGGGATCGTCTCTCTACTCTACTTTCATAACTCCATATTTCCAGCTGGAGAGATCATCCCTTCCCTGTGGATGCCACTTTTATTCTTCCTTTTAGGGACCCATCAAAGTATGTGAGAGACAGCACCCAAATCTGGGGAAGAAAGCCAAATTCCTGAACCCGAGAACCCTTTAGACTAGAAATCCTTAAAACTGTATCTAATCACCAGTGTGGTATCAGAATTCTGCGTGGGATTTGAAAACTTCTTTTACTCTCCCCATGCAATGGATATGTGTTTATGGTGCCAAGTCACAGGAGATTTCTCTAGGTTGAAGCTGATGTGAGTACTTATACCTAAGCTGAACCCATATTCTCCATCCAAGCACATCTTCAACTTGACCATTGAAATACAAAGGAAAGAACAGAGTAAAATTGACCAAAGTTAAGATACTGAGATCTTTCTGAAAGATTTCCAATGATAGATTTCCAGAGAATGCCAAACAGGAGACTTCTTGGAGTCCATGTGTTGAACTGTGTACTTGCTCCAGTTTCCATTTTGCTGATCAGTCTAATAGGTGAAATTACCCAGGAGAAGTGTGTTAATGAATGAGTCAAGGTGATTTCTGATTCTTCCATTTTGTCACCTTCCTTCTGCGTGTCATGCTTTATTTACCCAACCACACTGTCAGAGTACTGAAGCAGTCAGCTTTTGTGTTTTAACTTCTTTTATTGTCCACAAATTGGTAGATTGATGTAAGTTGTAGCCATACATGTTAATGTTCTGTTTTATAGATATATAGATATTGTGTTAGTCTTGGTAAACTAGGGAAAGAAACCACAGACACGCATATGTATATGAGGGAGTTTTATATAAAGGGTAAATGTACATTAAGAAAGCATCCCAACCCAGTGCTGTCGAAGCTCATAAATCCAACATTAGCCCATATGTCTGACACCAATCTACAAAGTCCTCCTCAATCTCATAAAACAAGTAATGATGCTAATTCAGGAGGAAAGCTGATTCAGTGAGCATGTTAGCATCTCAGTGCTGGCAGGGTTTCCCACACGGCTACCCCAGCACCCAGGGTTGCATCAGTAAGGTCCATGTGCCTTCTTCTCCGGGATGTCTCACAGAAGTGAGCCTTGCTGGCTCAAGCAGGAAACTGGCTAAGGCAACTGTACCCTGGTCTGACCATCAGAAATCAAGAGACCAAAGAACTAGAAAGGCGAGGCTCATTGAGCCATTTATATCTCCACCCTTCAATTAGCCCCACATGTGTTTATCAGCCAGTTTGGCACAATACATCTTTACTATCTCAGATATAGATATTGTGGTAGATAGAAATATACACAGAATTATGGACTTGAGGGGATGATTCCCACAATGCATTTGAAAGTCATAGCTATCCTGACTTCTAAGAACTTATGTTACTTAAATGTTTTTGAAATTTTTATCTCATTGTCTACAGCCCCCTTCAGTATACTTCCTCAGATATGGAAAATATATTTGGAAATGCAGTTCCATTATCTATTTTAGGCAATCATCATAATACAAGTAATGATTGCAAGGATAAATGAATAGAACAAATGAAGACAAAACCCAATATGGTTCACTCATGTTCTGGGGACTTCAGTGTGGCTAATATTTTTCTGCTGGCCTCTGATTTGAGGATCCTTCAACATTCCAAAATTCACCTTCATTAATGGTTTCCTTTATTTCTTCTTCACTTAGCTACTTAATAGTTATTTTCTGACATCAAGGCTATAGTTTTTAATATATTTTTCTGCAATATTAAACCACAAATTCTCCACATAATGCATTACCATTTCCCTAAACCTTAAGGCACCCTTTTTCAAAGTCTTCAGGAATAAATTTAATTTGTTTACATCCATCTAAAGTTTGATCAGATCCAAGAATACTTGCCTTTTTATGCTTTACCTATTCAAAATCACTCTCCCAAGATCAAACACATAATGCTCCAATTTTCTGGTGATGATGTATTCATATATTCTTAAATAATTACAGACTTATCAGTTTTAGATCCAAAATGGCCTGTTGAATATCATTGCTATTCTGAAATAATACTTATCCATGTCATTGTCTCAGACTTGGGTATCGTGTATTCTCACACTGACTCCTCCTTTAGTAATGGAATATTCCACCAACTCTTCTCTCCCTTTGCACACTACCAGTTTTTCTGCCACTTGGTGCATTCCATCCTCATGCACATTCACAGCCTCTGAGAACAAAGAGCAAAACCACTGCAGCTCCGTGTTCTCATCACTCAATCACTCCTGCCATGGGGACACAAGACCGTAAGCATGGTGTCTGCGCCCAGCATGGCCACAATAAGCACTCAGGTCCAATCACCAGGAATTCATCTGTGGAACGGGAACACAGTGACTGCATGAGTGTCCTCTTTCATACAGCAAATACTGTCCGCACATTTTCTGACTCACAATGTGGTGGTATACAAAGGAGATTCCTGATGAGTTCCCAGTGAGGATAATCTCACATTAAATAAATGCTTCATTGCAGTGGTGTTCAATTGCATGAAGGAGGAGAAGAGAATTGTGGGAAATGATAAAGTTCGAGGTTTGAATCAGGTTTGGGCATCAGAAAATGCATTCACCATGAAGCCAAGTTTGAATGAATAAGAAAATGTTAGTGCTGCATTTTACCTGCCTTTGCTCTTTAATGAGATACAAACCAAACCCACTGCCATCGAGTTGACTCTGACTGATATGTAGGGTTTCCAAATTTGAAAATCTTTACCAGAGTAGAGAAAGCTAATCTTCCCACCACCTGGGCAACTGTGGGTATGAACTCCTGACTTTCAGGTGAGCAGCTGAGTATCTCACTGACAGCCCCACCAGCGCTCTTTTAAAGAGGCTTGTGGGGGAGTCCACCACCCAGGCTACTGTAGCCATTCTGTTGTGAGAATCAGAGAATCCAGATAGGGAAAACAGGAAAAAATTAAAATGTTTCTACCCGAGCTTCACATGGACACCTGGAGAAGTAAGAGACAGGAGGTTTCTTGGCCAAGAAAGGCACAGGGAATTAATCATCATTCCCAATGCAGGGGACACAATAACATAGAGGAAGGTAGATGAGATAGAGACAAAAATTTGACACTCAAGCACAAAGAATATGGCTAGAATTTTCACAGTTTTTATAAAGAAGCCCTACTAAAATGGACTGATCAACAACTGCATTCTTTCACAGGCAGCATTAAGGACTGTCTACATTCAAGGGGACACACACACACACACACACACACACACTAATTTTCTAAGGAAACCCTTAAGAGCTCCATTCTGCCCACAAACTCTCTCAACTCTTCTCTTATTCAAAATTATTTTCCCTGGACTTGAGAAGAAAGGGACGTATTTCTAGAATAAACATTACTACGACTTCAGTGAAATTACTACCTGCATAATACTGCATGATCAAAGTAGATATTTTGTAGCCTGTCCTTATTAGTTAGCAGTGTCTTTGTCTGGGTTTTCCGTTCCTGCCCTCTTTCCCATCATGTGGAAAACAAACGTGTAACACTCACATCACTTGAGTTTTTCTGACGGAAATGAAACCCTCTTGGCCCTCTTACTGTCAGTGCTGCTGACAGCACCAGCACACCCGTCCTGCCATTTCCTTCTTGGCTGCCTTCAGGTGTCTGCTAGGAATCTGGTTCCAAGATAACAAGAGGAGGCCACATTTCCAAAAGAGTGCAATCCAGAAGGCAGTGTTAGGTGGGGTTTGAGGAGAGTCAGCAACTCAGAAGCAAGGCAATATTCACACAGGAAGCCCTTGTAATGCACTTGTATTTGGGCACCCGGTTTGTTTCAGAGCTGAAAGTAAAATTTAAAAAGGAAAGAGAATTTTGAACTCACCCTGGTAATAAATCTACCCAATAACTACATATTGACAAAGTGTGGAGATGATAAAAGTAAATAATATTAGTTTGGAGAAATACATTATCCAGGTTAAAAGCACACATGCTAGAACTTGTCAAAACTAAAGCAAAACACAATTGGCCTCACAATAAATTCTGACCCATAATACAGGGTTTTTGAGGCTGGGGATCTTTATAGGAGCAATTGGCCTCATATTTCACCCTCAGAGAAGTTTATGGGTTTGAATAGCTGGCCTTGCTGTTTACAGTCCATTGCTTACCTAATAGCACCAATCATTTTCTTAGAAGATGATTGCCTGGGTTAAAATCTTACCTAGGCTCTTTACTAGCTTATGACTAGACACCATGTCTCCATGTCTCAGTTTCCTTATCACACAACGGGTTTCATAATAACACCTCGAGTTCTGTGTGGGATATCCATGATTGTATAAACAGATCTCTTAGCAGTGTACAGAGCACATGTAAGTTTTCCAAGTTTTAGTTACTTTTATTTTAATGCTGTAACCGAGTCACCTTAAAATACCTGCCACTATGATGATATATCCTCTTATGACAGTTATAAGCTTCAATCTATGAGAAAAAGAATTGAAAAGACATGGGGACATTCAACTTTACAGCAGTCCCCATCTCTAGATAGAGACATGTCCTTTCATATCATCTGTCTTATAACTGTTTTTGCCAAGAGAAAAGATATACTTTAACTACTTCCCTGCCCCCCTTCATCTTCCTTCCATTCTGTCAACATATCCTTCCTTTCTGAGAAAGACAAAGAATGATATGGTTGTTTTAGGGCTCACTTTGGCAGCACATATTCTAAAATTGGAAAGGTAAAGAGAAGTTTACCCTTTAGGATTATAAAAAGAATTCTGGATTGGCATATGAGAGGATTATGAAAGATGTAAAAAACTTTGGATCTCAGAGCAAGTACAATTTAAAAGAAATCAAAAAGAGATTAGCCAAATATAAACCTAAGAACATGTAACAAAAACACAGATATGTCAGTATAACATGAAATACAAAATACCACCCAGAACCTAGAAATCATTCAAACAAACAAATAAGATACCATTCCTTAAGAAATGACTTTTCCTTCATCAAGAACATGTTCTTGACACTTGGGAAATTACTGACCTTTTAGGACTGGAAATGAGCTCAATTTCCTGCATCAATTTTTAGCCAAAACTTAGACAATTCTGTAAGTAGGATAATAACAATCTAAAGTTAAAAAAAAATCCTTGGAATAACAAATGCTTTGAGCTCAAAGGAGAAGCTTTTACCTACAAACAATGTCCACAAAGATTAGGTAAGAAGGCGGATTGAAACAGTAATCACGTGGAGCAAGCGGTAGAGACATTTCATTGCTGGATTCGAATCCGTGAGGTGAAACAAAATGTGAATAAATTGTTGAATAAAAGCATATCTGCTCTGTAAACCTACCTAATCACAATAAAAAGATAAGAAAGTACCTAATACTGTCTTGCAGTACATATATGGTTCTTAAAAAAAACAATATAATTAAAAATTTTTTTAATCAGTTGGGAATTAAAAGAGAAAGTTATAATTAATCAGAAGCAAATAGAAATTTTGACTCACAGCACATAAATTTATAGATTTTAAAATAATAAAACAATTGTGCTCTATCAAATCCTTTATTGTATCTCATCTTTTGATGAGATCGACATATTAAAAAATTGGTTAGATAGATAAGTACATAAAGGCATTTAAGATGGATTAATTGAATAATGCAATGTGAAACCTATGTATCTGACTCTTCCACTGTGTTTAGAATATCAAATCTTTCCCAGAACTGCTGATATAAATAAATCCTATAATATCTCTTTGCTCCAATGTTTCTTATGAAACTAGCTTAAGTACTGAGCAATTTCATTAGATATTTGGGTTCATATTTTTTTGACAAGTGAGTTCTTCACATGGGTCTGAATGATGCTGTCATGCTCTTGAAAAGCAATATATAGATCTGATGCTAGTCCCCCTCACAGGAAAGCCATAAAATCTCCTGTCAGACAGATCTACTGGGAGAGGTTACCAAATTCAGAAGCAAACAGCTCAAGTCAGCATGTGTCTCTCCGTGCTGAAGTGGCTAACTTCAACAGACAGCATCTGCCAAATCTCCTTGACTTCCACGCTGCTGCCATTCAAAAACCAATGACAACACAGGTGGGAAAAAAGAGAGGATGGGATGAATTCCAGAAGAGTTGAAATTTCTTCCCACTTCCAGCCCCTGCATTCAAAATCTGTAACCTTCACTTTTAAAAAGTGCAGATCTTTATGCAAGGAAATTAGGTTAACAGTTTGTCTAGAACTTTTTGTATTTTATCCTCATACTTAAGTGTCAATTTTGTGACTAAGTTAAATTTAGTTTTCACTGGGAAAAATAAAGAAAATATTCTATTGTTCAAGGAATGGCAGATGTATGATGAAATGTATGCCTTGTTTTCTTTTGCAGATAACAGATTTCCTATATTCTGAAGATGTTGTTGCCATTTATTTGTCTTGGGACTTCTAAATAGTTACAAGATTACAAGTTGGAGGTGAGTCCCAATCACATTCTCAAAATTAATATTGTTCCCCACTATATCCTCTCATAATAATGCTACCTTTAAGTTACTTCTTACAAGCACATGGCTGATTGCTGTGTAGCCGGGAGCTTTATTTGTAGGAGCAGACACATGCTATTGCTCTCTAGGCTCTGAAGACAACCCCTCCCCCTTTACTTGCCTGGGCACTGGTGTTGGGTGACTCCTCCATGATCCTCAGAGATCTTTAGGGTTAGGATACAGCCCACTTTGTTATATGGATATGATTACCTGTAATTAGAGGAGCTTACATACTCCCTGAGTATATGTAATTTTTGGTTGGAAATATATTCTGTCTCTGTGGATAGACCAGCCCCTGAAATCATGGTTGTCCCAGAGGTGAGCACTTTCATACTTTATCGTATCTGATGTCTCTTTAATTTTACCCCTCCACTACACAACTGCCCCTTGAGCCCATTCAATTGTGGGGGCTAGTGCCCTACACACAATGCTCAGAGTAAAAGGAGCATGGTTCTCTTGGCTTTAATCTCTCTGTCAGTTAGCTTTGTGACCTAAATATTGGCATGCTTGACAGACCCAACTATTACACAAGAAGATGGTCCCCTCCCCCTTCTCAATGTGCATCCATGTGACGGAAGGAATAGAAGGAAGTCAAATCCAACATGATCATTCTAGGTTCCAGCCCAGTCCAAAGGTCTTTGTGCTAGCTTTACTAGTTCTACTTTCAGAGTACCCGGAGGAATGAGAGGTAAGCTTTGACTTTTTAGTTTTACTTATTCTAGCAGTATACAGAAATCAGTGCCTCTATGCAGGTCTGTTTGCCTCCATCCCAAGAATATTTTCCCAGTCCAGGAATGAGTGAACGGCTTGGAGCCCATCAATCCTCTTGGATACTGACAGCAAGAATACTGGGAGCCACAACTCGCAAGTTCACTGAGGAAGCCAGGAATTCCAGAAAGTCCCCAGATCAACCCATGTGGTGAGAGAGCAATGTGTGGTGCTGTGAAGGTGTGCATGCTGAAAACAGAGGGGCTTGGACTCTGGTTTACATGCTGAGAGAACTCCTTTCTCTTCTCTGAGCTAAGCGACAGAGTTGAGTTTGGTAATAACCAATAAATAAATGCGAGAAGTATACACTAGATCGGCTGAGAGGAGTAGGCTAGTTTTGTGTATAATTTTATTTCTCATCTTTGAACTAGAGATTTTGAATTTCATGGCAACCCGAGTGAGAAGAAGAGTCCATAGATAACCAAGAGTTTCATACAACACAAGTGAACCCTCTACAGTTGACCATGCTCAACACATGCTCAGGAAACAGTTGGTTTTCATAAGACAGTCAAGGAAAATAGACAATGCACTGCGGTTTGGTGTAGAGGCTCCAGAATTTTAAACATATATTTAGAAATGTGTGTCTTAAAGTATATGAAGGATAAATGATAATAAACCACCCCCTGCCCCCCCCCACCAAAAAAAAGAGTCAAACAAGCGAATCAAACAAAACACCCAGGGTAGAGGTAAATCATGAAACAAAATTATTATTAGTATTCTTATTAGGTAAGAATTTACACGTTCTTTCTCTTATGCAGTGTCTCATGTTAAGAACGAGTATCTCTGTGCTTCTGACATATGCCACTTTCTGATTGCAGAAGATGGTGAATTTCCCCTGCTTCCCTCCAGCTCATGTTCTCACCCAGTTTCTCCTACTCTTGGCATCCACATGCTGCAGGGCAGGTCAGTGTTTTGTTTTCCTGTGTTTA
This sequence comes from Tenrec ecaudatus, assembly GCF_050624435.1. Classification (NCBI taxonomy): domain Eukaryota; kingdom Metazoa; phylum Chordata; class Mammalia; order Afrosoricida; family Tenrecidae; genus Tenrec; species Tenrec ecaudatus. The sequence goes on from NC_134536.1 coordinate 162,984,499, forward strand.
ATTTTCTTCTTTGATATTTTCAGTTGCTCCTCAAATGTAATTGACATAACCTGTTTCCCATCAAAGACAATGATTTGAGTGGGAAAGGAAGTGTGTGGTATCTACTAATAGGAAGTCTGTAGGGCAGGGTAGAAATTGGATGTTCTGCTTTATGTCAGCACTCCATACTGTTTGAGTAGTCCTCTTAGTTCACACAGCAGGTCTGTTTGTCTAAAGCATATTCAACTTATGCTGTTCCATCTTGAAATAATTGCAATTGGGTGACATGCTTTGAGTTATAGGTATTCCCTGAGATCACACATGATTAGAGAAAAAGAAAGGACCTTGCCCTGCCTCCCGCATATTGATCACTTGATCCACTGAGACTAATGGACACTGGCATCTTCCTCCAAGTTCACATGCCTTTGCCCCAGGGTCACAATAAGGATACCTGTTTCTGACATCTTCTCTTGTTTTGTTTTGAAGTCACCACATTGACTGGCCCCTGAGTCCTGAGCAGCCAATGAACCTACAATATGTTGGTCTCACGCTTTGCTCAGGGGCATCAGTCTCGCCTTTAACATAGCATTGGTCTCTGTAGTAAAATTAGTTTTCAGGCAGATGCATAAGTAATGGCTAAAGAAAGGATCTCCTTCTCTAACTTAGACACAGAGATCCCTTTTAGATCTGCGGAATTCTCTCCCTCTTCCTTGGCAATCCACCTGCGCTGTGAGGTCAAGACCACACTGTACCTCAGTACTTGAAGCCACAGGCCTCCAAGTCTTGCCTTAACTCAGGAAAACAAATGTTATAAAATCATGTTTTAGGATTCAATGAATTTATATTTATTTTTAAATAAAGCGTCTCTTACTTTATACATTCTACTTCTCAACTTAATTAAATAACTCATAATATTCTCACCCTCCAAGATAAACTAATCTAAAACTCAAGGACTGAATTCTTCAACTATGAATCTTGGAGCAGGGATCTGGCAAACAGATATGAGAGAGGAAACAAATATTTTTTAAGTTGCCAAAATATAATAAAACCTTAACAAATTGCCTTGCCCCACTAAGTTAATAATAAATCTTTAAAGGTTTATATAGTTTATATGTGACTACTATGTTTTTTTTAAGTAAGTAACAATAAATGAATATGGAAGACAAGAAGAACTGATACCTTTTATATTATGAATTTGGTGAAGAAAGTTGAATATAACATGGCCTGAGAAAAGAATGAATTTCTGTGGTAGAAACATTACAGTTAAAATGTTTCTTAGGAATAAATTTGGTGTGAGGGACTTCCCCTCCTGTACATTTCACAGTAGTCAGAAGGGGCCAATTTCCGTGGAACACCATACTTTGTAAAGTCGTAGGTCAGCAAAAAGCTCAAGGAGATACATGGACAAAGTGGCTACAAGAATGAATTTCAAAATTGAATCTATTGTAAGGAAAATGAAAGATGGAACCGTGTTTCTTTCTGTTGTACTTCATTTCCCTATGACTTGACTTTATCACTCAGCCACATTTCTAAATTCATAAATGAATAGATTTCAAACTGTCTAAAGTTTTTAATTCTTGAGAAGCTAATGCAATCTGTTGCTAATGGACAGTGAGAATGTTGTTGAAGTTTAGTTCCTCTTCTGCGTGTATTCTTTTATATAACTTCCTACCTTCAGAGAAAATAATACAAATGGGAAATGAGCTGTAATAATTTAATAATACAATACAGTTGGATTTCCATGTCATGTACTAGCACATATTCTCCTAATATGTCTCTGATATGCATATAGTGTTTGGATTTACTGTGAAAGGACCAGCTAAGACTGTGTTAGTCCTTCTTGAAGCAAATGCCACTCTGCCCTGTTAGCTCTCTCCTGAGAGGAGCAAAGCTCACATGCACATCCACTTATACAGAGCCCAGGCCTCCCCTGCTGTGCTCATGTAGGAGATGGACAGGAATAAGGTGGGGAGCAGATGCTAGAGTATCCTGACAAGACAGAGTAGCCACGAGATGCCTTATACAAGGAGAGTGTGGCGCTGATGATACATCATGGCCATGCCTCTGAGGACGGCCCTTAACAGTGTCATTTTAAGATGTTGGCATGTCCAAAGAAGCCACTGTAAAGTTGAAATTTATAGGAGTGATTCCATGGCACAGACTATGTTATAGTGTAAACAGAGCAGGGGTTTGGGGTGGAAGGATATCTATATCTCTTACCTGGCAGAGCTTGTGATCTTTCCTAAATTATTATGCTTCATTACTTTACAGTTAATTTAAAAAACTGGACAATGAAGGTAAGTCTCAATAATCTATTCTCTTAAATACCAAGTCTTGTTGGTTTATAAAAACAAGAACAAGACAAACAAATTTTGCTCCTAAAATATCCTGGAAAATGAATTCACTAATATTGGTTCAGAAATACAGACACCTTCTTCAATCATTAGTGTTCACTCAATCAGGAAAGAAAAGTAAAAAAAATAATTAAGCTTCTTTTCTAGTTTTTTTTAAATTATCTCTTTTGTTTTTAAAAAATAATCTCTTCCTGGCATAGCCCCGAAGTTCTCTCAGTTCAAGCACAGTGCAAAGGCTTTATGTTTAATTCCAAATAAACTCACAAGCCAGTCTAATTGGGCACAAGATTCTTCTTCTTTTTAAGACATGTGATCTTTGATTTAGGGATCAGTCTATTTCATCCTCTGAAATTTATCATACCAGAAAACTACTGGCCTCAGACATATGCTTTCTCTCCTCAGATTTGGGCTCTGCTCCTCATGTACATCGTGGAATCATACTGCTGGGTTCCTCAAGTGGTGAGTTCCTTAAACCCAAGATAGAATAGAGAGTTATGGCAGGAGTGAAGCTACCTTCAATTAAACTTGTCGGGAGGGATTCTCAGTCCCAGATTCAAGACGGAGATGGGCTTTTCCATTGCCCATTCCACAATTCTCTCTCTGGACAACAGGAAAAGTCAACCATCTGGGGTGATAAGGGAAAGTGGATATCAGGGAGGAAAAATGAAAAGAGTCTAAAGAGAGTTGGAAAAAGGGAACAAGATTCCTTGCTGATCTGTGTCTGATTGTGTCTCCATGTTCTCATGCCAGTGCCCTTGTCCCCCAAGATGTCTCCACGTGAAGTAGCCTTGACTGCAACAGTCCCTGTACTGGGTCTCCTCCTCATTGGAGTCACCTACTTTCTATTGAGAATACACAGAGACAAACAGAAATGGAAAAATACAGCTGGTAAGAGAGCTCATAAGAAATGTGAAGAAAATGATCCCTAAGAGCAAAGTAAGTCAGAGGAACCTGGAGATGCTGGGTATTTGAGTTGTTTGGGTGGATAATAAAACAAAAAGTTATCCAAGGGGGAACGGGAAAACAACGGACCAAGCTTTCCATAGACATGGAAATCCTATGAAGGGAACTGTGTGCCCAGATCAGAATGAATAAACCATATACAACTTTAATTAAAGTTAATAAGCTTTTATTATCCAGCAGTCGGGAGCCAGTAGAGCCTAATCCTCCCTTGACACCAATTACTTAAAATTAGAGGTTTTAATATGCTGGAATAAACAAGGCACAAGGGCAGGCGACTTCCTGCTATATGGAAAAACAGCAAGTTATAAAAATAAAACCGGGATTTACAAGTAACACCAGCAATTTCGAATATAAATTCTGTGGGTCAGCAACTACAGAAATTACCAAAAGAATTACAGTAGCTACAAAGTGGCCACACTTGGGTTAATATAAAATGACTGCACTCAGGCTAATGAGTACAATATGATTACATTGTTAAATTTCTACATTTAAGTTAAGGACAACATTAAGGTTACATTGGGGTTACCTGTGGGCATTTGCCACAGAACCACGTGATATTTTAGATTCCTAGGCAGTGTTCATGTAGTCTCTGAAATGTGCCTCCTAAAACTCATGCCAAACTTTTCTATACTGCAGTGTCCAAACCTTCCTTTCTGTTTTGCTTTATGAAAAATGTTTGCCGTATCTAAGACACAGAACATAACCATTCCCAAGGTGAAGAGTGGAGGGACATGGAGTAGAGGTCCAATGCCCATCTGTAGACAGTTGGATATCCCCTCACAGAGGGGTCACAGGGAAGAGATGAGCCAGTCAGTGTGAAGGATAACACCAATGAAACACACAAACTGTCCTCTAGTTCTTTAGTGCTACCTTATCCGGACGATCATGATCTCATGTCTACCTTACAAATCAGAGTAGACCAGAACATGCACACTGATACAGATAAGAGCCCGCAAGTCATGGAATCCAGGATAGATAAACCCCTCAGAGCCAATACTGAGAGTAGAGATACCAGGAGGATTAGGGGATGGTGGTGGGGGGGGGTGCCTGATGACAAGGATCAACTAGAACCCCCTCCCAAAGGGACGAATAACAAATGTGGGTAAGGATCGATGGAGGATGATGTAACATACGGAGATAATAATCTGTAACTTTTCAAGGGTGCATGAGGGAAGGCGGGTATGAGAAGAAGTGGGAAGAAATAGGGAGACAATATCAGGGGGTCGAGTGGGAAGAGAATGCTTTGAAAACGATGATGGCGGCATATGTGCCAAAGTGCTTGACACACTGGATGAATGTATGGATTGTGATAAGAGATGTAAGAGCCCCAATAAAAGTATATATTAAAAATGTTTGCCTTATTTTGGCTTTATAGCCACCTTCAAAGAATAAGTTTAAAATTACCTATGAAATCTTAAGTTGTTTAAACCACAGGTGTGTCTCCTCTGTGATGTCAGGGCACTTTGATGTAGCTCTTTTTAATTCAAGCTCTTTTCTATTTCACATAAATGCTACTTATATATGGAAATTTCAAATGAAGTTCAAACTGAAATTAATTTAAGTGCTCCTTAAACTAAGAGGGAAATAAAACAAATCTGATGGATTTTACATATTTTTCCTCTTTCAGACAACCTCTGGGAAGAGCTTGGTGAGTCTTATTTTTTTCTGTTGCCTTTGAAAGAATCTGCTTCTTTTTTGTAACATCTGTTCTGAGCTTCTCTTTGACAATCTCCTTCCCCCTCCCGCTTTTTCCCCAGAAGGGCAGAAGGCCTTATACCCTGAAAGTAGGTAACTTTGGGTTCCCATATCACCTGTCATCCTGCTGTTCGTTACTTTTAGCACGTCTTTCCACTTCTAAGTTGTACAAACTAATTTGATATCACTTTCTGATATTTTGTTAGAGTTTTAAATAATTGCCTGTGTATTCCCTTAGCCAAAGTTCTTAGGCTAGTCCCAATTCCCTCATTGATGGCTCTAATAGTTTTACCTCAAGGTCGTGATCCACCTTGAGTTTATTCTCATGCATGGAGTGAGGTAAGGGTCCTGCTTCAATTTTCTGCAGGGAGATATCCATTTTTTTCCAGCACCACTTGTTCAAGAGGGCATCTGCTTCACATCTGATATTCTTTTGGCCCTTATGAAAGATCAGTTTTCTGTATGCTGATTTTTTTATTTCTAAGTTTTAAGTTCTTTTCCATTGATCTGCATCTCTGCATTATAACAAAGCCACAATGTTTTGACTACTATGACTTTATAATGTGTGTTAAAGTCAGTTAGAACAAGCCTTCCCACTCTGTCCTCTTGAGGAGTTCTCTGCTAATTCTGGATTTCTTCCTCGCATACGAAGTTGGTTATCTGTTTTTCAATTATTTGAAGAAAGGTGATGGTTGATAGCATTAAGGTGATAGCATTAACCTTAAATAGTGCCAGGTCATAATTAACATTTTTATTATATTGAGTCTTCCATTCCACAAGATGTTCTTCCATTTGGTGAGGCCACTCTTGGTTTCTTGAATAGTGTTCTGTAATTTTCATCATACAAATATTTTTAAGTGAAGTACATCCCTAGCTATTCCAATTTGTGATTGGGTATTGTAAAGGGTACAACCCTTTTGATCCCCTCATCCTGGGTCTTGTCCGATGGGTATAGCAGTCCAGTAGACTTGTTTGTGGATCTTGTATCCTGCCACTCTGCCATATTCCTCTATTTTTTCCAGTATTCCCCTTGGGGACTTTTGGGATTTTCCATAGATAAAATCATATCATCTGTGAATAACAATAGTTTCATTTGTTCCTTCCCCAGGAGAATACCTTTGATGTCTTTTCTTTGCCATATGTTGTTAGCTAAAACCTCCAGCACTATGTTAAGTAAGAGTGGGGATGTGCTAGTCTGGGTACTTTAGAGAAACAAATCAATGGAAACACATGTATAAGAGAGAATTTTATATAAAGGGTAAGTGCACATCAAGAAAACATCCCAACCCAGTGCTGCCCAAACCCACAAGTCCACCATTAACCCATTAACCCTTATGTCCGACATCAATACACTAAGCCCTCTTCCATCTCACAAAACACACACTATGATGCTGACTGCAAGAAGAAAGTCTAATCAGTGAATGTGTAAGCATCTTAGCTCTGGCAGGGGTCTCCACATAGCTGCTCCAGCAGCAAGGACTGTATCAGTTAGGTCCATGTAGCTTCTCCTGGCGGATGTCTTGCAGGTAGTCAGCCTTGCAAGCTGAAGCAGGAAACTGCTAAGTCAGCTGCACCTTGGTGTGACTATGACAAAGCAAGAGACCCGAGAACTAAAAAGGTGAGGCTTGTTGAGCCATTGATACCTCCGCCCTTCAATTAAACCCACATGTGCTTATCATCCAGGTTGGCACACAAAAGTAACTACCTCAGTATACAAGGGTCAACATTGTCTGGCCCCCTTATTCAGAGGGGTTGTTTTTGTCTTTTCTCCATTAACAACCACATTGACCATTGTTTTTTCATATATAGCTTTTATTATATGGAGGAATTTTCCTTCCTTTCATATCTTCTTGAATGACTTAAACAGGAATTGGTATTGGAGGTTATTGATTGCCTTTTCTGCATCTATCGATATTATCACGTGACTCATAATTGTTCATGTCAATGTTGCAAATAATTCAAATGTGTCCTGTCCAGCAGGACATCAACAACGTGGACCTGAAAGAGGGACTGGGAATGAAGATGGACAAGGGCGCGAGAAATGGAGGCAAGGCAGGAATCTGATCAAGCCTCATTTATTGAGCTGAGAGCAGAGGTTTAAATAGCCAGCGAGGGGTTGGCACCATTATGTCACATGTACAATAAGGTACAGCTGAGGTAGCCAATAGTTGTGCATCTCCAAACAAGGAAGGAATGGCAGGCAACTGATCAAACAGGTAAGAATGCTAATGAAGCATTCCTGGTGAGCTTGGGGGGAGATGCCATCAGACATGTATTGACCAATGAGCATAGCAGCTACTAGTGTAAGATCACCAATCTTAGCAAGGGTCAGGGCAGCCACCCTCTGGCGGGAAAGGAACAAAGGGCAGAAAAACCTCTGGGCAGTTTGTATGGCGAGAGTAGATTCATGGCTAAAATCCAGGGTGGGGAGACACGCAGCTCCCTACACAAATGGTCTTTCATATGTTGAACCATCCCTGTATCCTTGGCATGAATCCAACTTGGTCATAGTGAATTATCTGTTTTATATAATTTTGTATTCTATTGTACAGTATTTTGTTAAGGATTTTTGCATTAATGTTCATTAGGGATATTGGTCTATAGTTATCTATTCTAGTAGGATCCTTTCCTAGTTTAGGTATCAAGAGTTATACTAGCTTCATAAAAGGACTTTGGATATTTTCCGTCTCTTTCTATATTCTGGAAGAGTTTGTGTAGGATTGGTGTTAGTTCTTCCCTGAATGCTTGGAAGAATTCTCCAGCGAAGCCATCTAGTCCAGGGGATTTTTTTGTTGGCAATCCCATGATAACCTTGTGTATTTCTGCTACTGATATGGTTCTGCTGATATTCTTGGCATACATTGGGGATACTCTAGTGAGGTATTGCTTTTCCAAGAATTTGTCCATGTCTTCCAAGTTGTTGAATGCATTGGAGTACAGTCCTTCATACTATTGTGTAATTATCCTTTTGATATAATTAGGGTCTTTTGTAATGTCCCCTCCTTCATCCCTCATTCTTGCTATTGAAATTTGTTTCCTCCTTTATTTGGTTAGGTTTGCTAGCGGTCTGTTGATTATGTTGATCCTTTCAAAGAACCAAGTTTTAGCAGCATTAAATTTTTCCATAGTTTTCTTATTTTCCCTCTCATGAATCTCAGCCTTGATTTTTATAATTTCTTTTCTTTTGCTATTAGTAGGATTGTCCTGCTAAATGTGCTCTAATTATTTTAAATTTTGTGATAGCATATCAAACATGAGTCTCTCTTCCTTTTTCAAGTGTGCATGTATTGCTGTCTAATTTCCTCTAATAACTGTCTTTTCTGTGTCCCAAAGTTTTTGGTAAGTAATATTCTCATTCTCATTGCTTTCTAGAAACTTCATGATTTCATTTCTGATCTCCGCCAAAACCCATTCCTTTTGCAATAAGTTATTCATCCTTCAATTGTTTGCCCTTATATTCTTAATCATTCTTTTGCTTATGTCCAGCCATATGGTAAAGTTATTGGAGAGATGTGTCTGTCTGATCTCTCTATCTTTGATTTGGTTTGTGTCCCAGAATTTGGTCTATCTTCATGTATGTGTCATGTGGACTTAAAAGCTGTGTAAATTTGTTTGCATTTGGGTGGACAGCTATGAAAATATCTATTAGATCAAGTAGTCTAATCATAATGTTTAGAACTATAGCCTCCTTGTTAAGCTAATTGCCCTGTGATCTATCCTTACTATCACAGTGGTGTATCAAAGTCAACTAATACAATTGCTGAAACCTGTAATTTCTTTTTTCACCTTTTGGAATGTTAGACTGATGAATGTCATGGTTTCTTGTTGGGTGTGTAGATATTTATTATGCCCACAGTTTATTGGTCTACTGTTTCCTAGAGCATTATATTGTTCCCTGCCTTATCTCTTGTTATGTCTTGCATCGTGAGATCAATTTGTCCAAGATTGTTATTACAACTCCCTTTTTTTGATATTGCCATTCACTTGGCTTATTTTCCTCCAGCCTTTGATTCTCAGTCTATTTGTGTCTGCAATCTTGAGACGTGTCTCCTGGTGGCAGCAGACTGTTGGGTTGTGTTTTCTAAGCCAGTGTGATAGCCTCAGCCTTTTAATGCCTGATTCCCCTCCATTGATATTTAGAGTTATTACAACTATCTGTGGACTCTGATGTCATCTTGTACCTTTTGTGTGTTATACTTGCATGTGTGTGATTCATTCTTGCCTTCTTTCCCCCCTTGAACCAATGCTGTCTTGTGGGCTATTTTGTCTTTGCTGCCCTCCAGGTGTTGTTGTTCAACGTAATGGTCTTTTATTTGTGCTCAATGGGTGCTGTACTTCTGCCTATACTGGATTGACAAGGCTCTTTGGCAGGGGTGGTTTTCTTCTAAGGCATTATTTCAGTTTTCCTGGTCTGGGAACCCTCTTCTTTCTCCATCTATCATGACAGACAATTTGGCTGGATAGAGTATTCTAGGATTTCCGTTATTTTCCTTCAATTTTTGGAGTATGTTACTCCTCTCTCTCTTTTTCTTCATAGTGTCCACAGATAGGTCTGAGAACATTCTTATTTGGATTCCTTTAAAAGTTACTGCATAATTTTACCTAGCTGCTCTTATGATATATTCCTTTTCATCAAAGTTGGATAGTTTAACTAATATATGCCTTTGTGACTTCCTGGGATTTAGTCTAATTGCTGTTCTTTCAGCATCCTGGCTGGATGTCTGGTTTTCATTAATTTAACTGGGGTAATTTTCCTCTAAGAATTGCCTCCCTAAGTTCACTGTTCACTTCTTTGTTGTGTCTTGTTCCAGAAGTCCAATTATCCTAATATTGTTCCTATTCATATGGTCAGAGTGAATCTCAGGTTTTCTTCCATTTCTCTAACTGTTATTTGTCTGCTTTCCCATTTTTTGAAGTCTGTTTGGTGACCCCCTAGGTCACTTTTGTGATTCTCTACGTCCTCAAGTCTTTTGGTGACATCAGTGAATTTGCTACTGGCTTTTGCTATATCATCCCTTAGTTCTTTTATTTCCCTTTGGCGCATGGCCTTTGTCTTTTCTATCATTTCATCCTTTTTCTGTATTATCCCCTCCTATCCTGTATGATTCCAAGCAGCGTTATGAAGATGACTTTCTCCAGCAGATCAATGTCTGCTTCTTCTATGCACATCGTTAGATTCAGGACTTCCTCGGACTTTGACTTTTGGTTATCCTGTTTTTAGTTAATTGAGGTATTTGGTTCTCCTCTTTTTTTCATTGTGGCTGATTGCTGTTTGTGTTGTGTTGTTTTGGAAGACCACGTCTCCATTCTTCAGAGTCATAGAGCATTGGGATCATTCTTTTTGGAGACACATAGCAAAGTGTCTTCAAACTGCCTGAAGCTGATCACACATTGGAGTCAGGCTACTGCTTTATCTTCCTGTGGTTTCACTCTTTACCAAGCCAAGCAGTATTATTTTATTTAGAGGGGAAATTGGATGGTCCTCTTTGGGGAGGGTGGGTGGTTCAGTGGTTTTATGCCAGTGAGGAGTGTACTGCACTAGATGATGTCATAGGAAGCTGTGTTGGAATGTCCCATAGTGGCATGGGGTATCTCTGAAGGTGTCCACGGGATTCTGCTGTCTTTGGAATGCTGCAGTTGGCAGGTGAATGTGTCCACTTGGAGTAGAGCACCACGGATGATGTGCAGAATTGTTATAGTTGTATAAATGACTTTGTAAATGAGGCAGAGGTTCCCCCAGCAGCATAGATCACTGGAGAGTGTTGGAAGAGCTGTATTAGGCCATATGAGGCACTACAGCAGTTGGCAGGAAGTTCCCACAGCCATGTAAAACCATGGAGGGTGTAGAGGGAATTCCCAGCCACTTATAGTGCCATGGAAATCGGGCATAGGTTTCCCCCACTCTAGTGGAGTACTTCAAAGGGCAGGAAGGACTTCTCCCAGTTGCTTAAAGCACTTTGAAGTGTAGCCATGAGATTCCCTGCGGCAGAAGATGGACGTGATTTCAAAACCACGTATCATGCCACAAAGATCAGGTGGGTGGGTTTTCCCCAGGCACGTAATGTGCCTTGAAATGTAGCCCTCAGTTTCCCAGTGGTGGAGGTGGGTGGAATTTCCCCAGACCCTTATTACTCCACAGAAGGCAGAGCTCCCTAAGCTGGGTAGAGTGCTGTGTATTTGCCCTAGGTAAAGGGGAGTGTCCAGGAGGCTGGCAGTGGAATGTGAGAGGATAGAAGGGAGAAAAAAAGACTGCACCCACTGAGACTCTATGGTTAAAGAGAGCAGAGAAGGAAACAATAGTATAGATATAGCTGAGCCCTGATGTCCTAACTGTGAGGATGGAGGGATTTAAAGCCTGCTCAGAGCTGGAGCAAACTGTGGCTGTGTTGAAATAAATTTGTTGTGCCAGTCGAAAGAGACCAGCTCTGGTTGAGATTGCAGCAGGTTTAAGGGGAAGTTTTAGGTTCCGTCGATAATGGTAGGTCAAAAGCCCACAGCTCCTCAAAACCTAGTGCATCGGTGCCTACTTATCTTTATGATGCTCCTGCTGTGACTAGGCAGTGTGGAATTTCCCTTTAACGACTTTCCTGTGCTGATTTCTGAGGAGTCCCTCAGGTGTGTGTTACTCAGTTTCCATTGTTTGTTTGTTTATGTAGAACTTAAACTCATTTCAGGACATAAGCTAATTACCAGACAACTGCACAGGCTGATAACTAATCTGATAGTGATAGGGAGGGTGGTCAGAGGAACCTATTCCTAATGATTATTAGAAAAATATTTTCTCTTGATAATTTACTTAGGAAAGTTGCATTAAATTATTCCTGATTACAGTGTAGCAAGCAAAGTTCTACTAAACATTTGAACTACAGGTATAGCTCTATCAATTAGTCCTGAGTAGTCTGTTCACATTCTCTTTATCTTCATTACCTTGCCATTAAAATGATGAGATTGCAACTCATATTCTTCTTGATTCTTACACTTATGGATACTTTTCATCAAGATCTGTTCTTAGAGAAGGGCAGAAGTTCTTACATGAGGGACCTTCTGAGAGGACATAAGGCATTGCTACACTCAAAAATTTTGAATATGCCCTTATCTGCCCATTTAAAAAAACGCAAATGTATCTGGTGTGTTAATACTAACCCATCTCATCTTAGAAGAAGAGGCCATGGCAGAATCAGGTGTAGTTCAAATCCCCATATGGAAGTTATCTCTGAAGACAAAGATAAATGTTCCTAATTACAAGGGTCAAAATGACAATTGTTAGGCCAATGATATTTTTCATAAGGCAAATACTTACTAAGAAGAGACCATAGGCTATAAACAGTTCAAAATATAATGATGTGAAAGGACAGTGACTATATCTCATTCTTACTTAGTAACACTATCTGTTGCCTTTGAATCAACTGAGTGTGTAAGAGTAGAGTGTTTTCAAAAGGATTTACAATAACAGATTTTTAGAAGTAGATTATCATACCTTTCTTTCAAGGCACCATTTAATGAACTTAGACCTCTCAAATTGCTACTGTAAAAACAGTAACAAGTCACTTCACTCAGGGCATCCCTCATTTGCTAACTGGTCCTTGGTTTACTGAATCTTTGAGCATTATATAGTGTCCCTCCTTGTCTCTTTTTATGGCTTGGACTTTGAAGTCCATTTTGTCAGAAATAAGATTTTCCACCCTTCTTTTTTTAAGTTTCCATTTTCCTGGTATACTTTCTGCCAGCCTTTGAGTCTTAGCTTATTTTTGGTCTTTGTGTTTAAGATGTGTCTTGCAGGCAACATATTGATGGATGTTTTCTGAGCCAATCCTCCAGAATTTTTCTTTTAATGTGTGAATTAAATCCATTGGAATCTATATATTACCACAATCTGTGGATTCATTATTGTCATACCATTTCTTGGTTTTTGGGTATTTTTCTATCTCTCTTTATATCAGTGTGCTGTGTTTTGGGGGGAAGTTTCTATCTTGTCTTCTCTTCCCTCTGAGGCCTTGTTTTCTTGGTAATTGTTGCTGGAATGTTGGCTTCTGGATGTAGATGGGTTATATCGTTGTCTGTTGCTTATGCTTGGTGGAGGTTAAGCCTTCGGCCATAGTGATTCTGCCAGTATCTTTGGCAGGGTCAGGTATCTTGCAGCATATTCTTTGAGTCTTTTCTTGTCCCGGAAGACACTTATTTCCCCATCTATTTTAATGAATAATTTGGCAGGGTAAAGGAGTCTTGGGAAGGCATTTTTTTAATTTCAGTTTTTGGAAGATATTGCTCCGCTCTCTTCCTCTTCATAATGTCTGCTGATTGTTCTGACCTTATTCGTACCTGAGCTACTTTGTGACTGTCTTCCATTCTCTTGCTACTCTGAAATTTTTCTCTTTTTCCTCAAAGTTGGACATTTTTACTATTACATGTCTTGATGAGTTCTTCTTGGGGTTTATTCTAGTTGTTGTCCTTTATCCTTCCTGTATGAGTGCCTGGTTCTCACACATTAAGGTGGGAAAGTTTTCTTCCAGAAATTCCTTCGCTATCTTTGCTGTCAAATTGTGTGGTGTGCTCTGCTCTGGTAGACCAATTATTCGAGTATTAGTCCCTTTCATAGCATCTGTCATTGATCTCAGGTAATGTTCTTCTTCTTTACATTTCATATCTGACTGTCTTTCTTGCTTGCTGAGATCTGTTTGAGTGCCTCAAGTCTAATTATAAATTCTCTAACCTTGTGTGTGGCTTCTGCTATCTCATCCATTAGTACCTGTATTTCCTTTCGGTGTGTGGACTTCATACCTTCTTTTGTTGACTTCATATCCTCTGTCATTATATTTTTATTCTGTATTGCTTCCCTCAGCCCCCATATTACTCCAAGCAGACCTCTGAAGATTTACTTCTGTGACAGATCTGTGTGTGATTCTTCTATGGGCATCATTAATTCTGCTCCTGTGTTTTGTCTCTCTGTTATTTCTTTCTTGAGAGTTATGCAGTCTGTTGATTTTTCCTAAATCCTTTAGTAGGCCCCATGTTTCTGGGAGACCATGGAGACGTTAGGTCTTTCTCTGTGTTACTAATAGGCAGGCATCCTCAAACTTTGACCTGTGGGCCACATGTGGCATGCTGAGGACATTTATCCAGCCCAGCAGGTATTTTTACCATTTGCTTTTTTACTTCAAAATAGGATATGTGAATGTGCATAGGAATTTGTTCATAGTTTTGTTTTAACTATTGTCCGGCATTCCAAAGAGTCAGAGGGATCAAGAACTGGTGCTCTGTTTAAAAAGTTTGAGGACCCCTGCTATTAAGTAAGCTTTTAGGGGGCTGCCAGCAACCTACTATAGATGTAGGTCAGACTGCCATGTAGGCAGAGTTCCTTGATGGTTCAGTGGCCAAAACTAGTGAGAAGATTTAGTGACTGGAATGGGGGCTGGAAAATACATGAATGTCCCTTGTCTCCTTTGACATGGTCTGTCAGGGGACACTTGATAGCTTTTTCCTTGTATAATTAAAAAAATAAACTAAATAAAAGATAAAGGAAAAGAAATAAAGAAGAGAAAAAAGTTAAAATGATGAAAAAAGAATGAAAGAAAAAATAAAAATTACTCCTTTTTCTCCTTCAAGTTTTAAAACTGCGGAATAAAAGCAAAGGCGGGGAAAGCCTTGCTGCCATGGGAGGTGGTGCTGTTCCTGGGCTCCAAAGCCAGGCTATGTGTGAGGAATGAATACTCTTCAGATCAAGCATGCATTCCCACGGGTCCCTATATGCCTGTAGTGTTGAGCAGGCAGTCAGAAGCTAGGCCTGCAGGAAGCACTTTACAGCGGTGACCCTCATGCATCAGCCAGAACAGGCTGGGTTCAAGAAGGCTTTTGGGACCGCTGGCGATGGGGACACTTCAGTGGCATGGGTCGGCCCAGAGCAGACAGAAAAATCTCCCGCGTGAAATGAAGGACCGGGTCTCTAGCCTCCTGCACAGCCAGGAATGATTAGCGCTCTGATGAGAGTGCTCAGGAAGCGCTTGTGTCACTGTCAGGGAATGACCGGGGTGGCTGGCGCACAGGGTGTGCTGCTATGAGGCCTCCCAGTCAAGGAGCAGGAGTGAAGCTGTCTGCGCAAGCGGGTGGACCTGGGTGCCAGTGGAGGCGTCCCAGGCGATATTGGGAGTAGTTTGCTTCCTGTCTCAAGTCACCATACCAGCTATGGGTAGACTGCAAATCAGTTCACAGGGCCCTTGGTGAATGCAAAGAGGGACCTAGCCTGGGGTCAGATTGGTACCACGTGGGGTGAGGGGAACTGTGGGAAAGGGGAACTTTTCTCCTAGTGGAGCATCATGAGTGAGCTGTTGCTGCAGGGGGTCCCGCCACAGCTACGTGTGTCTCTTGGCTGGGCTGCCAAGAAACTACTTGCATGGATACCGGGCCTTGGGGTGGAATGGGTATAGTACTGTTCAAGGCAGCGGTGGCAGTGCAGTGTGCTGGGGCTGCTCAGCCTCATGAGCTTAGATTTGCCATGGATCGGATCCCAGATCACCATTGCTCCGGCTCAGGACAGATATGTGGGGTGGGGGATGGGGTGGTCCCAGGGGGTTCTCCCACTCACCAGAATCCTTCCACTAGGCTTCCTGGACACTAAACCCACCTTGCACAAAAGCGACCTCAGTATGTGCCGCTCACCTGGGTGCCATCTTGACCCTCTCTCTTCAATCTCCTTTATCAACTTGTTTCAATTTATTTGTAAATGAATTTTAGCACTATTTTCCGTGATTTCCAATATTTAATTTTTAAGACCGGTTTTTGAGATATAGTGCACACATCATATAGTTTAATCACACACTTTCAGCAGTAAGGCTTGTGCAATCATTACCACAATCCATTCTTAAAACATTTTCTTCTCTCCTATACTCATTATGAGTTCCCAAACGCCAGTCAGTCTCCTGCAGTCCTCCAAACCATGTATTTGGCTTACTCTCTCTATAGATTTATCCATCCTGGAACTCACATACTAAATAATACACAAAAGCCGAACACAAAGAAACAAAAAAACTCACAACCTGCAATAGAAAAGGAAGTAGAAGATATTAGGAACTAGAACAACTTTAAAAAGGTCATATTGGAGATGAAATGATAACATGTTTAATTTTAATCTAGTTACATGTGCTACCATCCATTCTCTAATGCACACTGTGAAACAGAAAGACTACTCACCTCCTTGATTTATGTTCAGAGGGTATTCAGCACGGGTTTAATCCGTCTTTATATCTCCTTAACTTTTTTTCCTGTTAACTGATACAACTTTTAAATGGGTCAAAAAAGTGATCAAATCAGTTGTTACATTTTCACATATCCAGATCTCCTGTATTCTTCTCTACCCGATAACAAGTCTATTCACATCCCTGTTCAATGATCAGAGTAGATTCTTCAAAAGCCTGAATATATACTGTATATACCCAAGTATAAGCGACTGATAATTTTAGTTTGAAATTTTTGTGTTGGCTCATATTTGAGTATATACAATATGTGAATTCTACCCAGGAATTGGTTGCTGAAAAAGAAACCATCATTCATAGACTTCTGCAAACTGGTGTTCACTCTGGTATCATTCCCTCCTCAGATTTCCATTATATTATCTACAACCCATGGATCATACTGCGGAATGTGTGTTACTTCCTGTAGACTCAGCAGACTTCTTCACTCCCAGTTTGGAATGTTCTAATGGATTTGTTTTTCAGAAAATTGAAGTAAGGGAAAGATAGACACTTTAATCTACACATAAACACAAATCCCATGAGTAAAGTCGTGTCAAGTATTGACTACGAGTGTATGGAACTTTGGTAGTTTGCTCTTTCATTAAAAAAATGAAAGGGGTTGTGGCACATTTAGTTGCATTACTTGATTTTTGTTTGTTATTCCCTTTTTAAATTACTTCTATTTGTTTTTCTCGCATACTTTTGCTGTCATTGGTTTTTTCAGAGGCACTGAAAGCAGATAACAGTGTTTTACTGTCATCCATATTTAAGTTAAATAAATAATAAGTAACATTCCTAGAACAGAGGAGAGAATATCGATAATTACATTGGATTTTTATTGTCTACCATGGCTTACCTCTTAGTTATTTAGTGTAATTGTACCTCCTTTTCTGGACTAGAGAGTTAATTTTGTGTAATAATGAATTTTCATGTGGTAATTAGAGTCAAAAAAGATAAAGCAAGTAGTATTCTTTGCTAAGATTGGACATAAAATATATAAATGAAGGATGGAGATCCCTAGTCTATGATAATAAAGTACTTTTTACTTGTGTAGTAAACTTTGTTTTGTTTTAGTACTTAATCTGTTTGAATTAAGCCTAATCCATGCTAGAAATCTTTTCTATCCTTTTTAATAAGATTAACTATATCTAATAAATTCACATTGGATGCCTGAGAGTGAAGTTGTTGTACGCTGGGCTGTGGTCTGCAGTGTTGCTAGTTCATCACTAACAACACTTCCAAGAGGAAAATACTGTGTTTTCTTCTCTTATAAACAGGTACGGTTTCTGAAGCACGCTTTGACACCCTGTGAGTCAGCCTTGACTCATTGCTAGTAAGGTGGAATAATTCACATGACTGTTACAGCTACCTAGAGAAGTGCTTTGTGAATATAAATGGAATTGTTTTCTCATTTCAAATTGGTGAAAAGTTCAGTCAGCTTTACTATGGCCATACCCTGAATTAGACTATAAGATTTATATTTTAAGACCACACAATGTTGTGGTTTTCACATTCCAAAGCAAAGTATAATTTTTTTATCCGTGTAATATTTTCTTTTTATTTGTTTTATTTGTTTTTTAAACAATTTATTAGGGGCTCATACAACTCTTATCACAGTTCATACATATACATACATCAATTGTATAAAGCACATCTATACAGTCTTTGCCCTAATCATTTTTTCTCCTCTTTTCTTTTTTTACATTTTGTTGCAAAGTATAAATTTTAAGACCAAAAATTCATGAAAAAGAGTAGCTTATCAGAACAGGACACATTTTTGACAGGCCCTTTCTTATTTTAGCCACACAACAGTAATGTAGCCCTTGCCTCCAGTCAGAGTTGCTCAGAAATAATGTGAATTCCACTCAGCATTGGCAAAAATAAATCAGTACTCTGTACTACATGTACATTCTGTCTTTATTCCACCCTGTGTTACTGGGGACCTAGCACGTCAGCACCTCCCTAAGAACAGTAGGAGAAATGCTCGTCAGGGCTCTGCCTTCTCTAGAGAATTTATTGTGGGAATTGGCAAACCTAAAGAGAAGCAAATCTGGACAGTAGCAGATGGAAAACCACGTCTCTTCCAGGGCAACAATGTTTCTCTGTTGCAGCTGATTCCCTATCAGAAATCATGGAAGAAAAATATCCCTAAAATGGTAGGAGAAAATATCTCCCAAATGAATGCCTCTATCCAAACTCTCTGCTATGGAGGAGTTCATCTGGATCACAGTGACCCTAAAAGACAAGGTAGAACTGCTTCACTGGGTTTTGGAGTCTGCCTTTCTCCACTCAGGAAAACCTGGTATTCTCCTGTGAAGGGGTGGTGGTTTCCAACAAGTGACCTTGTAGTTAGTAGCTCAACTTGTGACCACTACAGTCTGGGTACACTGTGAATAATGGCAGTGATGAAGGTCATAAGTGCATTCTTGAATTATGTAAATCTTAGAAAATTTTTTCACTGTAGAGTTGCTTTAAATATATGCTAGTGAGCGTTCTGCAATGTGAATGAGAGTAATAACACATTGAGTAGGAGAGCGTGAACAGGATATGCTGAATAAAATAGAATAAAATTCCGTCAAATATAGAATCAAATTAAGCAAGGAATAGTTGTTTCTTACGGTCTTCATAATATAAGGATAAAATGACCAGTTTAAGGGTTTCAAATTTTTTTGCTTTTTAAATATAACTGCAAATTTTCTATGTTTATTCTAATGAATATTTATGTAATTTTTTGTGAATAGAATATAGGAAAATTAAATATGTTCATAATCTTGATTAGTTCTTCAAACTGCAGAAGAAACCAGAAAATATGAAAATGGGGCTCTAAGTACTTTACCATTACTTAATATTTTGGAATCTCAGTTATTCCATTTCTTATGTGCTTCCATTTATCTTTAATGAATTTTAGCCAGTTTTCCAAAAATATTTTATTGATTCTGCTTCTGTATTTTTCATTTCATATGGTGTTTAAAGAAATTGAAGGAGGATAAAGGCAGGCTTTTTGCTTCATTCAAAAACTATATCTTCAAAAGAATGTCGGTTTGACCCTGTGTTTGTGAAACATATAAGGAAGCAAAGTATAAGAAAGAACTTCTTTATAGGTAAACTGATTTACTTGTAAGTTTACTTCTTTTGTCAATTGCTCCTCTTTCCTTTTGCTTCTTTTCAGAGAAAGTGTTGATTTTTTTCATTTATAGACACAATGTAATTTTAGGAGGTTCACTTCTAGATGATGTGAGGATGTATCTATCAATACCTTCATATCATTGTTTCTTTTTAAAAAATCATTTTATTGGGGGCGCTAACAATTTTTATCACAATCCATATACACATCCATTGTGTCAAGAACATATGTACATTAGTTGCCATCTTCCTTCTCAAAATATTGGCCTTCTACTTGAGCCCTTAATATCTGCTGCTCATTTCCCCCTCCCTCCCCACTCCCCGTACCTTGTGAACCCTTCATCATTCATATGTTATTATTATTTTGTCATATATTACCCTGTCCGACATCTCCTCCTTCCCTCTTCTCTATTGTCCCTCCCTCAGGGAGGAGGCTATATGTAGATTCCTGTAATTAGTTCTCCCTTCCTACCCTCTCCACCCTCTACACTCTCTCCACCCTCCAGGCATCGCGACTCTCATCACTGGTTCTGGAGGAGTCATCTGTCCTGGACATCCTGTGCTTCCAGTTGCTATCTGTACCAATGTACATCCTCTGGTCTAACCAGATTTTCAAGGTAGTTTTGGGATCATGATAGTTGGGGGGAGGAAGTATTTAAGAACTAGAGGAAAGTTATATGTTTCATCGTTGATCCCTACACCCTGCCTAGTTCATCTCCTCTCCAAAACCCCTCAGCAAGGGGTGTCCGGTTAGCTACCAGTGGGCTTTGAGTCTCCACTCTGCAATCACCCACATTTTCAATGATATGATTTTATGTTCCTGGATGCTTGATACCTGATCCCTTCGACAGCGCGTGGTCACAATGGCTCATGTGTTTCTTCCATGTGGGCTTTGTTGCTTCTGAGCTATATGACCACTTGTTTATCTTCGGGCCTTAAGATCCCAGACGATATATCTTTTGATAGGTGCGCACGGTCTTCTTTCTTCACCACATTTGCTTATGCACATGTTTGGCTTCATTGATCATATCCGGGATGTGGGCACACACTGATATGGTTTTTAGCTCTTTGATGTCTGATAACTGGTCTATTCTGCACCTTGTGGTCAGACAAGCTCGTTTGCTTCTTCCTTGTGGGCTTTGATGCCTCTCAGCTAGATGGACAATTGTTTATCTTCAAGCTTTTAAGACCCTAGACTCTATGTCTTTTAATAGCTGGGCACCATTAGTTTTCTTCACCACATTTGCTTATGCACATGTTTGTCTTCAGTGGTTGTGTCAGGAAGGTGAGCACTCACTGATATGGTTTTAAGCAATTCAATGTCTGACAACTGGCCATTTCTACACCTCATGGTCAGCCAAGCTGGTGTGCTTCTTCCATGTGGACTTTGTTGGTTCTGAGCTAGATGGCCTCTTGTTTATCTTCAAGCCTTTAAGACCCCAGATGCTATATCTTTTGGTAGCAGGGCCCTGTCAGCTTTCTTCACCACATTTGCTTATGCACACATTTTTCTTCAGCAATCGTGTCGGGAAGATGTGCATCATGGAATGCCAATTTATTAGAACAAAGTGTTCTTGCATTGAGTAAGTGCTTGAGTGGAGGCCCAATGTCCATCTGCTGCCTTAATACTAAACCTCTAAATATATTCGCATAGATCTGTTTCCCCACACTCTTACATAAATATATTTAAATATGTACATTCCAGTCTTTGGACTTCTTTTTTTAAATAATTAGCAAAGTTTTATTTGCTCATTTTTTGCATTTAAAGTATTCTTCAATAACATCCTTGGCTTGAGATTCTTTGCCATAGTCCTTAACAACCACACAACTGCAACCAACCACTTTCCGGGGTTTTCCTTCTCTATCAATTTTGCAGAGGCCCACCCACTCTCCTAGTTTCTTGTTGTCATCAACCTTAATGAGGTTGATCTGGTGTTCAGCACATAGGGCCTCCACCAGCTTGACATACATCGGCTCATCACAGTTGGATGCAAGCACACAGAGATGAGCTTGGCGCTTGTCTAAGACTTTGGCAGCTTCGCGGATTCCACATGCTAGGCCATCGTGGATGAGGGCGGTCTTCAGCACCTCTTGTAATGCAGTGTTAACGTCCATTACACCTCCAGCAGCAATGCCTTCCTCGGCCATGGCGGTAGGTTACGGGTGGGATCGAATCTTGAACACACTGGAGCCTCCGCCTCCACACAGCTTGGCGAGGACAGGGAAAGAGCTCCAGTCTTTGGACTTCTATAAATACCCGTTATCACCTAGTTCTTTCCTCTAATTCCTTTTATTTTCCTCTTGTCCACTATCATGCTCAGCCTACATTTGGTTTTCAGTAATTTCTTTCGGTTACTTTGCCCTTGCTAACACCCTACCATGCCACTCACAGCCTCCTTGCTACTGATTTTGGATCACTTACTCCTCTTTTTTTTACATTTTATTAGGGACTCATACAACTCTTATCACTATCCATACATATACATACATCAATTGTATAACGCACATCCATACATTCCCTGCCCCAATCATTCTCAAAGCATTTGCTCTCCACTTAAGCCATTTGCATCAGGTCCTCTTTTTTTTTTATATATAAATAACTTTATTGGGGGCTCTTCTTAATGATACTGAACTGTTAAATTGCATGATATGTGAATTATATGATAATAAAACTATTAAAATAAAAGTAGTTACAGAATATTTTACAAGGATTATAATTTTTATAAGTCCCAAAGGATAAAAAATGAATATTTTCTTCCTTAATTGCTATTATTATTACTTTATTATTATTGTTATTATTATATTAACATAGGAGCCCTGGTGGCACAGTGATTAGGCATTGGACTGCTAATCACTAGGCCAACAGTTTGGAACCATCAGCTCCTCTGCAATCGAAAAATGAGGCTTTCTGTTCCGGTAAAGACTTTCAGTCTCAGAAACCCACCAGGGCAGTTCTGTTCTGTCCTGTAGGGTAGCTATGAGTCAGAATTGACTCTATGGCAATGGAATTTTTAGTTTTGTATTAACTTTTAAAATTTAAGTTGTTTACCTTTCTAAACAACATAGTGTTCTACTTAACATTTCTCTTTTCTTTTTTTTTTTAATTTTAACAATTTATTAGGGGCTCATACAATTCTTATCACAGTTCATACATATACACACATCAATTGTATAAAGCACATCTGTACAGTCTTTGCCCTAATCATTTTTTTTCTCCTCTTTCCTTTTTTTACATTTTATTAGGGACTCATACAACTCTTATCACCATCCATACATATACATACATCAATTGTATAAAACACATCCATACATTCCCTGCCCCAATCATTCTCAAGGCATTTGCTCTCCACTTAAGCGCCTTGCATCAGGTCCTCTTTTTTCCCCTCCCTCCCCGCTTCCCCCTCCCTCATGTGCCCTTTGTAATTTATACATAATTATTTTGTCATATCTTGCCCTATCCGGCGTCTCCCTTCCCCCCTTCTCTGCCGTCCCTCTCCCAGGGAGAAGGTCACATGTGGATCCTTGTCATCAGTTTCCCCTTTCCAACCCACTCACCCTCCACTCTCCCAGCATCGCCCCTCACACCCTTGGTCCTGAAGGTATCATCCACCCTGGATTCCCTGTGTCTCCAGCCCTCATATGAACCAGTGTACAACCTCTGCCCTATCCAGCCCTGCAAGGTAGAATTCGGATCATGGTAGTTGGGGGGAGGAAGCATCTAGGATCTGGGGGAAAGCTGTGTTCTTCATCGGTACTACCTCTCACGCTGATTGACCCATCTCCTCTCCTAAACCCCTGTGTGAGGGGATCTCCATTGTCCGACACTTGTCCTTCTTCTTGAGGAGTTCTCTGCTAATTCTGGACTTCTTCCCTCTCCATATGAAGTTGGTAATCTGTTTTTCCAATTCTTTGAGGAAGCATGGTGTTATTTGTATCGGGATAGAATTGAACTTATATAGTGCCTTGGGCAGAACTGACATCTTTACTATATTTAGTCTTCCAATCCATAAGCATGGGATATTCTTCCATTTGTTGAGGTCATGCTTGATTTCTTGAAGTAGTGTTTTATAATTTTGCTCATACAAATCTCTTGTTTTTTTAGTCAGGTATATCCCTAGGTATTTCAATGTGTGCTTGGCAATTGTAAAGGGTACTGCCTATTTAATCGTCTCTTCTGTAGTCGTGTACGATGTGTAGAGTAGTCCAGTAGATTTCTGTTTGTGGATTTTGTATCCTGCCAATCTTCCATATTCCTCTATTGCTTCCAACACTCTGTTTGTGGAGTTTAATGGATCTTCAATATATAGAATCATCTGCGAATAATGATACTTTTGCCTCTTCCTTCCCCAGCTGGATACTTTAATATCTTTCCTTTGTCTTATGTTGTTAGTTAGGACCTCCATATGATGTTAAATAGGAATGGGGACAAGGGACATCCTTGTCTGTTCCCCTTTTTCAGTGGAATTTTTTCATCCTTTCTACCACATTAACTGCCACATTAGCTGTTGGTTTTTCATATATGGCTTGTATAATATTGAGGAATTTTCCTTCTATTCCTATCTTCTTAAGTGTCTTAAACAGGAATGCGTGTTGGATGTTGTCAAATGGTTTTACTGAGTCTATTGATATTATCATGTGGTTCTTATAATTTTTTTCTGCTAATGCGGTGAATAATGCCGATGGTCTTTCATATGTTGCACCATCCCTGCATCCCAGGTATGAATCCCACTTGGTTGTGGTCAATTATTTTTAATATATTTTTGCATTCTCTTGGCCAGTATTTTGTTAAGGATTTTTGCATCGATGTTCATTAGGGATATTGGTCTATAGGTCTCAATTCTTGTGGCATCTTTTCCCGCTTTAGGTATCAAAGGTATACTAGCTTCATAGAAAGAATTTGGGAGTTTTCTGCCCTTTTCTATGTTCTGGAAGAGTTTGTATAGGGTTGGTGTCAGTTCTTCCCTGAATGGTTGGTAGAATTCTGTGAAGCCATCTGGCCCAGGGGATTTTTTGTTGGTAATCCCTTGGATACCTTGTCTATTTCTTCCTTTGCTATGGTTCTGTTGAGGTTGTTGACATCCATCTGGGATAGTCTAGGGAGGGATTTTGTTTCCAGATATTTGTCAATGTCTTCCAAATTGTTGAATTCATTAGAATATCAATCTTCTTAATACTGAGTAATTATCCTTTTGATTTCATTAGGTTCTGTTGTAATTTCCTCTGTTTCATCCTTCATCCCTGCAAATGTCAGTTGTTCCTTCCTTTCTATGGTTAGATTTGCTAGAGGTCTATCAATTCTGTTAATCCTTTCAAAGAACCAACTTTTAGTGGCATTAATTTTTCCATAGTTTCTTTTTCTCCCTCTCCTGTATCTCTGCTCTGATTTTTATTATATCTATCGTCTTACTGTTAGTAGGGTTGTTCTGTTGACTCTGCTCTAGTTTGTGTAAGTTTTGTGTCAACATATCATCCACGAGTCTCACTTCTTTTTTAATGTGTGCATTTATTGCTACCAGCCTTCCTCTGATAAATGCCTTTGCTGTGTCCCACAGTTTTGGTACATCATATTTGCATTCTCATTAGTTTCTAGAAACTTCCTTTGCAATAGGAAATTGTTCATCCTCCAATTTTTGACCCTTGTTTTCTTCACTGTCCTTCTGTTAATTTCCAGCTTTATGGCACAACGATCAGAGAGAGATGTCTGTATAATCTCTATGTGCTTGAATTACTCAAGTTCGACATGTGTCCCAGCATGCTGTCTATTTTTGAATATGTGCCATGTGAACTTGAAAAAAATGATTTTTTTTTGCATGTGGGTGGAAAGCTCTGAAAATATCTCTCACGTCAAATCGTCCAATTGTGCTATTTAGATCTGTAGCCTCCCTGTTCAGTTTCTTTCCTGATGATCTGTCTTTATCAGAGACTGGTGTATTATAGTCACCAACTATAGTTGTTGAGCCTGTGATATCTTTTTTCATCTTTTAGAGTGTTTTATTTACGAATTTCACAGGTCTCTCGTTAGGCACATATATGTTTATTATGCTCACTGGTTCTTTGTCTATTGTTCTCTTGAGCATAATATAGTGCCCCTCCTTGTCTCTTGTTATGTCCTGTATCTTGAAGAAAATTTGGTCAGATATTAAGATCACTACCCCTGCTTTTTTTGCATTACCATTTGCTTGATATATATTTTTTTCAGCCTTTAATTCTCAACCTGTTTTTGTCTGTAAGCTGAACACGAGTCTCCTGGAGGCAGCAAATTGATGGGTTATATTTCCTGAACCAGTCTGTTAGCCTCTGCCTTTTAATGTCTGAGTTCAGGCCATTGATATTCAGTGTTATTATATCTATCTGTGGACTCTGTGGGATGGATATTTTACCTTTTGGGATGGATATTTTTCTATCTACCTGTCTTATCTGTTTCTTTTGTGTGAGTGGTTTATATTTGCCTTCTTTCCACTATTGAACTGGTGCTGTACTTGGGGCTGTTTTCTCTTTGTCTCCCTATGGGTGGATTTGTTCTATGTGCTGGTCTCTTATTTGCCCTTGGTGGGTGTTGATCTTCTGCCCATACTGGATCAGCAAGGATCTTTTGTAGGACAAGGTTTGTTTTTATGTATTTTTTGAGGCTGTGACTGTCTGGGAAGACACTTACTTCTCCATCTATCTTAATAGATAGTTTGGCTGGGTAAAGTATTGTTGGATTTGCATTATTTTCCTTCAATTTTTGGAATATGTTACTCCATTCCCTCCTCTTATTCATCGTTTCCGCTGATAAATCTGAAATACTCTTTTTGGGGTAGCTTTATATGTGACTGTTTACTTTTCCCTAGCTGCTTTTATGATCTTCTTTTCTTCATAGTTGGATAGTTTGGCAATTATGTATCTTGGTGACTTCTTCTTGGGATTGAGTTTGGCTGGTGTTCTTTCAACCTCTTGTATGGTTGTTTGATTTTCATTTATTAAGCTGGTGAAGTTTTCCTCTAAGAATTCCCTTGCTATTGTCTCTGTTGACTTCTTTGTTGTGTCTTGTTCTGGTAGTCCAATTACTCTAATATTGTTTCTTTTCATAGCATCTGAAATGGTCCTCAAGTTTTCTTCAGTTTCTTTGATTGTCTTATTTGACTGTTTTTCCTGGTTGCTGAGGTCTGCTTGGTTGGCCTCTAGGTCACTGCTGCGATTTTCTGCCTCATGAAGCCTATTCGCTAGGTCTGCCAATTTGTCCCTGGATTCTGTTATTTCATCCCTTAACTCTTTTATTTCGCTTTGGTAGCGTTGCCTTTATCTCCTGTATTGCTTCATCTTTTTTCCTGAATTGCTTCCCTCATATCCTTTATGACTTTAAGCAGCCTTGTGAAAATTTCTTTTTGTGATAGGTCAATATCTGCTTCTTCTATGCATATCTTTAGGTTCATGACTTCTTCTGCCATTGTTTTCTGTTTTTCCTGCATTTTACTTGAAGCTGTTGGGACAGGTTGTTTTTTACGTTTTGTTTTACAGGAGCCTGGAGCTATATTCCTGAGTAGAAGATCCCTGGACTCTCTCTTGGGGGATTTGTATGAGTCCTTCTATGAACTAGCTGCCGGTAGCTGTTCTAAGGGGTCCAGCTATCGCTATATCTTCCTGTGGTTTCACCCTTTTCCTAACCATCCAGAATTCTGTTACTTGAAATGTATGTTGGATACTCCTCTCATGTGACACTGGTCGGAACTTTGTGGGCCCATGATGGCGTTGCATCCCTGGCCTACCTCTAAGTAGGCTTCACAGTTCTTGGGGCACCTCGGATGTCCTGTGGTGTTTTTCTCTGTTGCTGTGCTGCTGTTGAGCGTGTGTGGGTATATCCTCCTTGGTGTAGAGCTCTATAGCTGGCAGGGGAATTACCGTTGGCAGAAAGATTGCCTTGGAGGTTGGGAGTATGTACCCGCAGTAGCATGGAGCTCCACAAGTGGTGGTCAGGTGTTTCCCCCATTCCTTTGTAGAGTCTCAAGAATTAGGCTGTGAATTCCCCCACAATTTGCTTGGATGTTTGACCAAAGGGGTTTAGATCCTGCCTCCAAATGGATGGTTGGTGTGCCTTTTTAATGCCGGGACCAAGTGGTGCTGGGTAGAATTGCCCTAGTTGACGAGATCGCCTTAGAGGTCTGACGGAGGTTTCCTCAGCAGTGAAGCACGTTGTAAGTGTTTGTTATAGCTGCTTTGTGTGGTGTACAGGCAGGCTGGAGTTCCTCTTGCTATTTTGGTTGATTTGTCCTAAGCAGAGGGTAGTGACCTGAAAGTCAATAGTGGCATATGAAAGGAGAGAGTGGGAGAGAAGAGGAGAAAGAGGGGGGAAGGAGGGCGGAGGAAGAGGGATAAAGATGAACAAGAGAAAATAAACCCACAACACAAACCTGAGCTCATTGAGACTGCGTTCATTGGAAAAGTTAGAAGGGCTAGTGAATATAGACAGAAGAGATAGAGTGGTAGGTAAGAAAATAACTGAAACTTGATCACCTCTCTGTGAGACTGGAGGAGTTCCAACTCTTCTTCCAGGTAGCTGGATGGTATACCCCTTTGGTGTAGGGTTCCGCAGATGCTGTGTGGGGTTGCTTCAAAAGCAACTTTGCAATGTGACTAGGGTGTTCCTGGTGTACCTGCCTTGTGCTGTATATAGCACTGTAGGAGGGGCTGGGAGGGGGGCACTGGGGTGTTCCCTCAGGCCTGTCTAGAGTCCCAGGACAAGCAGGGCCTCCCCAGCTATGTGTAGAATCACTGAGAGGGAAGCTGGGCTTGTTGTCCTATCTAGATTGTTGGTGCTGACTAGATCAGAGAATTTTATTTTATTTTTCCCCCCTGGCCAACTAGAATGAAATCAAATGAAATAGTCTCTCACAGTCACTGGGCTGCACTCTTGCTGTTTAAAACTGACCTTTTATCTTTGTTATGCTAAAAACTGCCAGGCCTTGTAGCTGAGTTCAGGCATTACTTTGCTTGGTTGCTTCTTATGCTGATTTATGTTAATGGCCTCCCCTTCAGTGCTCCTAGGAGCTGAGCAACCAGATTTGGGTTGAGTTTTAGACCAATAATATATATTTCACCTTTTTCTTTTCTTTTTTTTTGCTTGCCACATGCTCTGATTTGGGGGCTGAAAAGCTGAAGCCCAGAAGGGGAAATCCAGCTTATAATGGGGCTTATTTCCTTCTCTTCCAATTGGAACTAGTTTTGCTCCCTGTATTCCCGACTTTCCGACTATTTTCTCCCACACCGGGATCTTCCTGAAGTAATAATATTTTTTCTTTTACTCTAAATTATGGCTACCCACCGCCACTCCCCTGGGCATGAGCTCAAGACAGCCAACCACGCAGAGAGCTCCGAAGTGGGATTCTCCTCCTGTCTGGGATTCTGTCCGGTCTTCCCCATCTGCCTGCAGAAATCGCTGCTCCAGCAAGGGGACAACAGGCACCTGTGGGCTCGCCAAAGCTAGAGCGCTTTAAAGCGTTCTTAGTTTGCTCTGTGAGTGGAAATCCAACACAAAAAGGGGTTCAAGAGAAACCCTGGTACCTTAGTTCTAATTTCAGGACTGCACCTCCCGGTTTCCTACACCTTACCTCCCAATTTCCTGGTGTGGGAGCAGGAGCTCCAGACAGATGAGTCCTATCTGGCTGCCATTCTCTAGCCTCCTCTGTCATTGTTTCTTTGTACTTTATTGTTCTTGAACCTCATTGACTTTATTAGGAAATTAATTATATACTTAAATAAATTTTTTTAATCTGAGGAAAGAAGTAAAAAAGACTTTCTTCTCTGTAAACAATGTAAAATATGAAAATGAAGTGTGAAAAGTCCTGGTTTTAATAAAACTAGAGACTTGTTATTGTTCAGTAAGATATGCTTTCCTGAATGTATTTGAAACTAGATTGTGTGAATACAGAAATCTTCAAAAATAATTCATGTTAGTGTTACATCTCAATAGTGTCATAAAAGATAAATAGAAATACTTTTTCTCCTGCATCAAATAGATACATATGATAGTAACTTTCACAGTATAAGTCACATAAATTTATTTGACCATATTATTACATTTAATTATATTATAAAAAATTATTGATAGCAAAATTATCGAATAAATCAATAATCATATAAAATTTATGTTATTAAAAATACTACTTAGTTTTATCTTCTAGGTGATGGGAGAGAGATGTAACCGAGTTTCTTGTCTTCTTGAACATATAAAACCCAACCTTTCAATTGGTAATATCACTCCATTTTTCCAAGACTAAAGGTAATGTAAAGGTACCTAATTTAAGATTACATAGAATAATGTCATTGCCATTTATTAAAACAATACATTTTCAAAATATATATGTACATGCATAATATGTTTGTATCAAGAGTGTCCAAATATTATTTAGCGAGTATACACACCTGAAGCTATCATATGACTAAAGTGGGTAGGATCTTCACTGGAGACAGACAAGAAAGGAGGCTACCAAGAAATGACTCAGATTGTTTAATGGCAATGAAATTTGAAATTTCACAAGCAATAAAAAAGACAAGAAGTAGGGACAGAAGTTACGAAGAAAACTGAAAGATATGGCTTTTTAAAAAAAATGGATGCCAAGAAAAAATACAGGCAAAAATGTCAAAAAAAGTAGATGCAGGAATCTAATTAGCATGATTTACTAATGAGATATTTTTGGTTGTCATAAAATTATGAGGATGGCACAGAAATGGGCAGTGTTCTGTGCTGCTGCATACTGGGAAATGTTCTGTGCTGCTGCATACTGGGAAATGACTCTATATCACCTAGCAACAAGACAATCCATAGCATGTTTGCTATGTGTCCTACTGGGAGAATTATTCAGATAGCCTTGATAGTAACCAGAGAATTCAACTTTCCCTAATTTCTTCCTCTTTTCCTGAAAGTGTCTTTCACTGCTGCGAAATACACAAAACTATTGTCCCAGAGCCTCTCCTTGACCACATTCTTTTTAACCTACCACCCCTTGCCTTCCTGTCAATTCCAACCTAACTGTCGTTAGATGCCACCCAATCAGCTCTGACCCATAGTGACTCTATGAGCGACAAAAGGACCCAGTAAACATTCCGTAGTCACCCTAAAAATTGCTCCTATGTTTGAGACCATTGTTGCAGCTGCTGTGTCAATCCATCTCCTCAAGGGCTTTCCTCCTTTGCACTGCCCCTCTCCTTCAGCACCCATAATGTCCTTCTCTGAGCACTGGTCTCTCCTGACAGGAGCAAAGCAGCTAAGAGAAATCTTGCCAACCTTGCCTCTCAAGAGCACTCTGGCCTTATAGTTAGGTTACAATCGAACAATTTATTATTTATTTTCCCTTCTTAGCTTGCTCTAGTAGTTCTTATTTTCTGGGTTTTGATTATTGATTATTTCCTCTGTTTCTTTGTTGTTGTGTTTTTTGTTTTATTTTCTTTATATGAAATCCAGGAGACCTAAATGTAAAGAGACAGTAACTAGATTAGTAGTTTCTTAGGGATATTGCAGGAAAAGGTGGGTGGCTCTGCTGAGCTAGTGATAAGGGAGTCATGACTAATAATGTTCCAAAGTCAATTTTGGTGATGAATGCCCAACTGTTTTCAATATATATAACCATTGGATTGTATATCACAAGTCAATAAACAAAACACTGTATTTTAAAAGAGTCTCTTTTGAAGTTTTAAAAATAAGTCTGCACAGTAATCAATAGTGTGGATTTTGTACATTTTTGAACTTTATGATACTGAGAAATTTCTTTTAAATTGAGAAACTCCACTGCATCGTTTTTCCTATAAGTATATTGAATGGATAAAGTCTTTAGTAAATATATAACTCACTGGATTCATCAAATAAATCATAGTTCTTTTTTCACAGAATATGTATAAGATGACATTCTTGTGAATAATGATAATATTCTGAAAGAGACGCTAAATAGCAATTATTTGGGAATGTAATAATTACCTAGATGAGATCAAATATATTTAGTTCAAGAAGTCATGTGTTTTCTTCTTTCCCGCTTTGTCCTAGAGTACACGAATCGCCTAGAAAATCAATATAAGTTTGTTTTTTATCTTAATAACTTATCTCCTATCAACGTGCAGGAACCCCCAACAAGTTTTTTTCCAACGACATTAAAATGAATTGTAAAATTTTGCATTAGTGAAATATCAATATAAAATTGGTAATTTTCCTCTCACAGTGAAAGTATTTGAAAGGGTATAGAATTCTATGCGAATCTTTTCTTAAGTCCCTTCATCTATCCCACTTAATTCTATATTCTAGATACAATTCATTCTCTATTTTATCTGCATTTATTGAAGCTTTCTTGTAAGGAAAAAGTTCCCTGGCCATCTTGATTATGTGTTTCAAGTAAAAATAGGTTTAGGGAACACATTATTGAACTTTATTTTAGTCATGAGAAAGAATGTCAGAACGTAGTCCTGGCTTGACTAATGTGATTGTAATGATTACAGAAAACCTTCAGGCTAATGCATGTCTTTGCTTCTGCACCTTGGTCTTTTGAATGCCCCATTTTATGCGTGTATTTCTTTTCAGAGGAAAGGAGGACTTTATTCCGAAATAGTAAGTATTAATTATTTCAAAGATTACTTATTTCAAAGGACCAGATAGCAAATAGGAAGAGACAAATATTTTTTCAGTCTTATGTGCCTGATGGGGGAAAAAAAAAAGGCAAATATACTGTTACCTATGCTCCCTCTAAGGTTCGCTGGTGGTATTACATGCTCAGATACTAAGTAAAAGTTGGGCAAATTGAACCCACCAAACCTTCTCTGGGCAGAGGGGACAGTTGGCTTCGTTAATGGTGTGCAGTCTTAGAATGACTTTTGGCCAGTTCCACCCTGGCCTGCAGAGTAGCTTTGAGTTTGAGTGAACCCCATAAAGTGAGTTAAGAGCACTTTATATGAGTATAAATGGGAGTGAATCTGGAAAATATATTGAACGCACTTTTTTTTAAGTTGGAAAATTGTTGCACTGAAATAATCAAGAGAAAGAAATATTCCTATTTTAATCTTTTATTATCTTTTGTCAACTTTCTTTTATTTCCCTTCTCTTTTCTTTTTCCCTTTGTCTTACTCTCTTTCACTTCTTTGTCTGATGACTATGTTTATTACTATCTTTGCTCCACCTTTAAAAATGTCTCCTACTTTTGTTCTTCATTTTTGGACTCTTCCATCTTTCCTCACTTCCCTTTTGTTACTGTCTTTCTTTTCTTTTTCCCTCTTTTGTTGTAATGTCCTCTTTCTTCTGGCTTTATGTTTTATACACTTACACAGAGATTAATGGTATTTTACTGTTTTGTCCACTTGCAGACTGGCAGAATTCTTTTTTGTACCCTGGTAAGTGACATTTTTCTTTTGTATATTTCTCCAATCTAAGTTCTATGTTTTTAAAATATATTTTTCTTTATTGTCATACCTTTGCATAATTCTTTAAACATACTACAATTTAGCCTTTTTAAACATATTTACTTATCTGATTTTCCTCTTAATTCCCTTATACATAATCCCCAACAATTTTTTGATCATTTTCTTGGGGACTCATACAACTCTTATCACAATCCATCCATCCATGCATCCATTGTGTCAAGCACATTTGTACATTTCTTGCCATTATCATTTTCAAATATTTTCTTTCTACTTGAGCTCTTGGTATTAGCTTCTCATTTCCCCCCTCCCTCCTCCACCCTCTCTTCCTCATGAACCCTTGATAATTTATAAATTATTTTTTTTCATCTTAGACTGACCTATGTCTCCCTTTACCCACTTTTCTATTGTCAAACACCCTGGGAGGTAGCTATAGATACATCATTTTGATCAATTGGCCCTTTCTCCTATTCCTCCCCCTAACACTCGTGATATCGCTATTTTATTTTTGATCCTGTGGAGTTTATCTGTCCTGGATTCCCTGTGTTTCCAGCTCTTATCAGTACCCGTGCACCATATACGTGGTCTAGCCAGAGGTGTAAGGTAGAATTGGGGTCATGATAGTGGGGAGAATAAGCATTTAAGAACTAGAGGAAAATTGTATGTTGAATTGGTGCTGTATGGCACCCTATGTGGCTCATCTCCTCCCCACAACCCTTCTGTAATTGGATGGCTGATTGTCTACAGATGGGCTTTGGGGATCCACACCCTAATCCCCTCATTCACAGTGAAATGAATTTTTGTTCTGAGTCTTTGATGCCTGAAACCTGATCCTATCAACACCTAATGATCATACAGGTTTGTGAGTTTCTTCCCTGTGGGCTTTGTTGTTTCTCATCTAGATGTCCACTTATTGATCTTCAAGCCTTCAGCTTTTTTCATTACATTTGGTTATGCACCACTTTGTCTTCAGTGATACAGTCGGGAAGGTGAGCATCATGGAATGCAAGTTTGATAGAACAAAGTGTTCTTGCATTGAGGGCGAGCGTGAGTAGAGGACCAATGTCTACCTGCTACCTGACTCCTAAACCTATAAATATATGTATAGAGATCTATTTCCCCAACATCATATAGAAATATATTTACATATGTACATGCCTATATTTAGACCAATATAAATGTCCCTTGTCTACTAGTTCTTTCCTCTATTTCCTTTTACTTTACTCTTGTCCAACTATCATGTCCAGCCTTCATTTGGGTTTCAGTAATTCCTCTCCATTACATTGAACTTGATCAAGTCTACCGGGACTCCTACACCCTACTTGCATTGGATTTTAGATCACTTGTGTTCCCTTGTCCCTGGGTTTGTTAACACCCACTTCCTTTCCCCCACCTCACCCTCTCCCATGTTCTCCTTGAAGTGTGCATCCAGTTGTTTTTCCCTCCAGATTTTTTTCCCGTCTATCTTATCTAGATAGACCTGTAGAGATAATTATATGCAAAAAATACAGAGCAAATCAAAGAAACAAAAGAGAGCAAAACAGCAACAACAAAAAACAAGGAGCAAAAAGAAAACTTCCAACAGTTGTTTTACTCACATATTTTTATAATTCCCGTTTTTTGAATACATCATCTTGAAACGAAAACAGAACATCATTTACAATATATTACAGCAGCCTTTTCTGCTTTTCATGATTGCCAAAATGATTTTTCTGTGCTTGCTTTTGTTTGTTTAATGACTTTCTTTAAATAACTATGTAAAGTAATTTTTTTATCCTCAGTGAACAAGATCATCAAAAGGTTTATGGAAAAACATAATTGAAAGATAATGGAATTTTCCTATGAACTTTTTGAAGTCACTGTGTAACTGATTGTGAAAAATCTGCTCAATATTTATTGTGAGTGTGTATGCATATAAATTGAATGTCAATTCGGTATACAAATATCAGCACATCTTGGTGGTCAGAAAATTATTAATTAGAAATTGCAATAAAAAACTTTGGAAAAGTAAGACGTTCAACCTTAGTTGACAATTCTCTTTCTTCTAGATAACTCTTTAAAGTTTCAGGCATAAATAATTCATTGAAAGCCTTTATCCATTTACTTTGGCAGTTTCAGGGCCGGAAGCACAACCTGAGATCATGTGGCTACTCAAAGATAGATGATAAGAGGAGGATGACCATTATCTTTGAACCATAATGTTGCTTCTAAATG
The DNA here is from genome assembly GCF_050624435.1 of Tenrec ecaudatus. Taxonomy (NCBI): domain Eukaryota; kingdom Metazoa; phylum Chordata; class Mammalia; order Afrosoricida; family Tenrecidae; genus Tenrec; species Tenrec ecaudatus. The sequence continues at coordinate 163,019,426 of NC_134536.1, forward strand.
AGGAGCAAAGCTGAAAGGATGCTGTCCAGACAGCGACATCACGTGTGATTACCTTCTTCTCGGGGTCATCAAATGTGAGAATGTGCACTCAGTCTGGGTGGTCAAAATTCAATCCTCGGAGAATAAAACTAGAGGAAAAAGCAAAAAAGAGGAAAACCCTTGGTGTTCTTTGTTCATTAGCATAGAGAAATGACATATTGTGGGAGTTTCCCATGTTTCCTGGGGAGCTTTTGAGGGAGAAGGAACAGCCACTGGTGAAAATTTTCATGTTGTATGCTTTCAGTTGTCTATGACAACTGACCAGTAGAGCTGGGGGTCCTTCAAACCCAAGAAGAACAGATATTCTCTCTATATATGTGCAAGAAGATTGAAAAATTGACCTGAAGCCAATTTCAGAGACATCATTTTGTTATAATTGAGATTTTAAAGACAGGAATGCAGTACTGCTTTGTCCGATGAGTTTTGGGTTGGAAAGAATATTTTCTGCTGAGGTGGGTCAATCTGGGGGATCCTTTTATATTGCCAGTGAGCTAGGTCTGGGGAAAGAGGCTGAACATACCTGCTACTGTCATCCACATTATGTTGCAAACAAACAAATCTCACTGCCATGGAGTTGATTCTGACCCATCGGGACCCTATGAGACATGGGAGAACTGCCCAAAGTGGGTTTCTGAGTCAGTAATTCCTTGGGAAGTAGAAAGCCTCCGATTTATCATACTGAGCAGTTTGTGGTTTTGAACAGTTATCCTTGTGATTAGCAGCCCAAGTGAACCCACTACTCAACCAGGGATAATTAATGTAAAGCTAACATACCTGACCCTCAGATAAGGGGAATGACCAAGAAGCTTCCATAATGCCTCTGGCTTTGCTGTGCACATTGAAAAATGGGGAAAATATCCTCTAGGTGGTCCCAGAGACACACAGGAAGTGCTTGGTTGGCTGCAATGGCCATGTTTGGAACATTAGCCTATTTCCCTACAACTGTGTATGTGCGTGTAAGATTTGATCAGACTAAATAGATATACGAATAGATATACTGTGAAGTAGTGTGACTCCTGGGTGGAAGTTTCTTCCCAGTACTGTGGTGTTTGCTTGGAATGAAGAAAAAGCTGCTAAGAAAACTCCTCTGTCCAACACAACAGACATTTTCTTAAGTATGTGTACAGTTTTATACACAGATGCAATCTTCCATGATCAGCGGTATATGATTGATCAGAATTCACTCTAGCTGTCTTGTTCCATGGACCTTCTTGCAATGTCTGTTGGTAGTTATTGCTACTGACAATTTATATAGGGCTGCATTTTCAGTGCATGGACTCCAAATCTGATCAGCTCTGCTACCGGGCCTCATTGCGTGACTGGCCTCATTGCGTGCCCCATCATATTTAACTTCCAGCATGACAAATTGAAGGATGGGAGAGGGGAGCACCTCTGAGCTAAAATGCTAGTTTAAAAACATTTTTCTTTAGTGAGTTTCATGCTTTTCATGTTGATCCATTTCTATATTTTCAAAGTGATTGTTTTAAGATATTTCCCATTTTATTATTACTTTTTCAAAAGTAGATTTGGTAATTCCAAGTGTCTGTCATTCCAGAAGTGTCTCTCATGCAATTTTGACAAATTATTTTCTTCTAAATAAACTTCTCAAATATTTCCTTTCAGTTACTATTATGCATCGATAACTGCATCCAAAGACTACTTTAAATATTTTACCTGATCTTTATGTGTCTATATTTCTCTTAATGATTGCTATATTGAAAGTAACTGGAGAAAGTGTGAAATGAACTTATATATTTCTCCTGGTGGTTGCGATAGTGAAGCTAACTAGAGAGAGTATGAACTTCAACCATTCTCTGTTTTATTTCCCTAACTCATTTTGATATTGTACTATTTGTTGTTACTAAGAAGCTATTTTAAATTTTTATCTCATTTTGGGAGCTCTAGAAGACAGCTTGGAACATATTTCTGTGAGAGTCAGAGTATACATTTTCTGAAGTATGGCATTCATGGTCACTACCGAAACTGTTCAAAGTTACCCTCATCAGATAGACAATCTAAAAATGAATTAGAAATAGTATGTTCAAAAATAAGTTTATTTAGAGAAACACGGTGAGCTGATTTATGTCCAGGATCCATACTTTGTATTATTTTCTTAATGCCAAAGAAATCATGCTTGAAACAAGTGCTATTTCCCCTTTTCTGGAATCTTTAATTTCGCTTCCAGGAAAAGAGGGAGTTAATTATATCCTAAAAGGAGTTTGAGAATTGCTTTGCAACAACATCTCAATGAATGCTTTCTTTTAAAAGAATTCCTTCATATTTAGTCACTTTAAGTTCATAACATGGTTTCAAAATAGCATAGGCAATAATTTGAGCACATAAAAACACATGGCACATCCTGCCCTTGTTGTTGTTGTTGTTAAGTGCAACTGAGTTGGTTCTGACTCATAATGTACCCATTTACAGCAGAACGAAATACTGCCTTTTCCTGTAAAATCCTCACTGTTGTTCTTGTGTTAGAGCCCATCTTGGAATGTCTTCCTCTTTTTCCCAGTCCTGATACTATAACAACCATGATGTTTTTCTCCAGGGACTTCTTTCTTCTGAAAAAATATCCATAGAGCAGGAGACAAAGTGTCATCATACTCTAAGAAACATTCTGTACTTCATCAAAGACAGAATGTTTATTCCTTTTGCAATCTGTAGAACTTTCAACTTTCTTCACCTATATCATAATTCAAATACATTGAATCTTCATTCATCTTCCTTACTCAGTGTTCAACTTTCAAATGCCTAGGAGACAACTGGAAGTACAATGGTTTGAATCGAGCAACACAAAACCCTTGATAACTTCATTCTTTTATTTGTTGATCCTGAAGTTAGCCACTGGTCCAGGTATGAGGATTTGGGTTGTCTTTACATTGAGTTGAAATCCATACTGAAGGGTGCAATCCTTAATCTTCCTCAGCAGGTGATTCAAGTTCTCCTCACTTCCAGCAAGCAAGGCTGTGTCATCTGCATATGCAGGTTGTTAATATACCGTCCTCCAACCCACATGCAGGACCAGGATTGTTAAGGAGGCTCATAGTGTTGGCTGGGTTCTCAGATCAAACTTGTCCCTCTAACTTGCTTTTTCCTCTCTGACTATGTAATGTTTAAGGAAAGAAATAAATGAGATGTGCTGGCAGAAAAGTGATCACATTTAACATAAGAGACTTTAGCTAGCTGACTGATTCTGAGAAATCTCTATTCAAGTATAGGTAAATGTCTTGAGTATAAATTTGACCCGTTGTCTCCAAAAGGATCCATACATAGGATGAAAACAGCAAGACAGGATAATAAATCAATGTGTGTTTGACATTTGCTTTATTGTCAGGTTTACAAAAATTAAACACTTATTTTAATTGTGTATTTCTATTGTTTTTTAAATACAGCACTTTAAATGTTAAACCAAACAAATGAACAAACTTGGTTGGCAGCTCTTCTGTAGGGTTCCCAAAATGTGATCACTCTTTTAGCAGCTTCTCAATTTTAACAGTCTATGGGTCCAATCTTATAGATATGGGGAGGAATTCAGGGTTTTTTTTAAAACAATTTATTAGAGGCTCATACAAATATTATCACAATCCATACATATACATACATCAATTGTATAAAGCACATCTGTACATTCTTTTCCCTAATCACTTTTTTCTCATCTTTTCTTTTTTTTACATTTTATTAGGGACTCATACAACTCTTATCACAATCCATACATATACATACATCAATTGTATAAAGCACATCCATACATTCCCTGCCTTAATCATTCTCAAAGCATTTGCTCTCTACTTAAGCCCTTTGCATCAGGTCCTCTTTTTTTTTCGCCTCCCTCCTCTCTCCCCCCTCCCTCATGTGCCCTTGGTAATTTAAACATCGTTATTTTGTCATATCTTGCCCTATCCGGAGTCTCCCCTCCCCCACTTCTCTGCTCTCCCTCTCCCAGGGAAGAGGTCACATGTGGATCCTTGTAATCAGTTTCCCCTTTCCAACCCACTCACCCTCCACTCTCCCAGCATCGCCCCTCACACCCTTGGTCCTGAAGGTATCATCCACCCTGGATTCCCTGTGTCTCCAGCCCTCATATGTACCAGTGTACAGCCTCTGCCCTATCCAGCCCTGCAAGGTAGAATTTGGATCATGGTAGTTGGGGGGAGGAAGCATCCAGGATCTGGGGGAAGGCTGTGTTCTTCATCGGTACTACCTCGCACCCTAATTAACCCATCTCCTCTCCTAAACCCCTCTATGAGGAGATCTCCATTGGCCGACACTTGGGCCTTGGGTCTCCGCTCTGCACTTCCCCCTTCATTTAATATGGTGTATATATATATATATATATATATATATATATATATATATATACATACACACACACATATATACATACACACACATATATCTTTTTTTTTTTTCATGATGCCTTATACCTGGTCCCTTGGCACCTCATGATCGCACTGGCTGGTGTGCTTCTTCCATGTGGGCTTTTTTGCTTTTGAGCTAGATGGCCGCTTGTTCACCTTCAAGCCTTTAAGACCACAGACACTATCTCTTTTGACAGCCGGACACCATCAGCTTTCTTCATCACATTTGCTTATGCACCCATTTGTCTTCAGCGATCCTATCATGGAGGTGTGCAGTCAATGATATGATTTTTTGTTCTTTGATGCCTGGTAACTGATCCCTTGGGGACCACTCGATCACACAGGCTGGTGTGTTCTTCCATGTGGACTTTGTTGCTTCTGAGCTAGATGGCCACTTGTTTATCTTCAAGCCTTTAAGACCCCAGTCACTATCTCTTTTGATAGCCGGGCACCATCAGCTTTCTTCACCACATTTATTTGTTCACCCCCTTTGGCTCCTGCAGTTGTGTCGGGAGAGTGAGTGTAATAGAGTTCCAATTTAATAAAAGAAAGTATTCATGCATTGAGGGAGTGTTTGAGTAGAGGCCCAAGGTCCTTCTGCCACCTTAATACTTAACCTATAAATATAGACACATAGATCTATTTCCCCATCCTCCTATATATATTTGCATGTACATGTCTTTGTCTAGACCTCCATAAATGCCCTTTGACTCCTAGCTCTTTCCTCCATCTCCCTTGACTTTCCTCCTGCCCTACTACCATGCTTTGTCGCCACCTGGGCTAGAGTATACCTCTTCTTTAAGCAACCTTACCCTTGATCATTCCCCACCAGGCCTGCCACTCCCCTCTCTCTACCATTTTGGGTCCCATGTTTTTCCCTAGTCCCTGTGTTTGTTAACACCACTTCCTTACCCCCCCTAACCCCCCACCCCAAGTTCCCCCAGAATTGTTGATCCCATTGTTTTTCCTCCAGATAGTTCATCCAGCCTGTCCTATTCAGACAGACCTGTGGAGACACTAACATGCACGAAAATAAGACAGAGGAAAACAAAGCAACAGTATGCAGCCAGACAACAAAACAACAAAAACAAACCACTGACAAAGAACAGAACAAAACAGTTCACAAGAGAAAAGCTTGTAGTTAGTTCAGGGATCGTTTGCTTGCCCTTAGAAGCATTTTCCAGTCCAGTCTGTTGGGGAACCACGCCCTGGCCCCAAAGTCCACTTTCAGCATTCCCTGGGGACCTTGCCACTCCATTCTCTTGCTGTTCCGCTGCACTCCCCCAGTGATTTGCCTCGGTGTGGTGGGATCAGGTCAGGTGCAATTCCCACACTGTGTCTCCGGTGCAGTCCCGTGTATCGCCCTTAGTCGCTGATTGGCATCATTTCTCATAGTAGGGCCAGCCATGTTGTTCTCTCTGTGGACTGGCTGCTCTACTCAGGAACATCATCCTCACGGCCTGGTGGGCCAGGCTGTGCTCCACTCTCTCCTCCTGCCCCTTCATCTGCTCCCATGTGCTCTGATCAGATATGTTCATCTCCCTGAGCTGCAGAGTCAATGTCGTCCTTTGGAACAAATTCTTTCCGGGGGAGGGGCAGGAGGAATTCAGTTTTATAAAGAGAATGAAAATATAAGAAGGAGGCAAGGGATATGGAATTTGAATGATTTATTTCCGATCTAGCACTAATTTGTGATTTTATTTGCTGCTCTCTGTTAGATTGTCTCCCCTGAGACAATTTCTTTGTTGTTGGGGGGTGGGGGGATGGGGGGGGGGCTATACTTATTGCTGTAAGACTTTCTGTATACCAATAGACTATCCCACTTAAAATATAAACTAGATGAATTAATTTTTATGGAACTGTTAGCTCATTAAGAATGATTAGTTCATTAAGAAAATTTAGTGAAGGCAAAAATCATCAAATCAAGAAAGCTGATGTTGCCCGGCTATCAAAAGACATAGCACCTGGGGCCTTCAAGGCTTGAAGGTAACAAGTGGCCATCTAGCTAGGAAGCCACAAAGCTCAGAGGAAAGAAGCACACCAGCCTGTGTTTTCATAAGGTGTTGAAGGGTCAGCTGGCATAAACCACAGAACAAAAGCGGTCATGGTGTGAAACGGTAAAGACAAATGAATACATAAATAAATGTGGTGAAGAAGGATGATGTTGCCCAGCTATCAAGAGATATAGCATCTGAGGTCTTAAAGTCTTGAAGGTAAACAAGCAGTCATCTAGCCCAGAAGCAAAAAAGCCCACGTGGAAGAAGCACACAAGTTTGTGTGATCACAAGGGGTCGAAGGGACCAAGTATCAAGCACCAAAGAACAAAACATCATATCATCATGATTGAGGGGGATTGCGGGATGGGGACTCAATGCCCATCTGTAGATAAGTGGACATCCCTTGCAGAGGGGTAGGGGGGAGGAGATGAGTCTCTCGGTGTGCAGTGTAGCATCGATGAAACATAAAGCTTTCCTCTGGTTCATAAAAGCTTCACCCTTCCCCCACTATCATGATCCCGGTAGTGTAAGCTATGATAAATTAATAATTTATAAATTATCAAGGGTTCATCAGGCAGGGGGGCATGGGAAGGGAGGGGGGAAAAGGAAAATGAGGAGCTGATTCCTGGAGCACAAGAGGAAAGCAAGTGTTTTGAGAAGGATGAGGGTAATGGATGTATAAGTGTGCTTTACATAATTGACATATGTATGGATAGTGATAAGAGTTGTATGAGCCTCAATAAAATGTTTGTTTAAAATTATCAATTCAATTTGGGATATAAGCAAAATGAAGTATTTGAAAAATAAAAAAGTTTTGACAGAAAATATGAACACTGGGTATACTAATACATATTAGGGTTTTTATTTTGTTTTGTTTCTTTCAGACTGGAGAAAAGAATTTTTTCAGGCTGGTAAGTCATTGCTTGATGGTTCAGGAAGGAATATACTTTTTAAACTCGCTCTCAGTCTCAGAGAAAGGTGTTGGAGGAGGGCAGATGCATTATCTTTCTATTGATTCTGTACAAAATTATCACAGATTGCATAATTTAAGGAACAGAACCTGTTCCCTTTTACAATTTTGGAGGACCCAAGTATGAAAATAGTGGGCTGGCCAGCCTGAGATCTGGTTTTAAAGCTACTAGATGCAGCCTTCAGTTACTACCTTGTGGCTCATTTCCAGCAATCTTCAAAGACCATCACTCCAACCTCCGTTTGCTGTCACAGCCACTTTCTCTGACATTGGTGCTCCTCCTCTCTCACATAAAGCCCCTTCTTATATTAAAACTACTGGGATGGCCCAGGGTAACATCTGCTTTTAAAAATTTCTTTCCCTTATTCGTATATTAAATTTACTTTTTACAAATGTAATATAACACATTCATGTTCTGGAGATTTGAATGTGGACATCTTTGAAGGCACATTATTTAGAATACCACAGCAGAAAAAATACTTCCCACAAGAACACATGCATCACACAGAGGTTCTGAATTAATGCTTGATAATAATCTTTCTTTCCAAGCCATTCTATTCTGTCAAGACATTAAAAAGCATATTATCTTTGCAGAGGAGGTGATTCTGGATGAAGACACAGCCAATCTTAACCTCCTATTGTCTGAAGACAGAAGATGTGTCACCTGGGGAGAGAAGCCTCAAGAACTACCCGATAATCCAGAGAGATTTCATTCCCTTCCCTGTGTGTTGGGTCAACAGCACTTCACCTCAGGGAACTTCTATTGGGAGGTGGATGTTGGGGACAGTAAGGACTGGGACCTGGGGATTTGTAAGGATAGTGTAATGAGGAAGGGGAGGGTTGTCATCAAACCTGATGATGGTTTCTGGGTCATCAGGTTTTATAAGCATGAGTACTGGGCACTCACCTCTCCAGAAACACGGCTTACTCTAAGACATCGTACCACCAGAGTGTGCATTTTCTTGGAATATGAGCGTGGATGTATCTCATTCTACAATATGACAGATAATTCCCACATTCACACCTTTTCTCAGTTGTCCTTCTCTGGATCTCTTAGACCTCTCTTCAGGCTTTGGTCCAGTGATTCAGGGCAGCTGAGCATCTGTCCAGTGCAAATCAACACAAATTGATGATCTCCCTGACCACCTGCCCATCCTTGTGCATGGAGACAATAATAGCACCTGCTGGTTTATGAGCATTGAAGTTTCTGGTGATGACATTAATATTCATACATCAGAAACAAATTATTTGCCTTAATATTATATTTTAGTTTAGTTTTTTCTTCACTAGCTCCCAAAATTAATGTGTACTGTGCAAAAGTGTGTGTTGCTTATGGTATGTTTAGTTTCTTAATGTTAACATAAACATGCATATCTGCTAGAGACAGATGAGATTGTGTGTTCTTGTAAAGATTTACAGCTTTCAAACCCCAGGAGCTGACTACTCTGCAATACAATGTCATTATGAATCAGAATTAACTGATGGCAGTGGGTTCCATTTTAATTTTTTTAATTTATATATAACTGTAGAGTGCATTCATATCTGTTAAAACTCCTATAGAAAACTCATGCTAAAGATATGTGATGTACTAGGGTCTGTGATTGCATAAGGGTGTCCGAATTTCTAGAATATAGAGCCCTAGTAGTTGGGTAACTGTCGACCTGACAATCACAAGGTTAGGGCAGACTGACCAGCCTCTGGTCAGAGGAAACATATTACTGTATGTTCTGGTAAATAGTTTTAGCCTGGGACACCCTATCTAGGGTCTATGAGATAGAATTAACTCCATGTAAGTGATTTTTTTAGGCGGGGGGCAGGTTAGATAAGAGTAGGAAAAATTATCTTTTTATGTTATAACTTTCATTTCTTAATCTATGTTTATGGTGTTTTAGCTTTATTATAAAATCACATTCATTTATATGTTTAAATAATTACAGATTTCTCTAATATCTATGCCAGTATCAGGAGAAGGAAAAACCTGCTTATAAGTTTATCCTTCAGTTTCCTTTATGTGACTTCACTGTATTTCATCCTTAATTCTTTTCTTTTTGGCCTTTCCTTTTTCTCCTCATAAATTAATTCATTCTAGTCTTTTCTTACTTAATTTAATGGATACTTTGAAAATATCCATACAGTAAACATAATTTTTAGTATGCTTCTATGAATTTTAAGACATGGAGATTCATAACTTACCCTATTTCAGAATGATAAATCTTATTATACCTGTACACTCCCCATTGTAATCCCACATAATTTTATTAGCACTTCTATTCTGAGTAATAGGTTTTAAAATGCTACAGAGAACATTGAAAGACCAACAATTTTTAAAAAAATTTAATTTAAGTTCTAACATGCCCTGCCTACCTTGACTTGAAGAACCTAGATTAATTTGTAATCTCTTTAGTATGATATAATGTATGATTCCAAATCTTGGTCCCCCTCCCATTTCTGTAAGTCCCATCTGTAACTGCGATGTACTGATCTTCCACCAATTACGTTTTTGTTACAGTTTCTTTTTTTCTCTTGGTTCCTTGTAAGTCTCCATATCTCAGCAAGCTATGGGGATGCCATTTTGATCTCATGAAAATGTTCTCACCCATCCTGATAATATATTTTTTTTCTTTGTGAGGTCAATGTCTTGTATAAGGCAAATAAAAGTTCTACTTAAATTATATTTGAAGTGTGAATCATTTGTATCCTAAAACAGAAGCCAGCCTTCTAGTAGTTCATCAACTTTTGAAAATCTGCTCAGTGAGTTTTCTAGCGTTTTATATTTTCCAGAACTGTCATATAAATTAAATCCAGCAATTTGGAACATACTGAGACTAGCTTTCTTCACACAGCAGACATGGTACAACGCATGTTAATAGTTAATCCTCCAATTCCTTCCCCCTGCGTATGATCATATGGAATGGATATACCTAGTGATGAGGAAAGTGAAGAATATTACCAACTGAATCATTGTGAAATTGATAAAAATGCATGGATATTTGTCAGTGATTGATCTGTCCCACAGGTCATCAACAATGTGGTACCTGAAACAGGGACTGGGAATGAAGATGGGCAAGAGACGCGAGAAATGGAGACAAGACAGGACTCTGATCAAGTCTCATTTATTGAGCAAAAGGCAGAGGCTTAAATAGCCAGCGAAGGGCAGCCACCATTATATCATATGGAAATAAGGTATAGCTGGGGTAGCCTATAGTCACACACCTACCAAATAAGGAATAAATAAATGGTGGGCGATTGTGCTCAAACAAGTCCGTATGCTAATGAGGTATACCGGGAGCCTAGCGGAAGTGCCGCCAGGTGTGTGTTGTCCAATGAGCATAGCGGCTGCTAACAATTGAGCACCAATCCTAGCAAAGGTCAAGTAAGTAATAACTGCAGGTGAAGCAAAGGCAGGAAGACCACTGGGCACAATTTATATGACAGGAAACCGAGAGTAAATACATGAAGGTTGTATATGGCTTTGATCCAAGGCTGAGGGACATGCAGTTTCCTACACGTCCCCCTTCTTTACTAAGAGGGCATCAGGTACAATAGTAAGCATGATCCCAACTTGGAGTGTCCCTTCGGCAGCTGCGCCTCTCTTAGGTTGTCGGGTTACTGACTCATCCTTATACCCGTCATTGGTCTCAAGGAATGCGTATTTTAAAAGCAAACCGGGGCCTGTCTTAGGTTGGTATGAGCCATACTCGATCTTACCCGTCATTGGCTGTCCAGCCCATCGCACAAGGGAAGGGGTCTGATCACTTGGGTGATTCTCAGGTGGGCCACCCGTGTTCATCATTTCCAGTTGATGGTAATGTACTTGAATAGGCTTAGCTTGAATTGCTTCAACATGCTGTTGCTTAGCTTGAATTGCTTCAACATGCTGTTGCTTAGCTTGAATTGCTTCAATATGCTGTTGCTTAGCTTGAATTGCTTCAATCTGCTGTTTTACGAACGCCACGAGTTTGTTGAACAATACAGGGCCCAGGGAAATAATGATCAGAATCACAATGAAAGGTTGAACAAAGGGGGCAATTGCGGAAAAAAGCAGGGGAGTTTGCAAGTTTAGTGAAAGTACAATTGCTGCAGTAATAGCAGTAGCAACTAAACAATATAACGAAAATACTTGCTATAAAAAAACCTTCAAAACGCTTAGGTCTGGTTAATGCTTTCTCAAATCTCTTCTAATACTTGTAACCATCTTTTTGAATATGAAGGCCCAGTAATATTCACTGGCAGCATAACAAAGGAAGATTGATACAAAATAGCAATGACAATACCTTCAGGGTCTAGGTAATACAATTAGACAAATTACAATTATTACAAGACATGCTACACTTACAATCATCACGATCTATAATGAAGTTCCCTGCCAAATGTACATAAGACGATGTTACACAGACAGTAACATTTCCTTGCAGTTTGGAGGAAGTGTTCATAAGCTTCACATTTCCAAAGTAGTCTCTATTTTCCATTTGGCAACATTTTTAAGTATTGTCCTGGTTGCCAGACCAATCGATGAGATATTTCTCTTTCGTGATGTTATACTAGATGGGCTTGTCCGTGAGACACGATCTCCACAATATGGTTTTATTATTCTTTTGAGTCTCTAGTCCACAAGGAGAAAAAGAATGCGGAGTGGATGAGATTGCATTTCCTTCACCTTGTACAGGGAAGACGTGTGTCATTAACCCACACTGTGGTTTCCAGACTCCCCAGACAGCAGGATGTCAGAGTGGTGGATCAGGAACTTAAGCCTAATACTACTCACTGTGTGTAGTCCTTAGAAGCACTTGGAGGCAAATTATTATCTGCATGGTTTGCAAACTGCACCAACCTTTCCATCAGTCACTGTGCTCAATCAGCATCCTGCAGAAAAAACACAAACATGCTCTCGTCCCCACATCAGGAGGGAGCTGGCTCTTACCATTTTCATTAAGTAGATCTTTCCATTTTAACTATACTTTGTCTTTATGTTTGGCAATCTTTTTCCAAAGGCAGTCAGCAGCAGACTGACCGTATAGATCCAAATTCAAGAATTTAAAAATAAATAAAGTATTATTAATTAAATTGGGAGAGGTAGAAGGGTATATCTCTCCCTTTTTATATTATCTAAATGTCGCTTAATAGTTTCATTGGCACGTTCCACAATACCTTGGCCTTGAGGATTATAAGGGATTCCAGTTATGTGTTTAATTCGAAAAGTCACACAAAATTGAATAAATGATTTACTAATATAAGCGGATCCATTATCTGTCTTTAAGCATTTAGGTACGCCAATTATAGCAAAACAATGTAACATGTGTTGAATAACTAAAGACGTTTTTTCACCAGTCATAAGAGTGGCCACAATCAATGCAGAGTAAGTGTCCACCGTAACATGCAAATAATTCAATTTACCAAATGAAGGAATGTGAGTAACATCCATCTGCCACAGACGTAATTGAAAAACTGCTATGACTGCATGTAGCTTAACTAATCATGCAGATTGAGCTGGAGTTTTTTTAACCATCGTATGTCCTTTATAAGAAATAGCTGCAGTTCCATTGGAGGAACTATCAGTAAATACTGTAAGGACATGAGCTATGGGTTTATTTTTACACATACTGGGGAAAACAAATAAATGTCTTTTAGCAAATTGTAACAATTTATCTGGAGGATAAATATTTGTCCCCAATCCACAAAACCCAGCAAATGCTATTCCCCATGAATCACAATTTTCCCATAACCAAGAAGTTTGGGGTCTGTCATAAGGTATGACTATAGAATTAGGGTCTTTTCCAAAATATTTAACTGTGGAGCGAGGTCAAATGCTAACAGACATCCTCCCCGAGGGCAGTTAGTCACCAGACTAGAGTAGGCCTCTAGGGAAGTTAATCACCAGACTACATGGCAGGCCTCACTCCCTGCTACCTGGCACAATAAGCTATTCCTCCCTGAGGCCTGCGACCAAGTGTTCTCACCCTACCTATAATGATCTCTATCAGATGAGTCAGAGAACAGGCAAAACTGACTCTGTGACATCCAAAGGTAAGTTTTCTGCCCATCTTATCACATGTATACCCCCAATTCCTCCTTTACTGTTGCATGTCTGTCCCTAGACCACCCCCTCTCATTACTGTATTACCTATGGCAAAGCCCCTCCCTGAGACATATGTACTCACCTGCAATTAGGGGGCTTGCACGTCCCCGGAGAATACAAAAAGCTTGGGATAACATTAAAGATGACTCTCTCCCTCCACGTGGATCACGGAGGGGGACAGAGGTGAACATACCACCATGAATCGTGTATGACTTCATTTATTTCACCACTTCCATCTCTCATGCTCTCTACAACTTCACTACGATCCCCACTCTTCATCACTGCACAATTGTGCCCACCGGACCCGCAATGATGTGTCAGGGGCTGGCTTCTCCTGATATTTAAGGGACTCAGATCTACCTTTCATCACTAATTCAGCTCTATTTTCATTTATTTTTTATTTTTTTTAAATAAGGTTTTAGAGCTCTTTTTCTTCAAGAAGCTAAATATACGCACAATAATGGTACTCCTTGCCATAATAGACCAGATGTAAAAGTACCGAGGTTTACCATACATAATGCACATAATATGTACATATATAATGTACATAATTTGAGGTTTACCATATATAATGTACATAATTTAAATATGTAAATTTACTAAATTTAAGGTTTGTTCTGCTAAAGGGGAATTTTCCCGAGTCGTATTTGGATCAGGATCTCCTTTTAAAATATCAAATAAAGGCTTAAGCTCTCCAGTACTTATTTTTAGATATGGTCTAGGCCAATTAATATCTCCTAATAATTTTTGAAAATTATTTAACGTTTGTAAGTGATCTTTTCTTATTTCTATCTTCTGGGGTTTAACAAAACCTTTTTGTAAAATATGTCCTAAATATTTGTAAGATTCAATTACTTGTACTTTTTCTTCTGCTATAACTAGAGCCTTTTTAATGCTTCTCATAATAAGTAAAAAATAAAGAGAGCCACTTTTTGGTCCCTATGAGCCATCAAAATATCATCAATGTAGTGAATGATAAAAACCGATATTTCAGAAGTGCTAACTGACTTTATAGCTGCAGTTACAAACTTTTGACATAAGGTGATGCTATTAGACATTCCCTGACATAAGACTCTGCACTGATAACATTCCATAGGTTCTTTAAAATTAACACTAGGAACAGTAAAAGCCAATCTTTTATAATTTTTGGGATCTAAGGAATGGTATAAAAACAAATTTTTAAATCTATAGTATCATTAATCCTCCTTTACTGTTTTTCCTTGCAAGCTCTGAGTAAAGGAAGGTTCAATTTCCTAATGTAGTCTGATATAATCCCACAGGTTTCCCTTTTTTCTAAAAGGTCTCAGCACTGCCTGGCAGGCAGTATTTGCATTTTCAAAAGCCAATTGTTTAATTTTTTATACAATTCCTGATTTGATTTAGACAAAGGGACAAAAATTAGCATATACTTGAAGGTTGCATAGTCTAAAAATGATGGCAATATTTTCCTTGAGAGAGTAGTTTCGTTGGTATAATTGTCTTTTAAATATTCAAAAAAGACTCAACTGTAAACGGTAATAAACACAAGCAAAAGTGATTTTATCCTTAATATAAATATTCAGAAAAACCTCTCCGTACATACAAGTGAAAGAGTATGTAATACACACACGTGCACACGCACTCATACACACACACACACACACAAACTTTGTTCACACAAACAGCTTATATCTGCTGTATTTTGAAAACTCTCAAGAAACTCTGATTTCCACAACAAGCTAATGACTCATACCCTTGCTCCCAGGCTACCGCCTTTGTTTAATCCCAGCAGGACTCCTGAGTCTCCTGCACCAGGTTTCAAATTCCTAAATCCTTATCATGATAATGTATTGACCCGCCCTCTAACTGCTCCCCTTCGCCAAGCCAAGGAGTTCCTCCTGCTGGCTTTCAAAGTCCTCAAGGTTAGCGGCTTCAGCTATGGAAGGAACTTTTCTTTCAATTTTGTTTGATCATGCAAACGAATTATTCTCCCCCCGGAGTCCCTCATGCCTAGGATCCAGGCTACCCATAAGTAAATCCCACGGACTAAATGTGTCTATGGGGACCTCACTAGGTCCCTTAACTGTTTCCCTACTTTTTGCCAAGTTACAGTATTTACAGTCCCGTCCTTAGGAAAACGAGGACATATCTTAACCACAAAATCTGAAAACTTCTCTACTCTTTAGTAGGTTATTTTTGTTCCTTTAGCTTTTAACATATTTTGAAGCATATTTACATACATACATTTATTTACTAGAAATCTGTCCCATCATTTATTACTCCCAGCTTTTCACCACTTACTCTTAATTTTTTCTGTAAATATTCTCGGCCGTCCTACTCAGTGGTGTCCGTCATGGGATTCTGTTTTCAATCACAACTTTTAACCTTCATTCTCCATGCCTTTAAAGCATCATGCAACTGTCCTACGAACAACTGATGCTGACTCAATTCTTGACACATAGTCGAGCAAAACCCACCTGGTTAGTCATTGCCGCAGGTCACAACGATGGTGTAGGGGCTTGATTAAGTCGATCGGTCGATCATTGATGACTTGCCTGCTTCCTCAGGGGGTTCAATCATTTTCAGGGCGCGTTGAACGAGGAGCGCCTCAAAGCCTCGAAGCGACAAAGGCACAGCGGCTGGATATTACTAATAAGTATTACAGCGCAGTTACAGCTCAGTTACAGCGCAGAGTTACAGCTCAATTACAGCACGGAGTTACAGCTTAGTCACAGCGCGGCGTTAAGCTCGGTCACAGCACAGTGTTACAGCTCAGATACATCTCAGTGTTAAAGCCAGATGCCAGCTGCGCAGGAGCTGAGGCTTTTCAACTCATTCGAGCCCCACGATGGGCGCCAAAATGACCCGTCCCGCAGGTCATCAACAATGTGGTACCTGAAACAGGGACTGGGAATGAAGATGGGCAAGAGACGCGAGAAATGGAGACAAGACAGGACTCTGATCAAGTCTCATTTATTGAGCAAAAGGCAGAGGCTTAAATAGCCAGCGAAGGGCAGCCACCATTATATCATATGGAAATAAGGTATAGCTGGGGTAGCCAATAGTCACGCACCTACCAAATAAGAAATAAATGGTGGGTGATTGTGCTCAAACAAGTCCGTATGCTAATGAGGTATACCGGGAGCCTAGCGGAAGTGCCGCCAGGTGTGTGTTGTCCAATGAGCATAGCGGCTGCTAACAATTGAGCACCAATCCTAGCAAAGGTCAAGTAACTAATAACTGCAGGTGAAACAGGCAGGAAGACCACTGGGCACAATTTATATGACAAGAAACCGAGAGTAAATACATGAAGGTTGTATATGGCTTTGATCCAAGGCTGAGGGACATGCACTTCCCTACAAGTGATTAGAACCTGAAAGCTGGAATCAAGAGCAGAGAATATTTGTTGAAAAGTATGATGACGGTGATAGAAACAAAGCTGGAGACTCATGAGAGGCTTTACAAAACCAATGATTTCTTTAGGGCAAATACTTTTTTTCAAGAACATACTGTTCATATGGACCTAATCAGATTTAATAACCAGGAATCAAATTGACTAACTTCAGACTGAATATGAAGCAGAGAGTGGCTGAACCAGACCTGTGTCAGTGGGGGTCAACTCCTTGTTGGAATCCCAGTTCTGTGGGTGTCCAATGGAAAGGGACCCAGATCACCGTATTTTCAGTACCTTGAGTCTTCCTTGTAGCTGCATGACATGTCTTGATCTGTTGTTCAGGAGTATGAACTTGGAAGAACTGATTCGGGAAGTTTCACCTGGTACGATTTCCCATGCTTAGGGTAAAAGAGCTCAGTCCAGTGGGAGATTGTGCTGTGTGGAACAACTCATGGTTTGCAACTCATGACGGAATGAAACCTGCACAGACTCCTCACCCTACAGTGCCTAGAGTGATGTGTCATTTGACCCATTGGAGTGATTTGTCATCTGGATAATTCTGCCTGTAGACTCATTCAGACATACAAGGATGTTGCTTGTGCTTCATAAATGTGACTCTTATATTTCTACCTCATGGGTATAGCGGACGTTTCCATTGTGTGCTTATCATGTTTTACTTAATAGGTTATCATTTATATTACTTTTATTTTTAACCATTTTTTTGAAACTAGCCACTTACCAATAAGCTTAATTCACGTAATCAGCAATATGACAATTTGACATTACATCTGAAGCTTATTAAACTTAAGATGCATTATTATGCTTCAGGTATTTTACACATAACATTCCTTATGACTTTTAATTAACTTTATTTGGCTTTACATTGGTTCCAAAATTCCCAACAAGTTTTCATTTTAAAATATTTTTTATGACCTAACTATGGTCACATTAGGTTTTGTAATCTATAGGTAATCTTTTGCTTTGTGAACCTGATTAAATACTTAACCACCCCCAAAAGGGACAACCAAAAAAGGATTATGCTGAACTTATTAAAGGGACTTATAATAGTAGATGGAGGTTCTATTTAATCATCTGACATAATATAATTATGGAAACCCACGGGTTTCCTTCAGGGTGAATCAGAGTTGCAACTGATTTGATGGTACACACATGAGAGAGATATTTAAAAATCATGAATACCTTAAATCTATATTATTGGATAAATTAATGATACTGTTGTTATTAGAATTATAAAATGTCTCTCTCAGGTTCCCTGTAATATTATCTCTCAAGAAGTTAGTAAGCTAGTGGACATGAGATGTAAATGCTATAAACACATGAAAATATTTTGAACTTGAACTGCGACACATAAGCTTCACAAGATGGTGACAGGTGAGATGAGTGCTATAGAAAAACACTGAAGAAATCTGCTGGTGCCCAGCTATCAGAAATTGTAATGGTTAGGATTTATGTCACCGAGACACTTCTGGCTAGGGATAGTGTCAGATCTGTCATTAAAGGTGCAACCTGATGTGTCGCAATCCAGCTGCAACAAGGTCCGGGGATCACTCAAGGTGGGTCACGGTGTCGGCGAGTGATAGACAGAAACTACACGACTCAAAGGTTGCGGATGACTGTTCCAATTTTATTCATGCAAAGCTTCAACTTATATGTTCTTTTTCTTGGCTTAAAGCTTATGGCCTCAGATCATACATCAGGAAATTCTCAGGCCACAAGACCATGACAAGTTACATAAATCACATCATGATTCTTGGTTAAAAATTAGTACATCTTGAAACTAAAACTTTCTCAACTACAAGGGTGACAGACACAAAACTTTTAACAATAAGTGAGCACACTGCATCCAACTAGGGCACATTGTTCTAACTATGAAATCAATATAGCATTAATACATTTCATTATCAATCACAAAAATTACTTGACAGACTTTGGCTGTTCTTTCTGTTCTTTCTTAGGCTGTTCCTCCAGGGCTTTCATTTCTTGTTCTTACTTTACCACCAAAATCCCATAAATTCAACTCCCAAAAGTCTTTCTGTACCAAGGTATGAGTTGCCTTACAATAGGTACTTTTGCTTCAGTGGACTTCAAGTTGCCTCACAATACGTAGCTTTGCCTCAGTGGACTTCAAACATCACGGAGGCCCTCTTGCTAACAATTCCATAAAACTTAAACGACTCAAAGGAACTTGTACACCTTCTTTGTTAACTATTCTTATGCCATTTTCATTACAAGCCCCTGTATAAGGTAAATCAGGGTCAGGAACTCAATCTCTCTTAGGGTGAATTCCTGGAGGGGGATGCCATATTGTATCCCCTATGCGGTAACCAATATAAGGAAAGGGAAAGACCATGGGAAGAGCACAATAAACTTTTTTAGAGTCTTGCACAGAAGCTTCCAAATGAGCTACTGAGTTTTCTGTGGGTTTTGATTGCAATAGCTCAGCCTGCTCAAGATCTACATAAATTCCTTAAGGGGGGCTCCTGGCTTCCAGGTTCTAATTTTATTATACAGTACACTTTGCACGCAGTCAGGACATGGATCTTTCAAAGCCATAGGAAAAGGAGTAACCCCAACTTCTGGGGAATATTCCTCAGTTGACATCAGTTGTTTCCTAAAAGGGGAAGTGATCAAAATTATCAGGAACCAGAGATCAGCTACAATTATTAGTAATGATGTCAGGCCAATAATTTCAAAGCGTTCATGGAAGAGACCTTCCTTGGTGGATCCTTCTTTGAAAGCTCCTCTTCCATGCGCTGACTTTGAAATGGCCCATGGTTGGAAGTGGTCTCAGCACTGATGAATTCTCCTGGATGTCACAAAACTTGTAAACTAGAGAGAGCATGTGGAGTGGAAGCCTCTTTGACCTTTCAACTTTAACAGAGTTGGAGAGTGTGTCTTGCTCAGAATATCCTGCCTATTCAGGAGCTGTCAGCAGGCTATGAAAAGTGAACTCAATCAGTGGACGTGGTATTTTTGTATCCACTAGCCTTTCCCCCACCACGCCCCCCCCCCCCCCGTCTCTGCTTTATCATCCTGTCCTTGTCCTGGATCTGCTGTTGCTTCTTGTTCATCAGCTTCCAGGCATCAGGAGAAGCCTGACAGGAACACTACTAGAATACTGATTTCCACCACTATGGAAGCCAACTCTTGATACACATCTGTTTCTATACACACCACAAACATGTGTCCCTGGTTTTGTTTCTCTACAGCACCCAAGTTGACACAGAAATAATAGTGTCAGGGGTCTTTAAACAAAGGGAAATGAAAGGAGGTATAGGCCAGCCTGTATGGAAGAAGCACGTCCGTTTAATTGAATCAAAAGAAGTTCAATGAAATTCATGAACACTGAAGGCGATGCATTATGGTTTAAATTTAAAATAATAAGTTAAAAAAGGATTCTGTTAACTGTGGACATCCTAAATTTCTTTTGACTCTTCTTATAAATTCTGTGGGTATTTAATTTTTTTCTCACCATTAATCGCAATGGGAAAAACCTTATCCCTCAGTAGACTGCATCAGAGAGTAGATTGCTACCACTCTCCTAGACAGTCTAAGGAAGACTTGCTTTTAGGGACTTGTCTGGTTGTGTCCTTAATGTAAGTTGGAATGCAAGGGTCAATAGTAATGAGTCTTATCCTGACCGCTTTGGTTTAAGGGCTCCTGAATCAATCTTGTATGTTCTTCTCTCTCAAATAATAAAGATGTCCCAACCACATTCCCACATCTGCTTCTGAATGCAGGAGGAGCACAGGACAATGGGTAGAAGCTCTTTGAATCCAGTGGCAGTGTAAGCATCACAGTGCTGATAGGGGTCTCCACGCAGGTTCTCCAGCACCCAGGGCTGCATCAAGGTAAGTCCATGTGGCTTCCCCTCAGGGATGTCTCGCAGGAAGTGATTTGCCAGCTAAGGCAGCCGCACACTGATTTAACCATCCCAGAACAAGAGACCAGAGAACCAAAATGGCAAGGCTAACAGAAACATTTATCTCTCTGCCTTTCAATTAATCCAACATGTATTTATCAGCCAGGTTGGCACAATAAACCTTAAGTGTCTCACACTATCAAGGTCCACTGGTTAATGTTGGCACAATAAACCTTAAGTGTCTCACACTATCAAAGTTCACTAGTTAATCAAGGTCCACTAGTTAATGATTATTCAACATTTACACCTGTCTCTCTCTCTCTCTCTCTCTCTCTCTCTCTCTCTCTCTCTCTCTCTCTCTCTCTCTCTCTCTCTCTCTCCCTTGATAGGTTTCTCTAGGCTGGGATTAGACATTAAGTCACTTTTTCCAACAGTATTTTTAAACATTTGTGAAAAATTATTGGTATGTGCATCATATTGCATGCAAAGCAAAGTACAAAGTTTATTATTTAGTACATTTATTATTTCTTTTGGAAATTGTGTCGGGAAATACCAGCAGAAATATGGGGGGACGTGCAGGACTAGAAAACAGGGTGAATTTATGAAGTCTCATAATTTTGATATCTAGAGTGTTCCATGCACCTCTTTCTAAAGATTTTTTTCACGTCTCTTTGATCAAACTATTATAGACCCCTTGTAATAAGGTAAAACTCTTGTAATTTGCAAGATTATGGTTACGCTATGAGTTGCAATTGACTGAATGACAGTGAGCTTTGGTTTGGTTTTTGTTGTTGACCACACTATTATTGGCTCACAGACTAATGTGAGGTAATTAGAATTTGTGTCGCTGATTATATTTCTGTTGTTAGAGACAAGAAGAAGTGTAAATTAAACGTGGAAAGAATGAAATGGAGCACAACCTATGTGATGATTCAGGAAAATTGTGTCATTATTTCTATTCTGTTATTGAAAGTTCTCAACATCTTGGAAATTTAGAACTAAGGTTCTAAGAGGACACAGTCTATTTTCAAACTCTTTTTTACTTACACAGATCAATGAGTGACCTTTATTATTACTAACTATAGAATTGGAAGACAGTGTATCAACTTTTTTCCCTTCCTCTGCTTCACCTCTCCCCTTTAGCATCATCTTTTAAGGAGCCCAGCAGGCTGGGTTTCTGAAGTGGAGGGAGGCTTTCACCCCTGAGAGTTGGAGGTGAGTCCCAAACCACATTCTCATAATTAATATTGTTCCTCACTATGTCCTACCATAATTGAGCTACCTTGAAGTTACTACTCACAAGCACATGGCTGATTGCTGTGTCGCCAGGAGCTTTATAAGTAGGAGCAGACACATGCTATTGCTCTCTATACTCTGAAGACAGCCCCTCCCCATTTACCTACCTGGGCACTGTTGTTGGGTGACTCCTCCATGATCCTCAAGGACTTTAAGGTCAGGGTACAGCCCACTTTGTTTTATGGATATGTTTACCTGTAATTAGAGGAGCTTACATAATTCCTGAGTATGTGTAATTTTTGGTTGGAAATATATTCTGTTTCTGTGGATAGACCTGCTCCTGAAATCATGGTTGTCCCAGAGGTGAGCACTTTCATACTTTATCATGTCTGATGTCTCTTTAATTTTACCCCTCCACTACACAACTGCCCCTTGGAACCATTCAATTGTTGGGGCTGGTGCCCCACACACAATGCTCAGTATAAAAGGAGCATGCATCTCTTGGCTTTGATTTTTCTGTCAGTTAGCTTTTTGACCTGAATATTGGCATGCTTGACAGAACAAACTATTACACAAGAAGATGGTCCCCTCTCCCTTCTCAACGTGCATCCATGGGACAGAAGGAATAGAAGGGAGCCAAATCCAGCCCTACCATTCTAGGTTCCAGCCCAGTCTAAAGGTCTTTGGGCTAGCTCTATTAGTTCCACTTTCAGAGTACCTGGAGGAACGAGGGGAGGTAAGCTTTTACTTTTTAATTATACTTTTTCTAGAAGTATTCAGAGATTAGTGCATCTCTGCAGGTCTGTGTGTCTCCATCCCAAGAATATATTCCCAGTCCAGGAATGAGTTAATGGCTTAGAGCCCTTCAACCCTCCTGGATACTGACAAGAATACTGGGAGCCACACCTTGCAAGTGCACTGAGGAAGCCAGGAATTCCAGAAAGTCCCCCTGATCAACTCATGTGGTGAGAGACAGAGAGCAATGTGTGGTGCTCTGCAGGTGTGTATGTTGAAAACAGAGGGGCTTGGACTCTGGTTTACATGCTGAGAAAGTTCCTTTCTCTTCTGTGAGCTAAGCGACAGAGTTGTGTTTGGTAATCATGAATAAATTATTGTTAGAAGGATACACTAGATAGGCTAGTTTTGTGTATAATTTTACTCCTCACCTTCGAACTAGAGATTTTCAATTTCATGGTAACCCAAGTGAGAATTAGAATCCATAGATAACCAAGAGGGTCCATACAACACAAGGGTACCATCTACAGTTCACCATGTTCCGCACTTGCTGAGGAAACAGTTGGTTTTCATAAGAAAGTCAAGGAAAGCAAATAATGCATTGTGGGTTGGTGTAGGGGCTCCAGAATTTAAAACATATATTTAGAAATGTATGTCTTAAAGTGTGCGAAGGAGAAACGATAATAAAACAAAACCAAATCCACACAACCAAATCAAACAAAAAACCCACAGTAGAAGTAAGTCTTTGAACGAAGTTATTATTATTGTTGTTGTTGTTATTTGTTAAGAATTTGCACTGAGCTGTCTTTCTCTCATGGAGTATCTATCTCGTTGTAAAAGCGAGTATATCTATCCTTCTGATATACTCCACTTTCTGTTTGCAGAAGATGGTGAATTTCTCCTGCTTCCCTCCAGCTCCTGTTCTCACCCAGTTTCTCCTTCTCCTGACATCCACATGCTGCAGGGCAGGTCAGTGCTTTGTCTCATGCTTTGTTTTCCTGGGGTTTGCTTTCTTTTTGATATTTTCAGTTGCTCCTCAAATGCAATTGACATAACCTGTTTCCCATCAAAGACATTTGTTTGAGTGGGAAAGGAAGTGAGTGATATCTACTAATAGGAAGTCTGTAGGGCAGGGCAGGAATGGGGTTTTCTGTTATATGTCAGCACACCATACTGCTTTGGGAAGTCCTTTTATCTCGCACAGCAGTACTATTTGTCTGAATTGTTAGTAAGCATATTCATTTTATGCTGTTCCATCTAGAAATAATTGTAATTCAGAGACATCCATTGAGTTACAGGTGTACCCTGAGATTACATAAGATTAGAGGGAAAAAAAGGGGCCATATCCTGCATTGATCATGCTGATCACTTGATCCTCTGAGGCTGATGGACACTGGTACCTTCCTCCAAGTTCACGTACCCTTTCTCCAGGGTCACCATGAGGACATCCATTTCTGAAATCTTGTTTTGTTTTGTCTTGATGTCACTGCATTGACTGGCCCCTGAGTCCTGAGCAGGAACTGAACCTACAATATTCTGGTTCTCACGCTTTGCTCAGGGGCACCAGTCTCACTTTGACATTCCATAGCTTTCTGTAGTAAAATTAATTTTCAGGCAGATGAGTAAGAAATGGCTAAAATATGGATATCCTTCTCTAATTTAGACACAGAGATCCCTTTTAGATCTGTGGAATTCTCCCCTCTTCCTTGGCAATCTACCTGCTCTGTCAGGTCAAGACCACACTGTACCTCAGTACTTGAAGCCACAGGCTTCCAAGTCGTGCCATAACTCAGGAAAATAAGTGTTATAAAATTCATTTTTATGATTCAATGAATTTGTATGTATTTTAAAATAAAACGTTTCTTTCCATATAGATTCTACTCATCACCTTAATTAAAGCATTCATAATAGTCTCACCCTCCAACACAGGGTAATCTAAAACTCAAGGACAGAAATATTCAAGTATGAATCAAGGAACAGGGATCTGGGAAATAGATGAGAGAAAAAACAAATATTTTAAGTTGCCCCCCCAAAATAATAAAAGCTTAACAATTTGCCTTGTCCCACTAAATTAATAGTAAATCTTTAAAGGTTTAATATAGTTTATATGTGATTACTATGTTTATGTAAATAAGTAACAATAAATGAATTAGAAAGAAGAGAAAACTGATGCCTTTGGATTATGATTTTTGTGAAAAAATTGAATGCAATGTCCTGAGAAAAGAATGGATGTCTATGGTAGAAGCATTGCAGTGAAAATGTTTCTTAGAAATAAATTTGGTCGGTGGGACTTCCCCTCCTGTACATTTCACAGTAGTCAGAAGTGTCCATTCTCAGTAGAACATTGCACTGAGTAATGCAGCAGGTCATCAGAATGCTCAGGGAGATATATGGACAAAGTGGCTACAACAATGGATTGCAACACTGTATTTATTGTGAGGATAATGAAAGGTGGCACCTTTTTTCTTTTGGTTGTACCTCGTTTCCCTCTGAGTCAGAACTGACTTGACTCTATCTAACAGCTACATTTCTAAATTCATAAACAAATGCAATTCAAACTGTCACAAAATTTTGCTTCTGGAATTGCTAATAACATCTGTTGCTAAGGGGCCCCGAGAATGTCATTGAGTTTTAATTCCTCTTTTGTATATATTCTTTTATATCCTTTCCTACTTTTTCATAAAATAATACAAATGGGATATGAGCTTGAATCACTTAATAATATAATACAGTTGGATTTCCATGTCATGTACTAGCACATATTCTCCTAATATGCCTCTGATATGCATGTAGTGTTTGAATTTACTGTGAAAGAACCAGCTAAGACTGTGGTAGACCGTCTTGAAGCAAATGCCACTCTGCCTGGCTAGCTCTATCCTGAGAGGAGTACAGCCCACATGCATACCTGCTAACACAGAGCCCAGGCCTCCCTGCTGTGCTCACACACCAGATAGACAGGAATAAGGTGGGGAAGAGGTGCTGGAGTATCCTGACAGGACAGAGTTGACACGAGATGCCTTAGACAAGGAGAGTGTTGTGAAGGTGATGCAGCATGGCCATGCCTCTGATGACAACGCTTAGCAGTGTGATTTTAGCGATGTGTCCCAAGAAGTCACTGTGAAGCTGCGTATTATAGGAGTGATACCATGGCACAGACTGTCTATGTTATAGTGTAAACAGAGGGAGTGTTGAAGGATATCTATATCTCTTACCTGGCAGTTCTTGTGATCTTTCCTAAATTATTATGCTTCATTACATTGCAGTTAATTTTTAAAACCAGAAAATGAAAATAAGTCTACACAATCTATTCTCTTAAATATCAAG
The DNA here is from genome assembly GCF_050624435.1 of Tenrec ecaudatus. Classification (NCBI taxonomy): domain Eukaryota; kingdom Metazoa; phylum Chordata; class Mammalia; order Afrosoricida; family Tenrecidae; genus Tenrec; species Tenrec ecaudatus. The sequence goes on from NC_134536.1 coordinate 163,045,420, forward strand.
TTTCATTTGTTTATAAAAACAATAGCAAGCCAAAACAAAGTTTGCTCCTAAAATATCCTGGAAAATGAATCCGCTTGTATTGGTTCAGATAAATACAGACACACAGTCTTCAATTATTAGTATTTACTCAATCAGGAAAGAAAACTAACAAAACAATTCAGTATCTTTTCTCGTTTTTTTCCTTGCTTCCCCTGTACTAATCCTTCCCCACTTACAAAAAAAAAAGAAAAGAAAAAACAAGAATTATCTCTTTGATTTAAAAAAAAAATCTCTTCCTGAATGCCCCTGAGCTTCTCTCAGGTCAAACACAGTGCAAAGACTAATTGTTTTAAAAGCTCACAAGCCAGTCTAAATGGCCATACGCTTCCTTTTCTTATCTTTAAGACATGTGATCTTTGGTTTAGTTGAACAGTCTATTTCAACCTCTGAAACTTTTGATACCAGGAAACTACTGGCCTCAGACACATGCTTTCTCCCCTCATATTTGCGCTCTGTTCCTCATGTATCATGACCAGCCCTGGGACTAGTGGAGTCATACTGCTGTGTTCCTCAAGTGGTGGGTTCCTTAAACCCAAGATAGAATGGAGAGTCATGGCAGGAGTGAAGCTACCTTCAGTTAAACTTGCCGGGAGGGATTATGAGTCCCAGACTCAAGATGGAGGTTGGCTTTTCCATGTGGAGGCATCTTGGGGTCACAGAGGGCAGCCTGGGCAATGTGACCTACCCATTCACAATTCGCTCTCTGGACAACTGGAAAAGTCAATCTTCTGAGGTGATAAGGGATAGTGGATATCAGGGTGGCCAAAGGAAAAAAAGGCTATAGAACTTTGTAAAAAGACATCACGACTCCTTGCTGATCTCTGTCTGATTGTATGTCCGTGGACCCAATTCCAGAGCCCGTCTCCACAAGTGAGTCTCCCGATGAAGTCACCCGGAATTGGACAGTCCCTGTGCTGTGCCTCCTCCTCAGCTGCTTTCTATGGAGAGAACATAGAGACAAACAGAAATGGGAAAGAAGAGCTGGTAAGAGAGCAGATAAACAATGTGAAGAAAATGAACCCTAAAAGCAAAGGTAAAGGCAGACAGAACAGCAAGTCAGAGGGTCATGGAGATGCTGGTTATTTGGGTTGTTTGGGTGGATAGTGAAATGAAAGGTTACCCAAGGGAGAACGGAAAAACAAGGGATCAAGCTTTCCATAGACATGGAAATCCTGTGAAGAGAACTGTTGTGCCCAGATCAGAATGAATAAACCATACACAACTTTAATTAAAGTTAATTAGCTTTTATTAGCCAGCAGTGGGGGGGGGGGCAATAGAACCTAATCCTCCTTGACAATGAGTACTTAAAGTGGGAGGTTTTAATATGGTGGGAATAAACAAGGAACAAAGGCGGATGGCTTCCTGCTATATGGAAAAAAGGAACTTATAAATTTAAACGGGTTTACAAGCAACAGGAGAAATTTCAAATACAAATACAATGGGTCGGCAGCTATGGAAATTATAAAAGGAATTTGAGTAGCTTCAAAGTGGCCACCTGGGTCAATCTAAAATGACTACACTCAGGCTAATTAATACAATAGGGTTACATAGTTAAAATTGCTACATTTAAGTTAATGACTACATAATGGTTACTGCATTATGGTTACATTGCAGTTACCTGTGGTGGATTACCACAAAACCACGTGACATGCTAGACTCTCAGACAGTGTTCATGAAGTCTCTGAAGTGATGCTCCTAAAACTCATGCCATGCTTTTTTATACTTCTGTGTCAAAAGCTTCCTTTCTGTTTTGCTTTATGAAAAAAGGTTGCCGTATCTAAGAGACATAACATAACCATACCCAAGGGGAATGGGGGTGGTCATGGAGCGGAGACCCAATACCCATCTATAGATAGTTCGACATCTTCTCACAGAGAGGTCACCGGGAAGAGATGAGCCAGTCAGGGTTGTACAGTATAGTACCAATGAAACACACGACCTTCCTCTGCTTCATTCGGGCTTTCTTCCCCCCACTATCATGACCTCAATTCTACCTTGCAAGTCGGATTAAACCAGGGCATGCACACTGCTGCAGATGAGAGCCTGCTACAAGGTATCAGGGTATCCGGGATAAGCTTCTCAGGGCCAAAAATGAGACTAGAGATACCAGGAGGATTAGGGGTGAGTGGGGAGTTGGGGGAGGGGAGAAAGTAGGAATTGATCACAAGCATCAACCTAGAACCCCCTCCCAAAGAATGAATAACAGAAAAGTGGGTGAGGGTGACAGAAGAAGATGTAAGTTATGGAAATAATAATCTATAATTTATCAAGTGTTCGTGAAGGAGGGTGGGTGGGATGGAGGGAGAAGAATTGGGGAGCTGATAGCAGGGGCTCAAATGGGAAGAGAATGCTTTGAAATTATGGTGGTGTTTTTGCTATTTTCTATTTGACATAGATGCTATCTAATCTTTCTTACGTTGTCACTTATATATGGGATTCTCAAAGGAATTTCAAACTGAATTTACTTTACTCCATAAACTCAGGAACTGATAAAACCAATCTGATGGATTTTATATATTTTTCCTCTTTCAGACACCATCTGGAAAGATATTGTTGACTCTTATTTTTTGTCTTGACTTAGGTAGAATCTGCTTCTCTTTTAGCATCTGTTCTGAACTTCTCATTGACATTATTTTCCCCCAGAAGAGCGGAAGGCCTTATGCCGTGAAGGTGGGGAACTTTGAGTTCCCAGATCACCTGTTAGCCTGGTGCCCCTGACTTTTGGCACTCCTTTCCACTTGTAAGTTGCACAAACTAATTCGACACCACTTTGTGACATTTTATTAGAGCTTTAAATAATTGATAGTGTTCCACAGCAAAAGGATAAGTAAGAAAGAACTACTACAGGAAAACTGACAATAGGGCTGGAATGAGAGTCAACATGTCTGGTTGGCCCATTCAGTATGGAGAGAGGATGAACACATTCAGAGTATTTTTAATGAGATTTGGGGGAAATAAACAGTGTCCTATTTTGTCAATACTTCTGTTAATGTTTCAGGAATACATAGAAAGTTTAAAAATGATAATGTATCATACAATTTTGTTTATGGAAAACATGCTAGCTATTGTATATATTCCCCAAAGTCAAGAACATTCAATATTCAGGAATATTAGTTTTTAAACAATCTTTCAAACACATTAAAGGTTTCAAAACATTGATCTGGTGGTAAAGAAAGTTACATATTTTTCTCCATCTATTATCTGTGTCTATGTACTGTCAGTGTTTAGAAAAGGGACGCAGAGAGGGAGGATGTGTAATATGAGGTGGGAGCTTATAGCTGTAGACATACTAGGTCACTCATGAAACCTATACTTTTGTCAAACAAATTTATATATACCAAATATTGTTCATTGTAAGGATATAAGTCACTTTAAAAATTATATTTCGGGGGGCTCCTGAAGCTCTTATCAACATCCATCCATCCATCCATTGTATCAAGCACATTTGTACATTTTTTGCCATCATTGTCAAAACAGTTTCTATCTATTGAGCCCTTGATATCAGCTTCTCGGTTTTTTTTACCTCCCTTCCCCTCCCTCCCTTCCTCACAAAACCTTGATAATTTTTTTTCAAGTCTTACACCGAGCACTGTCTCCCTTCACTCACTTTTCTAGTGTCCATCACCAGGAAGGGGGATTATATATAGATCATTGTGATTGTTGCCCTCTTTCTGCACCCACCTTATCCTTACCCACCTGATATCAGTACTCTCATTATTTTTCCTGAGGAGTTTATCTGTCCCGGATTCTAAGTGTTTCCAGCTTTTATCTGTACCCTTGTCCATACTCTGATCTAACCGGGTTTGTAAGGTAGAATTGGGATCAGCATACTTGTGGGTGGTGTGTGTGTGTGAGGGGTGGGTAGGGGAAGCATTAAATAACTAGAGGAAAGTTGTATGTTTTGTCAGTGCTCTACTGAACCCTGACTGGCTCGCATCTTCCTTGTGACCCTTTTGTAGGGGGTTGCCCAATTGTATACAGATGGGATTTGGATTTTCACTCTGCACTCCCACTCATTCACATTGATGTGATTTTTTTTGTTCTGAGTCTTTGATGCCCGATACCTGATCCCATGGATACCTTATGATCACTCTGGCTAGTGTGCTTCTACCATGTGCACTTTGTTGCTTCTCATCTCTATGATTGCTTGTTTATTTTCAAGCCTTTAAGACTCCAGATGCTATATCTTTTGATAGCCCAGTATCATCAGCTTTCTTCACCACATTTGCTATGCACTCATTTTGTCTTCAGCAATCCTGTAGGGAAGGTGAGCATTATGGAATGCCAGGTTATTAGAACAAAGTGTTTTTGCGTTGCAGGAGCACTTGAGTAGAGGGCGACTGCCCATCTGCTATTTTGAAACATAACATATAAATATATGTACATAGATCTATTTCCCTGCCATTATATAAAAATATATTTACATATATGCATGCCTCTATTTAAACCTCTATAAATGCCCTTTACTTCCTAGTTCTTTCCTCTATGTCCCTTTACTTTCCTCTTGTCCCACTATCATGTTGTGCCTTCACTCGGACTATAGCAATTTCTCTCAGTTAGATTGCCCTTGATCAAGCCCAACCAGCCATCCTATGCCCTCCTCATCATCTATTTTTTTTTACTGGTTGTTCCCTCATCCATGGGTTTAACACCCACTTCCTTCCCTGCTTCTCCTCTCCCATGTGTCCCTGCAACCGCTGTTCCTGGTGTTTTCTTCTCCAAATCGTGTATCCCACCTACCATCTACATAGACATAGAGAGACAATAATAAGCACAAAAACAAGGCAGAGGAAAACAAAACAAAAGAAAACCAAAAATCCAAACAACAAGTAAAAAAAAACAACAACGGAAATAAAAAGCCTATAAGTATTTCCAAGTCTGTTTGTTGACCTTTAGGCATATTTTCCTGTAGAGTCTGATGAGTTGCCATCCCCTGGCCCCAAAATCTATTTTTTATATTCCTTGTGTTTTATCTTCAGTATATCCCACTTGTCAATTTGTGCCTCATCTGCATTTGTGTCCTTCCCTATTTCCAATAGCCTATGGATTCCCTATGCCAACTTTCTTAGGTTTGTCCCAATTCCCTCATTTATGGCCCTAATAGTTTTACCTCAAGGTCTGTGATCAATCTTGAGTTTATTCTTGTGTGTGGAGTGAAGTAAGGATCTTGCTTCAATTGTCTGCAGGTAGATATCCATTTTTCCCCACCACCACTTGTTGAAGAGGGCATATGCTGCACATTTGATATTATTTTAGCCCTTATCAAAATCAGTTCTCTGTATTCTGATTATTTTATTTCTGGGTTTTCAGTCCTTTTCGACTGTTTTGAGTATCTGTCATTATACCAATACCACACTCTTTTGACTACTGTGGCTGTATAATATGTGCTAAAGTCAGGTAAAGCAAGCCCTCCCATTCTGTCCTTTTTGATGAGTTCTCTGCTAATTCTGGGCTTCGTCGTTCTCCATATGAAGTAGGTAATCAGTTTTTCCAATTCTTTGAAGAAAAATGATTTTTTTGCATCAGGATAGCCTTAACCTAATACAGTTATTTGGGCAAAACTGACAATTTTACAATATTGAGTCTTCTGATTCACCAGCAGAGGATATTCTTCCATTTGTTGAGGTCAATTTTGGTTTCTTGTAATAGTGTTCTATAATATTCATCGTACAAAAAATATTTTAGTGAAGTATATTCCTAGCTTTTTCACTTTGTAATTGACTATTGTGAAGGTTACAACCTTTGGGATCCCCTCTTTCGTGGTCTTATCTGGTGCATATAGCAGTCTGCTCGACTTCTGCTTGATGGTCTTGTATACTGCCACCGTGCCATATTCCTCTATTGCTTCCTATGTGGAGCTTTTGGAATTTTTCCATATATAAAATGATATCATCTGTGAATAAGAATATTTTCACCTCTTTCATCCCAGGTGAATACCATTAATGTCTTTTCTTTGCCTTATGTTGTTAGCTAGGACTTCCAGTAGGATATTAAATAAGAGCGGGGATAAGGGGCATCGTTGTCTGGTCACCTTTTTCAGTGGCATTGTTTATGTCTTTTCTCCATTGACTGTTGCTTTTTCATATATAGTTTGTATTATACTTCTTGGGGGTCTTAAACAGGAATTTGTGTTGGATGTTGTCGAATGAGTTTTCTGTATCTATCGATATTATCATGTGGTGCTTATAATTTTTCCTGCCAATGTGGCAAATTATACTGATGATTTTTCTTATGTTGAACCATCCCTGCATCCCTGGTATGAATCCCACTTGGTCATGGTGAATTATTTTTAATTTTTATTATTATTTTTATCATTTTATTGGGGATTGTACAATTCTTAACACAATCCATCCATCCATTGTGTCAAGAACATATGTACATTTGTTGCCATCATCATTCTCAAAACATTTGCCTTCTACTTGAGCCCTTAATATCTGCTGCTCATTTCCCCCCTCCCTTTGCACTCCCCCACACCTCATGAACCCTTCATGATTCATAAATTATTATTATGTCATATATTATTTATTTTATATACTTTTGAAGTCTATTGTCCAGTATTTTATTAAGAATTTTTGCATAGATGTTCATTACGGATATTGGTCTGTAGTTCTCAATTCTTGTAGGATCCTTGCCAAGTTTTGGTATAAGAGCTATACTAGTTTCATAGAAGACTTTGGGAGTTTTCTGATTTTTTTCTATGTTCTGGAATAGTTTATGTGGGTTGGTGTCAGTTCTTCCCTAACGTGATAGAATTCTCCTGTGAATCCATCTGGCCCAGGTGATTTTTTTTTGGTAATCCTGATAAACTTATCTATTTATTCTGTTAATATAGGTCTATTGAGATTCTTGACATCCATTTGGGTTAGTCTAAGGAGGGACAGTTTTTCCAAGTATTTGTCCAGATCTTTCAAGTGGTTACATTCATTGGAATACAGTCCTTCATAGTACAATGCGATTATCATTTGATTTCATTAGGGTCCATTGTAATGTCCCCTGGTTCATCCTTCATCCTTGCTATTAAAATGTGTTCCTTCCCTTCTTTGATTAGGTTTGCCAGTATTTGGTCGATTCTATTAATCCTTTCAAAGAACCAACTTTTAACAGCATTATTTTTTCCCATAGTTTCCTTGTTTTTCCTGTCATGAATCTCAGCCCTGATTTTTATTATTTCTTTTCTTTTGCTATTAGTAGGCTTGTCCTTTTGATTCTGTTCTAATTGCTTTAAGTTTTCTGTTAGCAAATCAATCATAAATCTCTCTTCCTTCCTCATTTGTGCATGTATTGCTGCCAGACTTCCTCTGATAACCAACCGCCTTTGCTGTGTCCCAAAGGTTTTGGTTTGTCATATTCTCATTTTTGTTGGTTTCTAGAAAACTACTGATTTCATCTCTGATCTGGGTCAAACCCCACTCCTTTAGCCATATAGCGTTATTAATTCTTCACTTGTTTTCCTCTGTTTTCTTAATAGTCCTTTGTTGTTTACGTCCATATGGTATAGTGATTGCAGAGAGATAAGTCTTTATGATTTCTATGTGCTTTAATTTACACAGATTCCGCTTGTGTCCTAGTATGTGGTCTGTCTTCAAGCATGTTCCATGTGGACTTGAAAAGTCTGTGAATTTGTTTGCTTTTGCGTGGCGAGCTTTGAAAATATCTATCAGGTCAATTCGTCTAATCATAATGTTTGGATCTACAGCGTCTTTATTAAGCTACTTACCCTGTGATCTCTTTCTCAGACAGTGGTGCACTAAAGTCACCTATTATAATTGTTGAAGCTGTAATTTCTTTTTTCATCTTTTGAAGTGGTAGATAGATGAATTCCATGGGTCTCTTGTTGGGTGTGTATATATTTATTATCTCACAAGTTATTGGTCTACTGGTTTCTTGAGCATTATAGAGTGTCACTCCTTATTACTTGTTATGTCTTGCACCTTGAGATCAATTTTGTCCAAGATTAGGATTGCAACCCCTGCTTCTTTTGTATTGCCATTTGCCTGTGATATTTTTCTCCAGCCTTTGATTCTCAGCCTATATTTGTCTGTAATTTTGAGATGTGTCCAGCTGATGGCAGCAGATTGACAGGTTGTTTTTCTAACCAGTGTGTTAGCCTCTGCCTTTTAAAACCTGAATTCAGTCCATTAATATTTACATTTAGTACTGTTAGTACTGTGGACTCTGATGTCATCTTGTAACTTTTATGTTGGGTGTTTTCATAACCCCCTTTCTTATCAGTGTGTTGTGCATGTGTATGTGTGATTTATTTTTGCCTTCTTTCCACCCTTGAGCCAATGCTATCTTGGCAGCTGTTTTCTCCTTGGTGACCTCTTGGTGGGGTTGTTCTTTGTAGTGATGTCTTATTTGGCCTCAGTGAGTGCTATTCTTCTGCCCATTCTGGGTTGGTAAGGATCTTTTGTAGGGCTGGGTCTCTGATCGTATTCTTTGAGATTTTCGTTGTCTGGAAAGACTCATTTCTTCATATAGATTGATACATAATTTGGCTGCATAGAGTATTCTTGGTTTTTCATTATTTTCACCCAATTTTTGGAGTATGTTACTCCACTCTCTCTTCTTCTTCACAGTGTCCTCTGATAGGTTTGAGCCCATTCTGATTTGGGTACCTTTATAAGTTACTGCTTGTTTTTCCTTAGCTGCACCTATGAGTTTCTCCTTTGCTTCAAAGTTGGATAATTTAACTATTATCAGCGTTTGTGGCTTCTTCTTCAGATTCAGTATAGCTGGTATTCTCTAAGTCTCTTGAATGATTGTCTGGTTGTCATGAATTAAGCTGGGGAAGTTTGCCTCTGAGAAACCCCTCCCTATTTTCACTGTTCACTTCTTTGTTGTGTTTTGTTCGAGTAGTCCAATTATTCTAATGCTTTATCTCTTCATAGCATCAGACATGGCTCTCAGGTTTTCTTCAGCTTTTCTGACTATCTTATTTGACTGCTTTTCCTATTTGTTGAAATATGCCTCGTTATTCTTTAACTCACTGGTATGATTCTCTGCTTCTTGAAGTCTTTTGGAAAAGTCTGTGAATTTGCTACTGGCTTTGCTATCTTGTCCCTTCAGTCTTCTATTTCCCTTTGATTTGTGATGTTTGTGTTTTCTATCATTTCATCCTTTTTCTATATTGTTTACCTCATATCCTGTATGATTCCAAGCAGCACTCTGAAGATGTCTTTCTGTGGAAGATCAATAACTGCTTCTTCAATTCATGTCATTAGGTCCAGGATTTCTTCCAACATTGCCCTTCCTTTTCCTGTTTTTTTTTTTTTTGGTGAGGTTGTTGGGGCTGATTCCTGTTTGCATTGTGTTGTCTTAGAGGAGCATGGCTCCATTCTCCAGAGAGCCATAGAACACTGGGCTGACTCTTTGGGACACTAATAGGAAAGGTTCTTCAAACTGCTTGCAACTAATTACATTTTGAGATCGGGCTACTTGTCTATCCTCCTGTGGGTTTACTCCTTCCCTAGACAACCAGTATTGTTATTTGGAGGACACATTCAATGGTCCTGTCACGGGAGGTTGGGTTGTTGGGTGTTAGCTTGTTAAGTGATTGTAGTTCCAGGAGAGTGCTGCACAGGATGATGTCACAGGAAGCTGTGTTGTTGTGGACTACGGTGTTTTGTAGAGTCTAAGGGGGTATGCCGTGATGTCTTCTGCCACCGGAGAGCTGCAGAGGGCAGTTGGATGTGCCCACTTGAAATAGAGTACTATGGATGATGAGCAGAATTGTGTCAGTTGGATAAATCGCCGCATAGCTCAGTCAGTGGCCGCTGCAGCAGCATGGATCACTTCAGAATGTTGGTAGATCTGCCTTAGGCCATATGAGCCACTATCGCACTTTTGTCATCCATGTTGGAACGTAGAGTACGTGCAGGCATTCCATCCATCATGTAGAGTACATTGGAAGCTGGGTAGAAGTTCCTCCAGCCAAGTGGAGTACCCCAAAGTGCAGGCAGGCCTTCTCCCAGCTGCTTAAAGCACCTTGGATGTTAGCTGTGAGTTTCCCTGAAGCAGAAGATTGGTGGAATTTTGAAGCCACGTGTTATACCACAGAGAGCAAGTGGGTGGGTTTTCCCCCACTGCATGAAGTGCCTTAAATGTAGGCATTAGCTCCCCAGTGGCAGAAGGTGGGTGGGATTTCACCAATTGCGTGTTACACCACAGAAGGCAGAGCTCCATAAGCTGCATGGAGGGAAGGCATAATTGCACTAGGCGGAGGGGAGTGGCCTTGAGTCCAGGAGTGTTGTTTGAGAAGAAAGAGAGGAGAAAATAAACTGAGCCCACTGAGACTGTTTGCGGAAAGAGAGTAAAGAGAGAAACAAAAGTAAAGATATAGCTGAGCCCTGATCACCTAACTATGGGGCTGGAGGGATTTAAACCCTGCCAGAGGAGCCAGCAAGCTGTGGCAGGGCTAAGGTGAAACTTCAGCCAGTCACCACAGTGGTAAGCCAAAAGCCGACAGCTCCTGAAACCCTAGTAGATCTGTGCCTACTTATCTTTATGATGCTCCTCCTGTGACCCAGCAGTGTGGAATTTTTCTCGATGACTCTGCTGTACTCATTTCTGGGGAGTCCCTCTCGTGGGTGTTACTCAGTCTCCATTGTTTGTTTATTTGTTTGTTTATGTAGAACTTAACCTCATTTCAGGTCATAAGCTAGCTACCAGACAACTGTACAGGCTGATAACTAATCTGATAGAGATAGGGAGGGTTGTCAGAAGTATCTGTTCCTAATATTTATTAGAAAAATCATCGTTCTTGATAATTTACTTAGGAAAGTTGCATTAAAATATTTCTGATTCCAGTGTACAAGCAGTGCTACTTAACAGTTGAACTTTAGTTATACCTCTATCAATTAATCCGGAGTAGTCTGGTCACATTCTCTTTCTTTATCTCAATTACACAGCCATTAAAATTACGAGATTGGAACTCATATCTTTGATTCTTACATTTATGGATACATTTCATCAAGTGCTTCACTTCTTAAAAAACATCAGTTCTTAGAGAAGGGCAGAAGTTCTAACACGAGGGAACTTCTGAGGGGACATAAGGCATTGCTACACTCAAATATTTTGAATATGTCCTTATCTACCCATTTCAAAAAAAACCCCAAAAGTATGTTGGTATGCTAATAATAACTCCTCTCATCTTAGAAGAGGTGGCCAAGGCAGAATTGGGTGTAGTTCAAATTCCCATATGGAAGTTATCTCTGAAGACAAAGATAAATATTCCTAATTAGAAGGGTACAAATGGCAATCATTATGCCAATGATTTTTTTTCCCATAAGGCTAATACCTACTATGAAGGGACCATAAGCTGTAAACAGTTCAAAATATAATGATGAAAGGACAGTGACTAAATCTCATTCATACTTAGTAACACTATCAGTTTGCCTTTGAACAAACTATGTCAGAGTAGAGTGTTTTCAAAAGGATTTTCAATAGCTGATTTTTGGAAGTAGATAATCAGACCTTTCTTTCTAGGCACCATTTGATGAACTCAGACGTCCCATATTGCTACAGCAAAAACAGTAATGATATACTTCACTCGGGGTATTCCTTATCCTAATCTGTGAAGACTGTAAAGGTCTGAAACGCATCATAATGGGGCACTTTGAGCACTAGCATACCCCAGGTGCTTCCCAAATCTGATTAATGATGGACAAGTTCATTCCTCCAGCATCAGGGTATCTTGAGACACAGCAAAGAAACACCACATGTTCTCCAGTTTTCACACACTACAGTTTATTGTATTTTTCATTACATAATTTTTACAATTTTTCATGCTATTGCTTATAATAGCATGTAACCTCATGTATTTGAATTCTTCATTCTGTTTCCTATTTTCATTTTAGGTTTTTTCCTAACCCTTCTGCCATCTGAACTTTGTCCTTGTGCAATTGCTACTCTTTGATCTCAAATAGTTTATCATGTTAAGGAGTGTAGCATAAAGAATATAACTCTTTATGGAAGTAGAAAATCTTATCTTTTTCTCATGGAGCAAATTGTGGTTTTTATCAGCTGACATTTTGGTGAGTAGACCAAAGCTCAACCATGACAACAATAGAGCTCATTATTGTGGTCCCAACTTACCTGAAATTCAGGTAAGATGGAAGGAGCAGGAAACATTCAAATTACCACTGGCTGAAGCCACTAAGTAGACTCTGCACTGCATCCTCTAAGACAGCAGGTTTTCTGACCTCCCGGGTCATTACATGGAAGGAATTCACCAGGTGCTGGGTCCACCTTTCTACCCCTGCAAGTGATTCTTTGTCCTAATCTTTCAAAGTGATACAACAACACTAAATGAGCCCAACGCTGAAAAATAAGATGTTTCAATTTGACATATCTCGATCATTTCTGATATTCTGTACTGTAATTGTGTGTGATAGCAAGGCAATTCCCATCCCTGCCTTTGGTCAGAGGGAATGCTCAAAGTATATGTTTGAAGCGTCCCCATGTATTTTGTGAGGAGAATATCTTCCTTAACCTTCTACAATCTGGTTGATCAGCCAGTAGGCTCCAGTGCTCATTCAGATGTGCATTACGTTGTGTTTGGACCACGAATCATATCACATAGTTTGCTTAGAGGGTATGTGTGAAGCATCCGCCTGAATTTTTGGGTGAGGTCCTCAGTACTCTTCTACACTGCAGGAGTTTCGCAAGAAAGCTCTGATCCCAACGACTCCCCTAGGATTACATAATACGGTGTGTAGTTCTAGGATCACATGGCAGAGAGTGTTTCTTCCTTGAGAACTTTGTTTATCGTTCACATGCTTTGGGGGATATTTTAACGGACTTGTTTTTGAGATAGATGACGGAAGAGAAATTTGGAAACTTGAATATTCCCACAACTACAAAGCCCATGATGAAAATCCACTCAAGCCTAGAGGATGACAATATGACTTCAGTGGTATAGTGGTCCCTCAATTACAGCAATACTCTTTATGGTTCACTCTTATAAAATGGGATGAATCACAGGTAATCAGAACAAATGGAGAAAGAAGGCGACATTTCTTCCTAACATTGAATATAATGTTTAAAATTGAAAGTTGAAGATTCCTAGGGTTTAAGGATAGAAGGCATATGTTCCTACAGGAGTAAAATTGGTCCTGTCATATAACTCAATTTATTTGAATGTAGCTCATTTCAAGCTACAAATGTTTCCTTTACTTGGCTCCTAAGATGGCCTGCATTTGGTAATTCACAGAAATGTGACAGCAAACCTGAGAAGAAATTTGTCAAAAGAAATAGAATAGTTTTCTCATTTCTAATGTGTGAATGTTACAGTCAGCGTCCTAGGTTGACACCATGCATTGATGGGAGTATTGTGCAAGAACGCTTCCATGGTAAAGCTGATCTGATTTCTGAAGGCAACAGAAAATATCAAAGAGTGGGGTAATACCATGGACATTCTACAAGCAAAGATCTATCACACCAAATGTCTCTGTCCAAGCTCACTTCCACCAGCATCTATTTTGACACCATGTGACCTGGAGCACAGGGAACTACTACTGCCTGTATTTTTAGGGGACTGTGACTCTTCAGAGCACCCAAAATCATGGATTTCCTCTGGTGGAATGTCTGCTGGATTCACATGACTGACCTTGTAGTTAGCATCCTGATTTGAACTCATTCAATGGTAAAAGGATGCAAAACTAGGCAACTCTAAAACTTAGACCAAAATAGAAATTTGGATACATTTTTGATGACATAAAATTGTAAACTGTCTTGAAGCAATTTTCCCATCGTTGTATTTATTAAAAATTATTTTAAGGACTTCTATTTTTTATTTTTATCAAAATGTGAGGGAAACAAAACAACATTAAGATATAAATAGCATAGGGTGCTGATTTTCAAACGTGAACGCACGTGGAAAAGTAGTTTGCCATTACGTAGATGAAAATGTTTTCTAGAAAAATAATCTAATTAAGTGAGCTACACTATGTCGTACAATTGCAAATCCATTTGGAAATGAATTCACATACTATTTTACATGCTTTTGAATATATTTTTTTGAAAATTATTTATTTGGACTGAATGTACATATTACAAAATTCAATCCATCACTCACAGAAAAATATTTACAATCTTTAGCAATATCAATTGTGAGTATTTCCTTCTTCCATGAACTCCCTCTTGTGAAATCCTTCTCCCCAAACAGTCTTCCCTGAGATCCATCAAGAGACCAAGAATGGGGTCAATCTGTGCATAGAATTTCTGGTGTTGGATGACACATACCAAAAACTGGACACAAAGAAATTTTGGAAGAGCTAACAATAGCAACTCTATATAATGAAGATACTCATATAGAAAAAACCGTGGCAGATATTATGAAATAAGTCTCTTAAAAATGGGACAAAGGAGATATAAAAAAAATCATTCAGGTTTTTAGCTGGCTGCAAATGTTAAATCACACTCCAATGTACACTCAAAGATAGCATGGTGGTTCACCTCCCTGATCATTCAATATTCAGAGGACATTCACCAGGTGATATATATATATATATATTATGCCTCACGAGTGCTTTTTTGTTTTTAAATGTCTCAAAGTGATACAACATAAAATGGACCTAAGGGCGATCAAAGAATGTGTTACATTTCCACCTATCTAGAACTTCTGTGGTCTTCTCTACCATATTTTTGGCTGACAGCACAGCGTTTGCCATATGTGCCTATGCTTAGATGAGTGCTCTAGTACATGTGTGAACCTTCTCCTTCAATGTTTGGGTAGGAATGTCTTCCATAGCCTCCTACACTCCTGGTGCTCAGCAAGTAAACTCTGACCCCTGAGTCCTCCAGATTTACATGATATGAAATACAGTCATTAGATCACAGAGCATGAGGTTCTTCCCCCATGTGAACTTAGTTGAACATTCCGTTGCACTTGGGGATATTTTAAAGGACATGTGTTGAGATAAATGAAGGAAGGGACAGTCAGACATTCCAATATTCTCATAACTGAAAAGCACAGGAGGATAATACTGTGAGATCTTGAGGCTGACAATGTGACTTTTGTGTTTTGTTGGTCTTTTTCTTAAAGAAAAGGAATGGGCTCTTCCAACATAAAACGGAATGATTTAAATATAGGTTTCTTATTTAAAGGTGCTTTTATTGGTCATTCTCATAGCTTTTCTCATTTTATTGTCTTTACAGAAACACTGGGAGCAAAGAACAGTGAGTACTGGCTGTCCAACATGATAAAAAAAGAATAATCAAAGGGATTTCTTGCTAATATTGAATGTAAAATGTAAATTAGAAGTGTGGAGATTCCTAGAGTTTATAAGTAGAAGGGACATGTTATCCAAGGATTACATTTGTTTTGTGTTTTAACGGGATCTGTCTCCACAGCAAATTGAAAGATTTACAATTGTTCCTCCTTTAAAATTGCTTGTGTTAGTAACTCTGATACCTTTTTTCCTTTTGTTATTATCAGAAACACTGGAAGATGAGAATGGTGAGTACTCAGTATGGTTCGATTTTATAAAAAGAGATTAATCCTAGAGAATCAGAACAAATGGAGAGAGAAGGCGGCATTTCTTGCTAATATTGAATATAATATGTAAAATTGAAGGGTGAATATTTCTACAGTTTGGTGTTAGAAAGAACAGCTTCCTCCAGGGGAAAAATTGGTTTTGCCATATACTGCAATTCGTTTCATCGTAGCTCATTTGAAGCTACAAATATTTCCTTTGCTTGACTGTTGAGATTGTCCACATTTCTTTTGTCCATCCCCCATGTAGGAGGTCACCTGTAGATCCTTGTAATCAGTTCCCCCTTTCCAACCTACTCTCCCACTACCCTGCCAGTATAGCCACTCACACCACTGGTCATAAAGGGATCATACGCCCTGGATTCCCCACATTTCCAGTTCCAGCCTGTACCAGTGTACTTCCTCTGGCGTAGTCAGATTTGTAAAGTAGAATTGGGATCATACTAGTGGGGGAAGAGGAAGCATTTAGGAACTAGAGGAAAGTTGCGTGTTTCATCGTCGCTACATAGCACCCTCACTGGCTCATCTCCTCCCTGAGACCCTTCTGAAAGGGAATGCCCAGTGGCATACAAATGGACCTTGGGTCTCTACTCCGCACTCCCCACCTCATTCAAAAGTATATGATATTTTGTTCTGATGATATCTGATCCCTTCGGCACCTAATGATCACACAGGCAGGTGTGCTTCTTCCATGTGGGCTTTGTTGCTTCCGAGCTACATGGCCACTAGTTTACCCTCAAACCATTAAGACCCCAGACACTATATCTTTTTATAGCCAAGCACCATCAGCTTTCTTCACCACATTTGCTTATCCACAGCTTTGTCTTCAGAGGTTGTGTCTGGAAGGTGAGCGTCATAGAATGCTAATTTAGTAGAAGAAAGTATTCTTGCATTGAGGGTTTACTTGAGTGGAGGCCCAATGTTCTTCTGCTACCGTAATACTAAACTTATAAATATATGCACATATATCTATTTCCCCATCCTCGTATATAAATATATTTGCATATGTACATGCCTTTATTTTGACCTCCAAAAATTCCCTTTGGCTCCTAGCTCTTTCCTTTATTTCCTTTGACTCTACTCTTGTCCCACTATCATGCTCAGTATTCATTTGTGTTGCAGTAATTCCTCTTGGTTCCATTACCCTTGATCACGCCTAACCAGGCCTCCTACACCCTCCTCACCACCGATTTGGGTCAGTTATTTTTCCCTTGTTCCTGGGTTTGTTAACACCACTACTTTTCCCCACCCCTTCCCCTATCCCATGTCCCCCCTGAACTGTCGGTCCCGTTGTTTCCTCTTTCCAGATTGTTCATGCAGTCTTTCTTTTTAGACAAGCCTGCGGAGATATTAACATGCACAAAAACAAGACAGAGCAAAACCAAGCACAATATACAACACAACAATACCAACAACAAACCAATGATGAAAAACAAAACAAAACACAACAAGAAAGAAAAGCTCATAGATAGTTCCAGAACTGTTTGTTGGCCTTTATGACGGTTTTCCAGTACAATCTGTTTCGGCAACACACCCTGGCTCCAAAGTCCAATTTCAGCATTCCATGGGGACCTAGCCGCTCAATTCCCTTGTTGTCCCGTTGCACCCGCTTAGTGTTTTGCCTCGGTGTGATGGATTCAGATCCTCAGCAATTCCCACACTGTGTCTCCGGTGTGGTCCTCTGTAGAGCTATGGGTCAGTGAGCACTGTCATGTCTCAAAGAGGGGCCGGCCATGCGGCCCTCTCTGTGGACTGGCTGCTCTAATTGGAACATTGTCCTCAAGGCCAAGTGGGCCAGGATATGCTCCACTTTCGCTTCCTCCCCTTCATCTGCTCCCACGTGCTCCAAAGAGCTAACAATAATAACTGTATTAAATTAAGATACTCATATTGAAAGGAAGGCAGCAGATATTGTGAAATACAGACACCTAAAAAGGGGTAAACGGAGGTATCAAAAGAAAAATGATTCCGTTTTCCAGCTGGCTACCTCTGATAAATCACACTCCAATGTATACTCAAAGATACCATGGTGGCTCAACTCCATGATCTATATTCAAAGGAAATTCAACAGCTGATTTTATATATATATGCCTCACAAGTGTTTTTTTGGTCTTTAAACCTCTCAAAGTGATACATTAAATGGACAAAAGACGATCAAAGAAATTGTTACATTTTCAACTCTCTAGAACTTCTGTGGTCTCATCTATCATATTTTTGGCTGACAGCATGGCAATTGCCATGCCTGCCTATGCTCTGAGAGATTGCTCAGATTTATGTGTGAACCTTCCCCTTGAATTATTGGATGGGACTGTCTTCCGTAGCCTCCCACACTCCTGGTGCTCAGCAAAAATGTCCTGACACCCTGAGTCCTCCAGATGTGCATTATATGTATTACAGTCCTTGGATCGCAGAGCATGGGGTGCTTCTTCCATGTGAACTTAGCAGACCATTCAGTTGTACTTGGGGATATTTTGAAGGACATGTTGTGAGATAAATGAAGGATGGGAAAATCAGACACCCGAATATTCTCACAAGGAAAGCACATGATGATAATACTCTGAGGCATTGAGGCTGATAATGTGACTTGTATGGTATGTTGGTCTTTTTCTTCCGTCATCAAACTGAAAGATTGAAATTTGATTTCTTCTTTTAACATGCTTTTAGTGATAATTCTTATACTCAGTACTCCTACTGTTAACTACTACATAGAAAAAGGATTAAAGGGTAAACAATTCTAAACTCCAGTTCAAAATACAAAGTTGACACGTGTCTTCATAAATGTTGGAGACATAGTAGTAGGTCCCATCCAATTCTTGAGATTCATTTTAACTTGCTTTATTTCTAAAGAAAGTATAATATTTTCTTTTTTGAGTAAAAGTGGGAGAAAGGAATCCACACTTCCATTATTTTTAGTAAAATACACAAAGAAGAGAGTACATTTTTCCAAACATGAACTAAGGCTATTAGTAATTTGCCATTCAGTAGAAGAAAATGCTTTCTGTGAAAGCCATCTATTTTAAAGTGAGCTACTCCATTTGTAATTTGCTTATATTTATTTGGAAAAGAATTCATATTTTATTCTCCATGTTTTCTAATGTTGTTTTCCAAAACACAATTATTTGGATGCAATCCAAATCTCATGAAAGTCAATCAATGAGTCAGAGTAAAATGACTGAGTTGTGCAATCTTTACCAAAATGGAAATTTTTCCTTATAAAAATTTAAAATTTTTCTTACTCTGTATGGTTGGTCCCACCAGCATTTAGCAACTTCATTTTCAATACTCCCTCTCCATCAGAGATGCAACCTGTGGTTCATATTGCAATCTTTTGTATTTTTTAAATCATTTTGTTAGGGACCCAAAAAGTTCTTATCCAAAACCATACATACATAATTATGTCAAGCACATTTGTACATATGTTGCCATCATCATTCTCAGAACACATGCTTTCTACTTGAACCCTTGGTATCAACTCCTCATTTGCCCCTCCCTCCCTGCTCTCCACTCCCCTCTGACCCCTTGATAATTTATAAATTATTATTATTTTTGTCATATCTTACACCATCCGATGTCTCCCCCGGCCCACTTCTCTGCTGTCCATCCATCCCCCAGCGAGGAGGTTATATGTAGGTATTGTAATCTGTTCCCCCTTTCTCCCTCGCCTCCCCTCCACCCTCCCAATATCACCCCTCTCACACTGGTCCTCAGCGGTTCATCTGTCCGAGATTCCCTGTATTTCCATTTCCTATCTGTACCAGAGTACATCCTCTGGTCCAGCTGGATATGTAAGGTAGAATTGTGATCACGTGGGGGAGGAAGCATTCAAGAACTAGAGGAAAATTGTGTATTTCAAAGATGCTACTCTGTACCCTGACTGGCTCGTCTCCTCCCCGCAGGACTTCTCTAGGGGGATGTCCAATTTCCCACAGTTGGACCCTGGATCTCCATTTCACATTCCACCTCATTCACAATGCTATGATTTTTTTTTCATATTTGATACCTGATGCCTGATCCCTTTGGTGCCTTCTGATCTCACAGGCTGGTGTGCTTTCTCCATGTGTTCTTTGTTGTTTCTTAGCTAGATGGCCTCCTGCTTATCTTCAAGCCTTTATGACCCCAGACGCTATATCATTTGATAGCTAGGTACCATCAGCTTTCTTCACCACTTCTGTTTCTGCACCCAATTTGTCCTCAGCAATCGATCGAGGCAAGACAGGCTCCTGTGTGTCTTCCTTGTGGATTTTGTTTGTTCTCAGCTGGATGGCTGCTTGTTTTTCTTTGGGACTTTAAGACTGAAGATTTAAATTTTTTTGCATTAATTCCCTATTATGCGATTTCTATCACCCAACTATCTCCCCTGATATCCGTAAAGAAACTTGTAAGTTATTTTTCTAAATACGTCTAATTTCTTTCCTTTTCTGTAAAGAAAAAGACGAGGAAACAAAGCAACAATTTACATTAAATTCACATTAAACTGAATCACTGAATTTCTGTTTCTTCTTTGTAAAATTGTTTCTTTTAAAAATAATTTTTATTATATTAAAAATATTTGAAAGATTGCCCACATATCATACAATTCAGCAGTTCAATCATACCAAGAAATATCATACACTCGTGACCATAATCAATTTTAGATCATTTTCTTTTTTATCATGGTTACATCACTTTAAAATTCATTTTGCTTTGGCCTCATAGATGTTATAACAATCCAGAAATCAGTTATATTAAGTGAACCTTTACAAAGGTATCCATCATCATTTTCAAAAATGATCAATAATTTCTCCTTATACGAAGTAAGGAACCAGGAATCGGGTTAATCTGTGCATAGATTTCCTGGTGTCAGATGACACTTACCAGAAACAGAAACAATGATGCAAAGAAAAATTTTGAAAGCTAAAAATCACATCGATATTAAATGAAGATACTTACATAGAAAATAAGGTGACAGATATAATGAAACAAAGCCACTTTAAAAAGGGTTAATTGGGATATCAAAAGGAAAATCATTCCATGTTCCACCTGGCTATATCTGTTAAATCCCACTCCAATATATACTGGATGACAGCACGATTGCTCACGTCCGTGGTCAATATTCAGAAGGAATTCACCAGGCGATGTATATATATATACACATATATATATTAATTATATGAATATATTCTGTATGTTCTAAACAGTGTTTTTAAATCTCTATCGTGATGCAACACTAAATTGACCAAAGGACTATCAAAGAAAGTGTTACATTTTCTACTATCTAGATTTTCTGTAGTCTTCTCTACCATATTTTTGTCTGAAAGCACAGCCTTTGCCATACTGCCTCTGCCTGAGTGAGTGCTCAGAGGACATGTGTGAAACTTCCCCTTGAAATATAAGGGTGGGAATATCTTCTGTAAACTCCTACACTCCTGGTGCTCAGCAAGTAAGCTCTGACCCACTGAGTCCTCCAGATTTACATGATATGATGTACAGTCCAAGGATCACAGAGTGTGGGTCGCTTCCTCCGTGTGAACCTAACTAAGTTGACCATTCAGTTGCACTTGGGGACATATTCAAGGACATGGTGTAAGAAAAATGAAGGATGGGAAAATCAGACCCATGAATGTTCTCACAATTGGAAAACACATGATGATAATACTGTGAGTCTTGAGAATGACAATATGACCTGTGTGGTTTATTGGTATTTTTCTTTAAGGATAGAAATGAAGTCTTCCCACATCAAATTGAAGGATTTAAATTTTGGTTTCTTCTTTAAAAGTTATTTTAATGACAATTCTCAAAACTTTTCTCCTTTTATTGCTTTTGCAGAAACACTGAAAACAAAGAACAGTGAGTATTTGCTGTCCAACGTGATAAAAAATGATTACTCAAAGGGATTACTTGCTCATATAGAATGTAAACTGTAAATTGAAGTATGGAGATTCCTAGTGTTTATTATTAAAAGGGGCATGTTACTCCAGGAGTAAATTCGTTTTTTTGTTTTAATGGAATCTTTGAACTTTGTTTACATGGAGCAAATAATGATAATTTTCCTTGGCTAATGAGATTGCCTGGATGTAGCACCTTACATAAAGGTTCCAGCGAAACAGAGAAGAGCTTCTTGAAGAGAGATAGAACGGATTTCTCATTTCAAATGGGTGAAAGTTTACCATCAGTCAGTGAAGGTCAACACATGAAGTGGTGAGAGCACCAGGCAACAATGCTTCCATGGATCAGCTGACTTCATATCTGAGACACCAACCGATGACAGAGAGAAGTAACATCCTCAGAAATGCTGAGAGCGCAGATCGGAGACGCAGACGGTCTCTACTGAAGCTCAGTTCTCTGTGGCATCTATTTTGACCCTCTGTGACCTGGAGAGCAGGCTACCACTGCCCCTGTAGGTTTAGGTGACTGTGGCTCTTTAGAGCAGGAGAAATCCTGGTCTGACTCAGGAGGACTGGCGCCTGGATTCCAATTACGTATCCTGCAATGAGCATCCTGATTCAATAAGACTACATGGGAAAAAGATAAAAAACAAAGCAAAACT
The DNA here is from genome assembly GCF_050624435.1 of Tenrec ecaudatus. Classification (NCBI taxonomy): domain Eukaryota; kingdom Metazoa; phylum Chordata; class Mammalia; order Afrosoricida; family Tenrecidae; genus Tenrec; species Tenrec ecaudatus. The sequence continues at coordinate 163,067,481 of NC_134536.1, forward strand.
TAACATCAGATAAAAATAGAAAGTTTGATCCAAATCTTCATTATTTTGATGACATAATTGTAAAACCCCATTCACCATTTTTCACTTCCCCATATTCAGTATAAGGTAGGGTTAAACCCTTATAATATGTTTTTTTTATAATATGGAGGAAACAATACAACAGTAAGACACAAAGAGCAGAGGGTTCTGGATTCCAATGTAAATGCATGGTGAATCATACTTTGCCGTTAGGTAGATGAAATTATTTTCTAGGAAAACAGTCTACTTCACCATGAGCCACGACATTTGTTATTTGTTCTGACCTATTTGAACATGAATTAATACATTATTTCCAATGCTTCGGAATTGATTTTACAGAAACCATTAACTGAATGTACATATTACAAATGTCTAGTCATTTCTCATAGCAAAAATTTCCAATGTTTAGCAAAATTAATTCTGATTATTCCCATCTTCCATGAATGTGAAATCCATCTCCCCAAACAATCTTCCCTGAGATGCATACAGAAACCAACAATCCAGTTATCTTGTATTATGAATTTTTGGTGTTGGATGACACATACCAAAAAGATGAGAAAATCTACATGCAAAGAAAATTTTAGAAAGCTCACAATATTAACTACATTAAAAGGAGAAGACCATCTATCAAAAAGAAAGCAGCAGATATTATGTTCTAAAACCATGAAAAAGGGGGCAAATGTGATTTTCAAGAAAGGCTTTCCGTTTTTCACTTGGCTGAAGCCATTAGTAGACTCTGCACTGCATCCTCTAAGACAGCAGGTTTTCTGACCTCCCGGGTCATTACATGGAAGGAATTCACCAGGTGCTGGGTCCACCTGTCTACCCCTGCAAGTGATTCTTTGTCGGTATCTTTCAAAGTGATACAACAACACTAAATGAGCCCAACGCTGAAAAATAAGATGTTTCAATTTGACATATCTCGATCATTTCTGATATTCTGTACTGTAATTGTGTGTGATAGCAAGGCAATTCCCATCCCTGCCTTTGGTCAGAGGGAATGCTCAAAGTATATGTTTGAAGCATCCCCATGTATTTTGTGAGGAGAATATCTTCCTTAACCTTCTACAATCTGGTTGATCAGCCAGTAGGCTCCAGTGCTCATTCAGATGTGCATTACGTTGTGTTTGGACCACGAATCATATCACATAGTTTGCTTAGAGGGTATGTGTGAAGCATCCGCCTGAATTTTTGGGTGAGGTCCTCAGTACTCTTCTACACTGCAGGAATTTCGCAAGAAAGCTCTGATCCCAACGACTCCCCTAGGATTACATAATACGCTGTATAGTTCTAGGATCACATGGCAGAGTGTGTTTCTTCCTTGAGAACTTTGTTTATCGTTCACTTGCTTTGGGGGATATTTTAACGGACTTGTTTTTGAGATAGATGAAGGAAGAGAAATTCAGAAACTTGAATATTCCCACAACTACAAAACCCATGATGATAATCCAGTCAAGCCTAGAGGATGACAATATGACTTCAGTGGTATAGTGGTCCCTCAATTACAGCAACGGAATGGCTCTCTCCACAGCAAATTGAAAGATTTAGAATTGGAATCCTCCTTTATAACTTTTCTGATAGTAAATCTAATACATTTTTTCCTTTTGCTATTTTTCAGAATCACTGGAAGATGACCAAAGTGAGTACTCTTTATGATTCACGCTTATAAAATGGGATGAATCACAAGTAATCAGAACAAATGGAGAAAGAAGGCGACATTTCTTCCTAACATTGAATATAATGTTTAAAATTGAAAGTTGAAGATTCCTAGGGTTTAAGGACAGAAAGCATATGTTCCTACAGGAGTAAAATTGGTCCTGTCATATAACTCAATTTATTTGAATGTAGCTCATTTCAAGCTACAAATGTTTCCTTTACTTGGCTCCTAAGATGGCCTGCATTTGGTAATTCACAGAAATGTGACAGCAAACCTGAGAAGAAATTTGTCAAAAGAAATAGAATAGTTTTCTCATTTCTAATGTGTGAATGTTACAGTCAGCGTCCTAGGTTGACACCATGCATTGATGGGAGTATTGTGCAAGAACGCTTCCATGGTAAAGCTGATCTGATTTCTGAAGGCAACAGAAAATATCAAAGAGTGGGGTAATACCATGGACATTCTACAAGCAAAGATCTATCACACCAAATGTCTCTGTCCAAGCTCACTTCCACCAGCATCTATTTTGACACCATGTGACCTGGAGCACAGGGAACTACTACTGCCTGTATTTTTAGGGGACTGTGACTCTTCAGAGCACCCAAAATCATGGATTTCCTCTGGTGGAATGTCTGCTGGATTCACATGACTGACCTTGTAGTTAGCATCCTGATTTGAACTCATTCAATGGTAAAAGGATGCAAAACTAGGCAACTCTAAAACTTAGACCAAAATAGAAATTTGGATACATTTTTGATGACATAAAATTGTAAACTGTCTTGAAGCAATTTTCCCATCGTTGTATTTATTAAAAATTATTTTAAGGACTTCTATTTTTTATTTTTATCAAAATGTGAGGGAAACAAAACAACATTAAGATATAAATAGCATAGGGTGCTGATTTTCAAACGTGAACGCACGTGGAAAAGTAGTTTGCCATTACGTAGATGAAAATGTTTTCTAGAAAAATAATCTAATTAAGTGAGCTACACTATGTTGTACAATTGCAAATCCATTTGGAAATGAATTCACATACTATTTTACATGCTTTTGAATATATTTTTTTGAAAATTATTTATTTGGACTGAATGTACATATTACAAAATTCAATCCATCACTCACAGAAAATATTTACAATCTTTAGCAATATCAATTGTGAGTATTTCCTTCTTCCATGAACTCCCTCTTGTGAAATCCTTCTCCCCAAACAGTCTTCCCTGAGATCCATCAAGAGACCAAGAATGGGGTCAATCTGTGCATAGAATTTCTGGTGTTGGATGACACATACCAAAAACTGGACACAAAGAAATTTTGGAAGAGCTAACAATAGCAACTCTATATAATGAAGATACTCATATAGAAAAAACCGTGGCAGATATTATGAAATAAGTCTCTTAAAAATGGGACAAAGGAGATATAAAAAAAATCATTCAGGTTTTTAGCTGGCTGCAAATGTTAAATCACACTCCAATGTACACTCAAAGATAGCATGGTGGTTCACCTCCCTGATCATTCAATATTCAGAGGACATTCACCAGGTGATATATATATATATATATATATATTATGCCTCACGAGTGCTTTTTTGTTTTTAAATGTCTCAAAGTGATACAACATAAAATGGACCTAAGGGCGATCAAAGAAAGTGTTACATTTTCACCTATCTAGACCTTCTGTGGTCTTCTCTACCATATTTTTGGCTGACAGCACAGCGTTTGCCATATGTGCCTATGCTTAGATGAGTGCTCTAGTACATGTGTGAACCTTCTCCTTCAATGTTTGGGTAGGAATGTCTTCCATAGCCTCCTACACTCCTGGTGCTCAGCAAGTAAACTCTGACCCCTGAGTCCTCCAGATTTACATGATATGAAATACAGTCATTAGATCACAGAGCGTGAGGTTCTTCCTCCATGTGAACTTAGTTGAACATTCCGTTGCACTTGGGGATACTTTAAAGGACATGTGTTGAGATAAATGAAGGAAGGGAAAGTCAGACATTCCAATATTCTCAACTGAAAAGCACAGGAGGATAATACTGTGAGATCTTGAGGCTGACAATGTGACTTTTGTGTTTTGTTGGTCTCTTTCTTAAAGAAAAGGAATGGGCTCTTCCCACATAAAACGGAATGATTTAAATATAGGTTTCTTATTTAAAAGTGCTTTTATTGGTAATTCTCATAGCTTTTCTCATTTTATTGTCTTTACAGAAACACTGGGAGCAAAGAACAGTGAGTACTGGCTGTCCAACATGATAAAAATAAGATTAATGAAGGGGATTTCTTGCTAATATTGAGTGTAAAATGTAAATTAGATGTGTGGAGATTCCTAGAGTTTATAACTAGAAGGGACATGTTATCCAAGGATTACATTTGTTTTGTGTTTTAACGGGATCTGTCTCCACAGCAAATTGAAAGATTTACAATTGGTCCTCCTTTAAAATTGCTTGTGTTAGTAACTCTGATACCTTTTTTCCTTTTGTTATTATCAGAAACACTGAAAGATGAGAATGGTGAGTACTCAGTATGGTTCGATTTTATAAAAAGAGATTAATCCTAGAGAATCAGAACAAATGGAGAGAGAAGGCGGCATTTCTTGCTAATATTGAATATAATATGTAAAATTGAAGGGTGAATATTTCTACAGTTTGGTGTTAGAAAGAACAGCTTCCTCCAGGGGAAAAATTGGTTTTGCCATATACTTCAATTCGTTTCATCGTAGCTCATTTGAAGCTACAAATATTTCCTTTGCTTGACTGTTGAGATTGTCCACATTTCTTTTGTCCATACCCCCATGTAGGAGGTCACCTGTAGATCCTTGTAATCAGTTCCCCCTTTCCAACCTACTCTCCTACTACCCTGCCAGTATAGCCACTCACACCACTGGTCATAAAGGGATCATACGCCCTGGATTCCCCACATTTCCAGTTCCAGCCTGTACCAGTGTACTTCCTCTGGCGTAGCCAGATTTGTAAACTAGAATTGGGATCATACTAGTGGGGGAAGAGGAAGCATTTAGGAACTAGAGGAAAGTAGTGTGTTTCATCGTCGCTACATAGCACCCTCCCTGGCTCATCTCCTCCCTGAGACCCTTCTGTAAGGGAATGCCCAGTGGCATACAAATGGACCTTGGGTCTCTACTCCTCACTCCCCACCTCATTCAAAAGTATATGATATTTTGTTCTGATGATATCTGATCCCTTCGACACCTAATGATCACACAGGCTGGTGTGCTTCTTCCATGTGGGCTTTGTTGCTTCCGAGCTACATGGCCACTTGTTTACCCTCAAACCATTAAGACCCCAGACACTATATCTTTTTATAGCCAAGCACCATCAACTTTCTTCACCACATTTGCTTATCCACAGCTTTGTCTTCAGAGGTTGTGTCTGGAAGGTGAGCGTCATAGAATGCCAATTTAGTAGAAGAAAGTATTCTTGCATTGAGGGTTTACTTGAGTGGAGGCCCAATGTTCTTCTGCTACCGTAATACTAAACTTATAAATATATGCACATAGATCTATTTCCCCATCCTCGTATATAAATATATTTGCATATGTACATGCCTTTATTTTGACCTCCAAAAATTCCCTTTGGCTCCTAGCTCTTTCCTTTATTTCCTTTGACTCTACTCTTGTCCCACTATCATGCTCAGTATTCATTTGTGTTGCAGTAATTCCTCTTGGATCCATTACCCTTGATCACGCCTAACCTGGCCTCCTACACCCTCCTCACCACCGATTTGGGTCAGTTATTTTTCCCTTGTTCCTGGGTTTGTTAACACCACTACTTTTCCCTACCCCTTCCCCTATCCCATGTCTCCCCTGAACTGTCGGTCCCGTTGTTTCCTCTTTCCAGATTGTTCATGCAGTCTTTCTTATTTAGACAAGCCTGCGGAGATATTAACATGCACAAAAACAAGACAGAGCAAAACCAAGCACAATATACAACAAAACAATACCAACAACAAACCAATGATGAAAAACAAAACAAAACACAACAAGAAAGAAAAGCTCATAGATAGTTACAGAACTGTTTGTTGGCTTTTATGACGGTTTTCCTTTACAATCTGTTGGGGCACCACACCCTGGCTCCAAAGTCCAACTTCAGCATTCCATGGGGACCTCGCCGCTCAATTCCCTTGCTGTCCCGGTGCACCTGCTTAGTGTTTTGCCTCGGTGTGATGGATTCAGATCCTCAGCAATTCCCACACTGTGTCTCCGGTGTGGTCCTCTGTAGAGCTATGGGTCAGTGAGCACTGTCATGTCTCAAAGAGGGGCCGGCCATGCGGCCCTCTCTGTGGACTGGCTGCTCTAATTGGAACATTGTCCTCAAGGCCAGGTGGGCCAGGATATGCTCCACTTTCGCTTCCTCCCCTTCATCTGCTCCCACGTGCTCCAAAGAGCTAACAATAATAACTGTATTAAATTAAGATACTCATATTGAAAGGAAGGCAGCAGATATTGTGAAATACAGACACCTAAAAAGGGGTAAACGGAGGTTTCAAAAGAAAAATGATTCCGTTTTCCAGCTGGCTACCTCTGATAAATCACACTCCAATGTATACTCAAAGATACCATGGTGGCTCAACTCCATGATCAATATTCAAAGGAAATTCAACAGCTGATTTTATATATATATGCCTCACAAGTGTTTTTTTGGTCTTTAAACCTCTCAAAGTGATACATTAAATGGACAAAAGACGATCAAAGAAATTGTTACATTTTCAACTCTCTAGAACTTCTGTGGTCTCATCTATCATATTTTTGGCTGACAGCATGGCAATTGCCATGCCTGCCTATGCTCTGAGAGATTGCTCAGATTTATGTGTGAACCTTCCCCTTGAATTATTGGATGGGACTGTCTTCCGTAGCCTCCCACACTCCTGGTGCTCAGCAAAAATGTCCTGACACCCTGAGTCCTCCAGATGTGCATTATATGTATTACAGTCCTTGGATCGCAGAGCATGGGGTGCTTCTTCCATGTGAACTTAGCAGACCATTCAGTTGTACTTGGGGATATTTTGAAGGACACGTTGTGAGATAAATGAAGGATGGGAAAATCAGACACCCGAATATTCTCACAAGGAAAGCACATGATGATAACACTCTGAGGCATTGAGGCTGATCATGTGACTTGTGTGTTATGTTGGTCTTTTTCTTCCCTCATCAAACTGAATGATTGAAATTTGATTTCTTCTTTTAACATGCTTTTAGTGATAATTCTTACACTCAGTACTCCTACTGTTAACTACTACGTAGAAAAAGGATTAAAGGGTAAACAATTCTAAACTCCAGTTCAAAATACAAAGTTGACCCGTGTCTTCATAAATGTTGGAGACATAGTAGTAGGTCCCATCCAATTCTTGAGATTCATTTTAACTTGCTTTATTTCTAAAGAAAGTATAATATTTTCTTTTTTGAGTAAAAGTGCGAGAAAGGAATCCACACTTCCATTATTTTTAGTAAAATACACAAAGAAGAGAGTACATTTTTCCAAACATGAACTAAGGCTATTAGTAATTTGCCATTCAGTAGAAGAAAATGCTTTCTGTGAAAGCCATCTATTTTAAAGTGAGCTACTCCATTTGTAATTTGCTTATATTTATTTGGAAAAGAATTCATATTTTATTCTCCATGTTTTCTAATGTTGTTTTCCAAAACACAATTATTTGGATGCAATCCAAATCTCATGAAAGTCAATCAATGAGTCAGAGTAAAATGACTGAGTTGTGCAATCTTTACCAAAATGGAAATTTTTCCTTATAAAAATTTAAAATTTTTCTTACTCTGTGTGGTTGGTCCCACCAGCATTTAGCAACTTCATTTTCAATACTCCCTCTCCATCAGAGATGCAACCTGTGGGTCATATTGCAATCTTTTGTATTTTTTAAATCATTTTGTTAGGGACCCAAAAAGTTCTTATCCAAAACCATACATACATAATTATGTCAAGCACATTTGTACATATGTTGCCATCATCATTCTCAGAACACATGCTTTCTACTTGAACCCTTGGTATCAACTCCTCATTTGCCCCTCCCTCCCTGCTCTCCACTCCCCTCTGACCCCTTGATAATTTATAAATTATTATTATTTTTGTCATATCTTACACCATCCGATGTCTCCCCCGGCCCACTTCTCTGCTGTCCATCCATCCCCCAGCGAGGAGGTTATATGTAGGTATTGTAATCTGTTCCCCCTTTCTCCCTCCCCTCCCCTCCACCCTCCCAATATCACCCCTCTCACACTGGTCCTCAGCGGTTCATCTGTCCGAGATTCCCTGTATTTCCATTTCCTATCTGTACCAGAGTACATCCTCTGGTCCAGCTGGATATGTAAGGTAGAATTGTGATCACGTGGGGGAGGAAGCATTCAAGAACTAGAGGAAAATTGTGTATTTCAAAGATGCTACTCTGTACCCTGACTGGCTCGTCTCCTCCCCGCAGGACTTCTCTAGGGGGATGTCCAATTTCCCACAGTTGGACCCTGGATCTCCATTTCACATTCCACCTCATTCACAATGCTATGATTTTTTTTTCATATTTGATACCTGATGCCTGATCCCTTTGGTGCCTTCTGATCTCACAGGCTGGTGTGCTTTCTCCATGTGTTCTTTGTTGTTTCTTAGCTAGATGGCCTCCTGCTTATCTTCAAGCCTTTATGACCCCAGACGCTATATCATTTGATAGCTAGGTACCATCAGCTTTCTTCACCACTTCTGTTTCTGCACCCAATTTGTCCTCAGCAATCGATCGAGGCAAGACAGGCTCCTGTGTGTCTTCCTTGTGGATTTTGTTTGTTCTCAGCTGGATGGCTGCTTGTTTTTCTTTGGGACTTTAAGACTGAAGATTTAAATTTTTTTGCATTAATTCCCTATTATGCGATTTCTATCACCCAACTATCTCCCCTGATATCCGTAAAGAAACTTGTAAGTTATTTTTCTAAATACGTCTAATTTCTTTCCTTTTCTGTAAAGAAAAAGACGAGGAAACAAAGCAACAATTCACATTAAATTCACATTAAACTGAATCACTGAATTTCTGTTTCTTCTTTGTAAAATTGTTTCTTTTAAAAATAATTTTTATTATATTAAAAATATTTGAAAGATTGCCCACATATCATACAATTCAGCAGTTCAATCATACCAAGAAATATCATACACTCGTGACCATAATCAATTTTAGATCATTTTCTTTTTTATCATGGTTACATCACTTTAAAATTCATTTTGCTTTGGCCTCATAGATGTTATAACAATCCAGAAATCAGTTATATTAAGTGAACCTTTACAAAGGTATCCATCATCATTTTCAAAAATGATCAATAATTTCTCCTTATACGAAGTAAGGAACCAGGAATCGGGTTAATCTGTGCATAGATTTCCTGGTGTCAGATGACACTTACCAGAAACAGAAACAATGATGCAAAGAAAAATTTTGAAAGCTAAAAATCACATCGATATTAAATGAAGATACTTACATAGAAAATAAGGTGACAGATATAATGAAACAAAGCCACTTTAAAAAGGGTTAATTGGGATATCAAAAGGAAAATCATTCCATGTTTCACCTGGCTAAATCTGTTAAATCCCACTCCAATATATACTGGATGACAGCACGATTGCTCACGTCCGTGGTCAATATTCAGAAGGAATTCACCAGGCGATGTATATATATATACACATATATATATATATTAATTATATGAATATATTCTGTATGTTCTAAACAGTGTTTTTAAATCTCTATCGTGATGCAACACTAAATTGACCAAAGGACTATCAAAGAAAGTGTTACATTTTCTACTATCTAGATTTTCTGTAGTCTTCTCTACCATATTTTTGTCTGAAAGCACAGCCTTTGCCATACTGCCTCTGCCTGAGTGAGTGCTCAGAGGACATGTGTGAAACTTCCCCTTGAAATATAAGGGTGGGAATATCTTCTGTAAACTCCTACACTCCTGGTGCTCAGCAAGTAAGCTCTGACCCACTGAGTCCTCCAGATTTACATGATATGATGTACAGTCCAAGGATCACAGAGTGTGGGTCGCTTCCTCCGTGTGAACCTAACTAAGTTGACCATTCAGTTGCACTTGGGGACATATTCAAGGACATGGTGTAAGAAAAATGAAGGATGGGAAAATCAGACCCATGAATGTTCTCACAATTGGAAAACACATGATGATAATACTGTGAGTCTTGAGAATGACAATATGACCTGTGTGGTTTATTGGTATTTTTCTTTAAGGATAGAAATGAAGTCTTCCCACTTCAAATTGAAGGATTTAAATTTTGGTTTCTTCTTTAAAAGTTATTTTAATGACAATTCTCAAAACTTTTCTCCTTTTATTGCTTTTGCAGAAACACTGAAAACAAAGAACAGTGAGTATTTGCTGTCCAACGTGATAAAAAATGATTACTCAAAGGGATTACTTGCTCATATAGAATGTAAACTGTAAATTGAAGTATGGAGATTCCTAGTGTTTATTATTAAAAGGGGCATGTTACTCCAGGAGTAAATTCGTTTTTTTGTTTTAATGGAATCTTTGAACTTTGTTTACATGGAGCAAATAATGATAATTTTCCTTGGCTAATGAGATTGCCTGGATGTAGCACCTTACATAAAGGTTCCAGCGAAACAGAGAAGAGCTTCTTGAAGAGAGATAGAACGGATTTCTCATTTCAAATGGGTGAAAGTTTACCATCAGTCAGTGAAGGTCAACACATGAAGTGGTGAGAGCACCAGGCAACAATGCTTCCATGGATCAGCTGACTTCATATCTGAGACACCAACCGATGACAGAGAGAAGTAACATCCTCAGAAATGCTGAGAGCGCAGATCGGAGACGCAGACGGTCTCTACTGAAGCTCAGTTCTCTGTGGCATCTATTTTGACCCTCTGTGACCTGGAGAGCAGGCTACCACTGCCCCTGTAGGTTTAGGTGACTGTGGCTCTTTAGAGCAGGAGAAATCCTGGTCTGACTCAGGAGGACTGGCGCCTGGATTCCAATTACGTATCCTGCAATGAGCATCCTGATTCAATAAGACTACATGGGAAAAAGATAAAAAACAAAGCAAAACAACATCAGATAAAAATAGAAAGTTTGATCCAAATCTTCATTATTTTGATGACATAATTGTAAAACCCCATTCACCATTTTTCACTTCCCCATATTCAGTATAAGGTAGGGTTAAACCCTTATAATATGTTTTTTTTATAATATGGAGGAAACAATACAACAGTAAGACACAAAGAGCAGAGGGTTCTGGATTCCAATGTAAATGCATGGTGAATCATACTTTGCCGTTAGGTAGATGAAATTATTTTCTAGGAAAACAGTCTACTTCACCATGAGCCACGACATTTGTTATTTGTTCTGACCTATTTGAACATGAATTAATACATTATTTCCAATGCTTCGGAATTGATTTTACAGAAACCATTAACTGAATGTACATATTACAAATGTCTAGTCATTTCTCATAGCAAAAATTTCCAATGTTTAGCAAAATTAATTCTGATTATTCCCATCTTCCATGAATGTGAAATCCATCTCCCCAAACAATCTTCCCTGAGATGCATACAGAAACCAACAATCCAGTTATCTTGTATTATGAATTTTTGGTGTTGGATGACACATACCAAAAAGATGAGAAAATCTACATGCAAAGAAAATTTTAGAAAGCTCACAATATTAACTACATTAAAAGGAGAAGACCATCTATCAAAAAGAAAGCAGCAGATATTATGTTCTAAAACCATGAAAAAGGGGGCAAATGTGATTTTCAAGAAAGGCTTTCCGTTTTTCACTTGGCTGAAGCCATTAGTAGACTCTGCACTGCATCCTCTAAGACAGCAGGTTTTCTGACCTCCCGGGTCATTACATGGAAGGAATTCACCAGGTGCTGGGTCCACCTGTCTACCCCTGCAAGTGATTCTTTGTCGGTATCTTTCAAAGTGATACAACAACACTAAATGAGCCCAACGCTGAAAAATAAGATGTTTCAATTTGACATATCTCGATCATTTCTGATATTCTGTACTGTAATTGTGTGTGATAGCAAGGCAATTCCCATCCCTGCCTTTGGTCAGAGGGAATGCTCAAAGTATATGTTTGAAGCATCCCCATGTATTTTGTGAGGAGAATATCTTCCTTAACCTTCTACAATCTGGTTGATCAGCCAGTAGGCTCCAGTGCTCATTCAGATGTGCATTACGTTGTGTTTGGACCACGAATCATATCACATAGTTTGCTTAGAGGGTATGTGTGAAGCATCCGCCTGAATTTTTGGGTGAGGTCCTCAGTACTCTTCTACACTGCAGGAATTTCGCAAGAAAGCTCTGATCCCAACGACTCCCCTAGGATTACATAATACGCTGTATAGTTCTAGGATCACATGGCAGAGTGTGTTTCTTCCTTGAGAACTTTGTTTATCGTTCACTTGCTTTGGGGGATATTTTAACGGACTTGTTTTTGAGATAGATGAAGGAAGAGAAATTCAGAAACTTGAATATTCCCACAACTACAAAACCCATGATGATAATCCAGTCAAGCCTAGAGGATGACAATATGACTTCAGTGGTATAGTGGTCCCTCAATTACAGCAACGGAATGGCTCTCTCCACAGCAAATTGAAAGATTTAGAATTGGAATCCTCCTTTATAACTTTTCTGATAGTAAATCTAATACATTTTTTCCTTTTGCTATTTTTCAGAATCACTGGAAGATGACCAAAGTGAGTACTCTTTATGATTCACGCTTATAAAATGGGATGAATCACAAGTAATCAGAACAAATGGAGAAAGAAGGCGACATTTCTTCCTAACATTGAATATAATGTTTAAAATTGAAAGTTGAAGATTCCTAGGGTTTAAGGACAGAAAGCATATGTTCCTACAGGAGTAAAATTGGTCCTGTCATATAACTCAATTTATTTGAATGTAGCTCATTTCAAGCTACAAATGTTTCCTTTACTTGGCTCCTAAGATGGCCTGCATTTGGTAATTCACAGAAATGTGACAGCAAACCTGAGAAGAAATTTGTCAAAAGAAATAGAATAGTTTTCTCATTTCTAATGTGTGAATGTTACAGTCAGCGTCCTAGGTTGACACCATGCATTGATGGGAGTATTGTGCAAGAACGCTTCCATGGTAAAGCTGATCTGATTTCTGAAGGCAACAGAAAATATCAAAGAGTGGGGTAATACCATGGACATTCTACAAGCAAAGATCTATCACACCAAATGTCTCTGTCCAAGCTCACTTCCACCAGCATCTATTTTGACACCATGTGACCTGGAGCACAGGGAACTACTACTGCCTGTATTTTTAGGGGACTGTGACTCTTCAGAGCACCCAAAATCATGGATTTCCTCTGGTGGAATGTCTGCTGGATTCACATGACTGACCTTGTAGTTAGCATCCTGATTTGAACTCACTCAATGGTAAAAGGATGCAAAACTAGGCAACTCTAAAACTTAGACCAAAATAGAAATTTGGATACATTTTTGATGACATAAAATTGTAAACTGTCTTGAAGCAATTTTCCCATCGTTGTATTTATTAAAAATTATTTTAAGGACTTCTATTTTTTATTTTTATCAAAATGTGAGGGAAACAAAACAACATTAAGATATAAATAGCATAGGGTGCTGATTTTCAAACGTGAACGCACGTGGAAAAGTAGTTTGCCATTACGTAGATGAAAATGTTTTCTAGAAAAATAATCTAATTAAGTGAGCTACACTATGTCGTACAATTGCAAATCCATTTGGAAATGAATTCACATACTATTTTACATGCTTTTGAATATATTTTTTGAAAATTATTTATTTGGACTGAATGTACATATTACAAAATTCAATCCATCACTCACAGAAAAATATTTACAATCTTTAGCAATATCAATTGTGAGTATTTCCTTCTTCCATGAACTCCCTCTTGTGAAATCCTTCTCCCCAAACAGTCTTCCCTGAGATCCATCAAGAGACCAAGAATGGGGTCAATCTGTGCATAGAATTTCTGGTGTTGGATGACACATACCAAAAACTGGACACAAAGAAATTTTGGAAGAGCTAACAATAGCAACTCTATATAATGAAGATACTCATATAGAAAAAACCGTGGCAGATATTATGAAATAAGTCTCTTAAAAATGGGACAAAGGAGATATAAAAAAAATCATTCAGGTTTTTAGCTGGCTGCAAATGTTAAATCACACTCCAATGTACACTCAAAGATAGCATGGTGGTTCACCTCCCTGATCATTCAATATTCAGAGGACATTCACCAGGTGATATATATATATATATATATATATATATATATATATATTATGCCTCACGAGTGCTTTTTTGTTTTTAAATGTCTCAAAGTGATACAACATAAAATGGACCTAAGGGCGATCAAAGAAAGTGTTACATTTTCACCTATCTAGACCTTCTGTGGTCTTCTCTACCATATTTTTGGCTGACAGCACAGCGTTTGCCATATGTGCCTATGCTTAGATGAGTGCTCTAGTACATGTGTGAACCTTCTCCTTCAATGTTTGGGTAGGAATGTCTTCCATAGCCTCCTACACTCCTGGTGCTCAGCAAGTAAACTCTGACCCCTGAGTCCTCCAGATTTACATGATATGAAATACAGTCATTAGATCACAGAGCGTGAGGTTCTTCCTCCATGTGAACTTAGTTGAACATTCCGTTGCACTTGGGGATACTTTAAAGGACATGTGTTGAGATAAATGAAGGAAGGGAAAGTCAGACATTCCAATATTCTCAACTGAAAAGCACAGGAGGATAATACTGTGAGATCTTGAGGCTGACAATGTGACTTTTGTGTTTTGTTGGTCTCTTTCTTAAAGAAAAGGAATGGGCTCTTCCCACATAAAACGGAATGATTTAAATATAGGTTTCTTATTTAAAAGTGCTTTTATTGGTAATTCTCATAGCTTTTCTCATTTTATTGTCTTTACAGAAACACTGGGAGCAAAGAACAGTGAGTACTGGCTGTCCAACATGATAAAAATAAGATTAATGAAGGGGATTTCTTGCTAATATTGAGTGTAAAATGTAAATTAGATGTGTGGAGATTCCTAGAGTTTATAACTAGAAGGGACATGTTATCCAAGGATTACATTTGTTTTGTGTTTTAACGGGATCTGTCTCCACAGCAAATTGAAAGATTTACAATTGGTCCTCCTTTAAAATTGCTTGTGTTAGTAACTCTGATACCTTTTTTCCTTTTGTTATTATCAGAAACACTGAAAGATGAGAATGGTGAGTACTCAGTATGGTTTGATTTTATAAAAAGAGATTAATCCTAGAGAATCAGAACAAATGGAGAGAGAAGGCGGCATTTCTTGCTAATATTGAATATAATATGTAAAATTGAAGGGTGAATATTTCTACAGTTTGGTGTTAGAAAGAACAGCTTCCTCCAGGGGAAAAATTGGTTTTGCCATATACTTCAATTCGTTTCATCGTAGCTCATTTGAAGCTACAAATATTTCCTTTGCTTGACTGTTGAGATTGTCCACATTTCTTTTGTCCATACCCCCATGTAGGAGGTCACCTGTAGATCCTTGTAATCAGTTCCCCCTTTCCAACCTACTCTCCTACTACCCTGCCAGTATAGCCACTCACACCACTGGTCATAAAGGGATCATACGCCCTGGATTCCCCATATTTCCAGTTCCAGCCTGTACCAGTGTACTTCCTCTGGCGTAGCCAGATTTGTAAACTAGAATTGGGATCATACTAGTGGGGGAAGAGGAAGCATTTAGGAACTAGAGGAAAGTAGTGTGTTTCATCGTCGCTACATAGCACCCTCCCTGGCTCATCTCCTCCCTGAGACCCTTCTGTAAGGGAATGCCCAGTGGCATACAAATGGACCTTGGGTCTCTACTCCTCACTCCCCACCTCATTCAAAAGTATATGATATTTTGTTCTGATGATATCTGATCCCTTCGACACCTAATGATCACACAGGCTGGTGTGCTTCTTCCATGTGGGCTTTGTTGCTTCCGAGCTACATGGCCACTTGTTTACCCTCAAACCATTAAGACCCCAGACACTATATCTTTTTATAGCCAAGCACCATCAACTTTCTTCACCACATTTGCTTATCCACAGCTTTGTCTTCAGAGGTTGTGTCTGGAAGGTGAGCGTCATAGAATGCCAATTTAGTAGAAGAAAGTATTCTTGCATTGAGGGTTTACTTGAGTGGAGGCCCAATGTTCTTCTGCTACCGTAATACTAAACTTATAAATATATGCACATAGATCTATTTCCCCATCCTCGTATATAAATATATTTGCATATGTACATGCCTTTATTTTGACCTCCAAAAATTCCCTTTGGCTCCTAGCTCTTTCCTTTATTTCCTTTGACTCTACTCTTGTCCCACTATCATGCTCAGTATTCATTTGTGTTGCAGTAATTCCTCTTGGATCCATTACCCTTGATCACGCCTAACCTGGCCTCCTACACCCTCCTCACCACCGATTTGGGTCAGTTATTTTTCCCTTGTTCCTGGGTTTGTTAACACCACTACTTTTCCCTACCCCTTCCCCTATCCCATGTCTCCCCTGAACTGTCGGTCCCGTTGTTTCCTCTTTCCAGATTGTTCATGCAGTCTTTCTTATTTAGACAAGCCTGCGGAGATATTAACATGCACAAAAACAAGACAGAGCAAAACCAAGCACAATATACAACAAAACAATACCAACAACAAACCAATGATGAAAAACAAAACAAAACACAACAAGAAAGAAAAGCTCATAGATAGTTCCAGAACTGTTTGTTGGCTTTTATGACGGTTTTCCTTTACAATCTGTTGGGGCACCACACCCTGGCTCCAAAGTCCAACTTCAGCATTCCATGGGGACCTCGCCGCTCAATTCCCTTGCTGTCCCGGTGCACCTGCTTAGTGTTTTGCCTCGGTGTGATGGATTCAGATCCTCAGCAATTCCCACACTGTGTCTCCGGTGTGGTCCTCTGTAGAGCTATGGGTCAGTGAGCACTGTCATGTCTCAAAGAGGGGCCGGCCATGCGGCCCTCTCTGTGGACTGGCTGCTCTAATTGGAACATTGTCCTCAAGGCCAGGTGGGCCAGGATATGCTCCACTTTCGCTTCCTCCCCTTCATCTGCTCCCACGTGCTCCAAAGAGCTAACAATAATAACTGTATTAAATTAAGATACTCATATTGAAAGGAAGGCAGCAGATATTGTGAAATACAGACACCTAAAAAGGGGTAAACGGAGGTTTCAAAAGAAAAATGATTCCGTTTTCCAGCTGGCTACCTCTGATAAATCACACTCCAATGTATACTCAAAGATACCATGGTGGCTCAACTCCATGATCAATATTCAAAGGAAATTCAACAGCTGATTTTATATATATATGCCTCACAAGTGTTTTTTTGGTCTTTAAACCTCTCAAAGTGATACATTAAATGGACAAAAGACGATCAAAGAAATTGTTACATTTTCAACTCTCTAGAACTTCTGTGGTCTCATCTATCATATTTTTGGCTGACAGCATGGCAATTGCCATGCCTGCCTATGCTCTGAGAGATTGCTCAGATTTATGTGTGAACCTTCCCCTTGAATTATTGGATGGGACTGTCTTCCGTAGCCTCCCACACTCCTGGTGCTCAGCAAAAATGTCCTGACACCCTGAGTCCTCCAGATGTGCATTATATGTATTACAGTCCTTGGATCGCAGAGCATGGGGTGCTTCTTCCATGTGAACTTAGCAGACCATTCAGTTGTACTTGGGGATATTTTGAAGGACACGTTGTGAGATAAATGAAGGATGGGAAAATCAGACACCCGAATATTCTCACAAGGAAAGCACATGATGATAACACTCTGAGGCATTGAGGCTGATCATGTGACTTGTGTGTTATGTTGGTCTTTTTCTTCCCTCATCAAACTGAATGATTGAAATTTGATTTCTTCTTTTAACATGCTTTTAGTGATAATTCTTACACTCAGTACTCCTACTGTTAACTACTACGTAGAAAAAGGATTAAAGGGTAAACAATTCTAAACTCCAGTTCAAAATACAAAGTTGACCCGTGTCTTCATAAATGTTGGAGACATAGTAGTAGGTCCCATCCAATTCTTGAGATTCATTTTAACTTGCTTTATTTCTAAAGAAAGTATAATATTTTCTTTTTTGAGTAAAAGTGCGAGAAAGGAATCCACACTTCCATTATTTTTAGTAAAATACACAAAGAAGAGAGTACATTTTTCCAAACATGAACTAAGGCTATTAGTAATTTGCCATTCAGTAGAAGAAAATGCTTTCTGTGAAAGCCATCTATTTTAAAGTGAGCTACTCCATTTGTAATTTGCTTATATTTATTTGGAAAAGAATTCATATTTTATTCTCCATGTTTTCTAATGTTGTTTTCCAAAACACAATTATTTGGATGCAATCCAAATCTCATGAAAGTCAATCAATGAGTCAGAGTAAAATGACTGAGTTGTGCAATCTTTACCAAAATGGAAATTTTTCCTTATAAAAATTTAAAATTTTTCTTACTCTGTATGGTTGGTCCCACCAGCATTTAGCAACTTCATTTTCAATACTCCCTCTCCATCAGAGATGCAACCTGTGGGTCATATTGCAATCTTTTGTATTTTTTAAATCATTTTGTTAGGGACCCAAAAAGTTCTTATCCAAAACCATACATACATAATTATGTCAAGCACATTTGTACATATGTTGCCATCATCATTCTCAGAACACATGCTTTCTACTTGAACCCTTGGTATCAACTCCTCATTTGCCCCTCCCTCCCTGCTCTCCACTCCCCTCTGACCCCTTGATAATTTATAAATTATTATTATTTTTGTCATATCTTACACCATCCGATGTCTCCCCCGGCCCACTTCTCTGCTGTCCATCCATCCCCCAGCGAGGAGGTTATATGTAGGTATTGTAATCTGTTCCCCCTTTCTCCCTCGCCTCCCCTCCACCCTCCCAATATCACCCCTCTCACACTGGTCCTCAGCGGTTCATCTGTCCGAGATTCCCTGTATTTCCATTTCCTATCTGTACCAGAGTACATCCTCTGGTCCAGCTGGATATGTAAGGTAGAATTGTGATCACGTGGGGGAGGAAGCATTCAAGAACTAGAGGAAAATTGTGTATTTCAAAGATGCTACTCTGTACCCTGACTGGCTCGTCTCCTCCCCGCAGGACTTCTCTAGGGGGATGTCCAATTTCCCACAGTTGGACCCTGGATCTCCATTTCACATTCCACCTCATTCACAATGCTATGATTTTTTTTTCATATTTGATACCTGATGCCTGATCCCTTTGGTGCCTTCTGATCTCACAGGCTGGTGTGCTTTCTCCATGTGTTCTTTGTTGTTTCTTAGCTAGATGGCCTCCTGCTTATCTTCAAGCCTTTATGACCCCAGACGCTATATCATTTGATAGCTAGGTACCATCAGCTTTCTTCACCACTTCTGTTTCTGCACCCAATTTGTCCTCAGCAATCGATCGAGGCAAGACAGGCTCCTGTGTGTCTTCCTTGTGGATTTTGTTTGTTCTCAGCTGGATGGCTGCTTGTTTTTCTTTGGGACTTTAAGACTGAAGATTTAAATTTTTTTGCATTAATTCCCTATTATGCGATTTCTATCACCCAACTATCTCCCCTGATATCCGTAAAGAAACTTGTAAGTTATTTTTCTAAATACGTCTAATTTCTTTCCTTTTCTGTAAAGAAAAAGACGAGGAAACAAAGCAACAATTTACATTAAATTCACATTAAACTGAATCACTGAATTTCTGTTTCTTCTTTGTAAAATTGTTTCTTTTAAAAATAATTTTTATTATATTAAAAATATTTGAAAGATTGCCCACATATCATACAATTCAGCAGTTCAATCATACCAAGAAATATCATACACTCGTGACCATAATCAATTTTAGATCATTTTCTTTTTTATCATGGTTACATCACTTTAAAATTCATTTTGCTTTGGCCTCATAGATGTTATAACAATCCAGAAATCAGTTATATTAAGTGAACCTTTACAAAGGTATCCATCATCATTTTCAAAAATGATCAATAATTTCTCCTTATACGAAGTAAGGAACCAGGAATCGGGTTAATCTGTGCATAGATTTCCTGGTGTCAGATGACACTTACCAGAAACAGAAACAATGATGCAAAGAAAAATTTTGAAAGCTAAAAATCACATCGATATTAAATGAAGACACTTACATAGAAAATAAGGTGACAGATATAATGAAACAAAGCCACTTTAAAAAGGGTTAATTGGGATATCAAAAGGAAAATCATTCCATGTTCCACCTGGCTATATCTGTTAAATCCCACTCCAATATATACTGGATGACAGCACGATTGCTCACGTCCGTGGTCAATATTCAGAAGGAATTCACCAGGCGATGTATATATATATACACATATATATATTAATTATATGAATATATTCTGTATGTTCTAAACAGTGTTTTTAAATCTCTATCGTGATGCAACACTAAATTGACCAAAGGACTATCAAAGAAAGTGTTACATTTTCTACTATCTAGATTTTCTGTAGTCTTCTCTACCATATTTTTGTCTGAAAGCACAGCCTTTGCCATACTGCCTCTGCCTGAGTGAGTGCTCAGAGGACATGTGTGAAACTTCCCCTTGAAATATAAGGGTGGGAATATCTTCTGTAAACTCCTACACTCCTGGTGCTCAGCAAGTAAGCTCTGACCCACTGAGTCCTCCAGATTTACATGATATGATGTACAGTCCAAGGATCACAGAGTGTGGGTCGCTTCCTCCGTGTGAACCTAACTAAGTTGACCATTCAGTTGCACTTGGGGACATATTCAAGGACATGGTGTAAGAAAAATGAAGGATGGGAAAATCAGACCCATGAATGTTCTCACAATTGGAAAACACATGATGATAATACTGTGAGTCTTGAGAATGACAATATGACCGGTGTGGTTTATTGGTATTTTTCTTTAAGGATAGAAATGAAGTCTTCCCACATCAAATTGAAGGATTTAAATTTTGGTTTCTTCTTTAAAAGTTATTTTAATGACAATTCTCAAAACTTTTCTCCTTTTATTGCTTTTGCAGAAACACTGAAAACAAAGAACAGTGAGTATTTGCTGTCCAACGTGATAAAAAATGATTACTCAAAGGGATTACTTGCTCATATAGAATGTAAACTGTAAATTGAAGTATGGAGATTCCTAGTGTTTATTATTAAAAGGGGCATGTTACTCCAGGAGTAAATTCGTTTTTTTGTTTTAATGGAATCTTTGAACTTTGTTTACATGGAGCAAATAATGATAATTTTCCTTGGCTAATGAGATTGCCTGGATGTAGCACCTTACATAAAGGTTCCAGCGAAACAGAGAAGAGCTTCTTGAAGAGAGATAGAACGGATTTCTCATTTCAAATGGGTGAAAGTTTACCATCAGTCAGTGAAGGTCAACACATGAAGTGGTGAGAGCACCAGGCAACAATGCTTCCATGGATCAGCTGACTTCATATCTGAGACACCAACCGATGACAGAGAGAAGTAACATCCTCAGAAATGCTGAGAGCGCAGATCGGAGACGCAGACGGTCTCTACTGAAGCTCAGTTCTCTGTGGCATCTATTTTGACCCTCTGTGACCTGGAGAGCAGGCTACCACTGCCCCTGTAGGTTTAGGTGACTGTGGCTCTTTAGAGCAGGAGAAATCCTGGTCTGACTCAGGAGGACTGGCGCCTGGATTCCAATTACGTATCCTGCAATGAGCATCCTGATTCAATAAGACTACATGGGAAAAAGATAAAAAACAAAGCAAAACTTAACATCAGATAAAAATAGAAAGTTTGATCCAAATCTTCATTATTTTGATGACATAATTGTAAAACCCCATTCACCATTTTTCACTTCCCCATATTCAGTATAAGGTAGGGTTAAACCCTTGTAATATGTTTTTTTAAATATGGAGGAAACAATACAACAGTAAGACACAAAGAGCAGAGGGTTCTGGATTCCAATGTAAATGCATGGTGAATCATACTTTGCCGTTAGGTAGATGAAATTATTTTCTAGGAAAACAGTCTACTTCACCATGAGCCACGACATTTGTTATTTGTTCTGACCTATTTGAACATGAATTAATACATTATTTCCAATGCTTCGGAATTGATTTTACAGAAACCATTAACTGAATGTACATATTACAAATGTCTAGTCATTTCTCATAGCAAAAATTTCCAATGTTTAGCAAAATTAATTCTGATTATTCCCATCTTCCATGAATGTGAAATCCCTCTCCCCAAACAATCTTCCCTGAGATGCATACAGAAACCAACAATCCAGTTATCTTGTATTATGAATTTTTGGTGTTGGATGACACATACCAAAAAGATGAGAAAATCTACATGCAAAGAAAATTTTAGAAAGCTCACAATATTAACTACATTAAAAGGAGAAGACCATCTATCAAAAAGAAAGCAGCAGATATTATGTTCTAAAACCATGAAAAAGGGGGCAAATGTGATTTTCAAGAAAGGCTTTCCGTTTTTCACCTGGCTGAAGCCACTAAGTAGAATCTGCACTGCATCCTCTACGACAGTAGGTTTTCTGACCTCCTGGGTCATTACATGGAAGGAATTCACCAGGTGCTGGGTCCACCTGTCTACCCCTGCAAGTGATTCTTTGTCCTAATCTTTCAAAGTGATACAACAACACTAAATGAGCCCAACGCTGAAAAATAAGATGTTTCAATTTGACATATCTCGATCATTTCTGATATTCTGTACTGTAATTGTGTGTGATAGCAAGGCAATTCCCATCCCTGCCTTTGGTCAGAGGGAATGCTCAAAGTATATGTTTGAAGCGTCCCCATGTATTTTGTGAGGAGAATATCTTCCTTAACCTTCTACAATCTGGTTGATCAGCCAGTAGGCTCCAGTGCTCATTCAGATGTGCATTACATTGTGTTTGGACCACGAATCATATCACATAGTTTGCTTAGAGGGTATGTGTGAAGCATCCGCCTGAATTTTTGGGTGAGGTCCTCAGTACTCTTCTACACTGCAGGAGTTTCGCAAGAAAGCTCTGATCCCAACGACTCCCCTAGGATTACATAATACGCTGTATAGTTCTAGGATCACATGGCAGAGTGTATTTCTTCCCTGAGAACTTTGTTTATCATTCACTTGCTTTGGGGGATATTTTAACGGACTTGTTTTTGAGATAGATGAAGGAAGAGAAATTCAGAAACTTGAATATTCCCACAACTACAAAGCCCATGATGATAATCCAGTCAAGCCTAGAGGATGACAATATGACTTCAGTGGTATAGTGGTTCCTCAATTACAGCAACGGAATGGCTCTCTCCACAGCAAATTGAAAGATTTAGAATTGGATTCCTCCTTTATAATTTTTCTGATAGTAAATCTAATACATTTTTTCCTTTCGCTATTTTTCAGAATCACTGGAAGATGACCAAAGTGAGTACTCTTTATGGTTCACTCTTATAAAATGGGATGAATCACAGGTAATCAGAACAAATGGAGAAAGAAGGCGACATTTCTTCCTAACATTGAATATAATGTTTAAAATTGAAAGTTGAAGATTCCTAGGGTTTAAGGATAGAAAGCATATGTTCCTACAGGAGTAAAATTGGTCCTGTCATATAACTCAATATATTTGAATGTAGCTCATTTCAAGCTACAAATGTTTCCTTTACTTGGCTCCTAAGATGGCCTGCATTTGGTAATTCACAGAAATGTGACAGCAAACCTGAGAAGAAATTTGTCAAAAGAAATAGAATAGTTTTCTCATTTCTAATGTGTGAATGTTACAGTCAGCGTCCTAGGTTGACACCATGCATTGATGGGTGTATTGTGCAAGAACGCTTCCATGGTAAAGCTGATCTGATTTCTGAAGGCAACAGAAAATATCAAAGAGTGGGGTAATACCATGGACATTCTACAAGCAAAGATCTATCACACCAAATGTCTCTGTCCAAGCTCACTTCCACCAGCATCTATTTTGACACCATGTGACCTGGAGCACAGGGAACTACTACTGCCTGTATTTTTAGGGGACTGTGACTCTTCAGAGCACCCAAAATCATGGATTTCCTCTGGTGGAATGTCTGCTGGATTCACATGACTGACCTTGTAGTTAGCATCCTGATTTGAACTCATTCAATGGTAAAAGGATGCAAAACTAGGCAACTCTAAAACTTAGACCAAAATAGAAATTTGGATACATTTTTGATGACATAAAATTGTAAACTGTCTTGAAGCAATTTTCCCATCGTTGTATTTATTAAAAATTATTTTAAGGACTTCTATTTTTTATTTTTATCAAAATGTGAGGGAAACAAAACAACATTAAGATATAAATAGCATAGGGTGCTGATTTTCAAACGTGAACGCACGTGGAAAAGTAGTTTGCCATTACGTAGATGAAAATGTTTTCTAGAAAAATAATCTAATTAAGTGAGCTACACTATGTCGTACAATTGCAAATCCATTTGGAAATGAATTCACATACTATTTTACATGCTTTTGAATATATTTTTTTGAAAATTATTTATTTGGACTGAATGTACATATTACAAAATTCAATCCATCACTCACAGAAAAATATTTACAATCTTTAGCAATATCAATTGTGAGTATTTCCTTCTTCCATGAACTCCCTCTTGTGAAATCCTTCTCCCCAAACAGTCTTCCCTGAGATCCATCAAGAGACCAAGAATGGGGTCAATCTGTGCATAGAATTTCTGGTGTTGGATGACACATACCAAAAACTGGACACAAAGAAATTTTGGAAGAGCTAACAATAGCAACTCTATATAATGAAGATACTCATATAGAAAAAACCGTGGCAGATATTATGAAATAAGTCTCTTAAAAATGGGACAAAGGAGATATAAAAAAAATCATTCAGGTTTTTAGCTGGCTGCAAATGTTAAATCACACTCCAATGTACACTCAAAGATAGCATGGTGGTTCACCTCCCTGATCATTCAATATTCAGAGGACATTCACCAGGTGATATATATATATATATATATATATATATATATATATATATATATATATATATATATATATATATATATATATATATATATATATATATTATGCCTCACGAGTGCTTTTTTGTTTTTAAATGTCTCAAAGTGATACAACATAAAATGGACCTAAGGGCGATCAAAGAAAGTGTTACATTTTCACCTATCTAGACCTTCTGTGGTCTTCTCTACCATATTTTTGGCTGACAGCACAGCGTTTGCCATATGTGCCTATGCTTAGATGAGTGCTCTAGTACATGTGTGAACCTTCTCCTTCAATGTTTGGGTAGGAATGTCTTCCATAGCCTCCTACACTCCTGGTGCTCAGCAAGTAAACTCTGACCCCTGAGTCCTCCAGATTTACATGATATGAAATACAGTCATTAGATCACAGAGCGTGAGGTTCTTCCTCCATGTGAACTTAGTTGAACATTCCGTTGCACTTGGGGATACTTTAAAGGACATGTGTTGAGATAAATGAAGGAAGGGAAAGTCAGACATTCCAATATTCTCAACTGAAAAGCACAGGAGGATAATACTGTGAGATCTTGAGGCTGACAATGTGACTTTTGTGTTTTGTTGGTCTCTTTCTTAAAGAAAAGGAATGGGCTCTTCCCACATAAAACGGAATGATTTAAATATAGGTTTCTTATTTAAAAGTGCTTTTATTGGTAATTCTCATAGCTTTTCTCATTTTATTGTCTTTACAGAAACACTGGGAGCAAAGAACAGTGAGTACTGGCTGTCCAACATGATAAAAATAAGATTAATGAAGGGGATTTCTTGCTAATATTGAGTGTAAAATGTAAATTAGATGTGTGGAGATTCCTAGAGTTTATAACTAGAAGGGACATGTTATCCAAGGATTACATTTGTTTTGTGTTTTAACGGGATCTGTCTCCACAGCAAATTGAAAGATTTACAATTGGTCCTCCTTTAAAATTGCTTGTGTTAGTAACTCTGATACCTTTTTTCCTTTTGTTATTATCAGAAACACTGAAAGATGAGAATGGTGAGTACTCAGTATGGTTCGATTTTATAAAAAGAGATTAATCCTAGAGAATCAGAACAAATGGAGAGAGAAGGCGGCATTTCTTGCTAATATTGAATATAATATGTAAAATTGAAGGGTGAATATTTCTACAGTTTGGTGTTAGAAAGAACAGCTTCCTCCAGGGGAAAAATTGGTTTTGCCATATACTTCAATTCGTTTCATCGTAGCTCATTTGAAGCTACAAATATTTCCTTTGCTTGACTGTTGAGATTGTCCACATTTCTTTTGTCCATACCCCCATGTAGGAGGTCACCT
Organism: Tenrec ecaudatus; assembly: GCF_050624435.1. NCBI lineage: Eukaryota > Metazoa > Chordata > Mammalia > Afrosoricida > Tenrecidae > Tenrec > Tenrec ecaudatus. The sequence continues at coordinate 163,093,538 of NC_134536.1, forward strand.
GTAGATCCTTGTAATCAGTTCCCCCTTTCCAACCTACTCTCCTACTACCCTGCCAGTATAGCCACTCACACCACTGGTCATAAAGGGATCATACGCCCTGGATTCCCCACATTTCCAGTTCCAGCCTGTACCAGTGTACTTCCTCTGGCGTAGCCAGATTTGTAAACTAGAATTGGGATCATACTAGTGGGGGAAGAGGAAGCATTTAGGAACTAGAGGAAAGTAGTGTGTTTCATCGTCGCTACATAGCACCCTCCCTGGCTCATCTCCTCCCTGAGACCCTTCTGTAAGGGAATGCCCAGTGGCATACAAATGGACCTTGGGTCTCTACTCCGCACTCCCCACCTCATTCAAAAGTATATGATATTTTGTTCTGATGATATCTGATCCCTTCGACACCTAATGATCACACAGGCTGGTGTGCTTCTTCCATGTGGGCTTTGTTGCTTCCGAGCTACATGGCCACTTGTTTACCCTCAAACCATTAAGACCCCAGACACTATATCTTTTTATAGCCAAGCACCATCAACTTTCTTCACCACATTTGCTTATCCACAGCTTTGTCTTCAGAGGTTGTGTCTGGAAGGTGAGCGTCATAGAATGCCAATTTAGTAGAAGAAAGTATTCTTGCATTGAGGGTTTACTTGAGTGGAGGCCCAATGTTCTTCTGCTACCGTAATACTAAACTTATAAATATATGCACATAGATCTATTTCCCCATCCTCGTATATAAATATATTTGCATATGTACATGCCTTTATTTTGACCTCCAAAAATTCCCTTTGGCTCCTAGCTCTTTCCTTTATTTCCTTTGACTCTACTCTTGTCCCACTATCATGCTCAGTATTCATTTGTGTTGCAGTAATTCCTCTTGGATCCATTACCCTTGATCACGCCTAACCTGGCCTCCTACACCCTCCTCACCACCGATTTGGGTCAGTTATTTTTCCCTTGTTCCTGGGTTTGTTAACACCACTACTTTTCCCTACCCCTTCCCCTATCCCATGTCTCCCCTGAACTGTCGGTCCCGTTGTTTCCTCTTTCCAGATTGTTCATGCAGTCTTTCTTATTTAGACAAGCCTGCGGAGATATTAACATGCACAAAAACAAGACAGAGCAAAACCAAGCACAATATACAACAAAACAATACCAACAACAAACCAATGATGAAAAACAAAACAAAACACAACAAGAAAGAAAAGCTCATAGATAGTTCCAGAACTGTTTGTTGGCTTTTATGACGGTTTTCCTTTACAATCTGTTGGGGCACCACACCCTGGCTCCAAAGTCCAACTTCAGCATTCCATGGGGACCTCGCCGCTCAATTCCCTTGCTGTCCCGGTGCACCTGCTTAGTGTTTTGCCTCGGTGTGATGGATTCAGATCCTCAGCAATTCCCACACTGTGTCTCCGGTGTGGTCCTCTGTAGAGCTATGGGTCAGTGAGCACTGTCATGTCTCAAAGAGGGGCCGGCCATGCGGCCCTCTCTGTGGACTGGCTGCTCTAATTGGAACATTGTCCTCAAGGCCAGGTGGGCCAGGATATGCTCCACTTTCGCTTCCTCCCCTTCATCTGCTCCCACGTGCTCCAAAGAGCTAACAATAATAACTGTATTAAATTAAGATACTCATATTGAAAGGAAGGCAGCAGATATTGTGAAATACAGACACCTAAAAAGGGGTAAACGGAGGTTTCAAAAGAAAAATGATTCCGTTTTCCAGCTGGCTACCTCTGATAAATCACACTCCAATGTATACTCAAAGATACCATGGTGGCTCAACTCCATGATCAATATTCAAAGGAAATTCAACAGCTGATTTTATATATATATGCCTCACAAGTGTTTTTTTGGTCTTTAAACCTCTCAAAGTGATACATTAAATGGACAAAAGACGATCAAAGAAATTGTTACATTTTCAACTCTCTAGAACTTCTGTGGTCTCATCTATCATATTTTTGGCTGACAGCATGGCAATTGCCATGCCTGCCTATGCTCTGAGAGATTGCTCAGATTTATGTGTGAACCTTCCCCTTGAATTATTGGATGGGACTGTCTTCCGTAGCCTCCCACACTCCTGGTGCTCAGCAAAAATGTCCTGACACCCTGAGTCCTCCAGATGTGCATTATATGTATTACAGTCCTTGGATCGCAGAGCATGGGGTGCTTCTTCCATGTGAACTTAGCAGACCATTCAGTTGTACTTGGGGATATTTTGAAGGACACGTTGTGAGATAAATGAAGGATGGGAAAATCAGACACCCGAATATTCTCACAAGGAAAGCACATGATGATAATACTCTGAGGCATTGAGGCTGATCATGTGACTTGTGTGTTATGTTGGTCTTTTTCTTCCCTCATCAAACTGAATGATTGAAATTTGATTTCTTCTTTTAACATGCTTTTAGTGATAATTCTTACACTCAGTACTCCTACTGTTAACTACTACGTAGAAAAAGGATTAAAGGGTAAACAATTCTAAACTCCAGTTCAAAATACAAAGTTGACCCGTGTCTTCATAAATGTTGGAGACATAGTAGTAGGTCCCATCCAATTCTTGAGATTCATTTTAACTTGCTTTATTTCTAAAGAAAGTATAATATTTTCTTTTTTGAGTAAAAGTGCGAGAAAGGAATCCACACTTCCATTATTTTTAGTAAAATACACAAAGAAGAGAGTACATTTTTCCAAACATGAACTAAGGCTATTAGTAATTTGCCATTCAGTAGAAGAAAATGCTTTCTGTGAAAGCCATCTATTTTAAAGTGAGCTACTCCATTTGTAATTTGCTTATATTTATTTGGAAAAGAATTCATATTTTATTCTCCATGTTTTCTAATGTTGTTTTCCAAAACACAATTATTTGGATGCAATCCAAATCTCATGAAAGTCAATCAATGAGTCAGAGTAAAATGACTGAGTTGTGCAATCTTTACCAAAATGGAAATTTTTCCTTATAAAAATTTAAAATTTTTCTTACTCTGTGTGGTTGGTCCCACCAGCATTTAGCAACTTCATTTTCAATACTCCCTCTCCATCAGAGATGCAACCTGTGGGTCATATTGCAATCTTTTGTATTTTTTAAATCATTTTGTTAGGGACCCAAAAAGTTCTTATCCAAAACCATACATACATAATTATGTCAAGCACATTTGTACATATGTTGCCATCATCATTCTCAGAACACATGCTTTCTACTTGAACCCTTGGTATCAACTCCTCATTTGCCCCTCCCTCCCTGCTCTCCACTCCCCTCTGACCCCTTGATAATTTATAAATTATTATTATTTTTGTCATATCTTACACCATCCGATGTCTCCCCCGGCCCACTTCTCTGCTGTCCATCCATCCCCCAGCGAGGAGGTTATATGTAGGTATTGTAATCTGTTCCCCCTTTCTCCCTCGCCTCCCCTCCACCCTCCCAATATCACCCCTCTCACACTGGTCCTCAGCGGTTCATCTGTCCGAGATTCCCTGTATTTCCATTTCCTATTTTTACCAGAGTACATCCTCTGGTCCAGCTGGATATGTAAGGTAGAATTGTGATCACTTGGGGGAGGAAGCATTCAAGAACTAGAGGAAAATTGTGTATTTCAAAGATGCTACTCTGTACCCTGACTGGCTCATCTCCTACCCGCAGGACTTCTCTAGGGGGATGTCCAATTTCCCACAGTTGGACCCTGGATCTCCATTTCACATTCCACCTCATTCACAATGCTATGATTTTTTTTTCATATTTGATACCTGATGCCTGGTCCCTTTGGTGCCTTCTGATCTCACAGGCTGGTGTGCTTTCTCCATGTGTTCTTTGTTGTTTCTTAGCTAGATGGCCTCCTGCTTATCTTCAAGCCTTTATGACCCCAGACGCTATATCATTTGATAGCTAGGTACCATCAGCTTTCTTCACCACTTCTGTTTCTGCACCCAATTTGTCCTCAGCAATTGATCAAGTCAAGACAGGCTCTTGTGTGTCTTCCTTGTGGATTTTGTTTGTTCTCAGCTGGATGGCTGCTTGTTTTTCTTTGGGTCTTTAAGACTGAAGATTTAAAAATTGTTTTGCATTAACTCCCTATTATGTGATTTCTATCACCCAACTATCTCCCCTGATATCCATAAAGAAACTTGTAAGTTATTTTTCTAAATACGTCTAATTTCTTTCCTTTTCTGTAAAGAAAAAGACGAGGAAACAAAGCAACAATTCACATTAAATTCACATTAAACTGAATCACTGAATTTCTGTTTCTTCTTTGTAAAATTGTTTCTTTTAAAAATAATTTTTATTATATTAAAAATATTTGAAAGATTGCCCACATATCATACAATTCAGCAGTTCAATCATACCAAGAAATATCATACACTCGTGACCATAATCAATTTTAGATCATTTTCTTTTTTATCATGGTTACATCACTTTAAAATTCATTTTGCTTTGGCCTCATAGATGTTATAACAATCCAGAAATCAGTTATATTAAGTGAACCTTTACAAAGGTATCCATCATCTTTTTCAAAAATGATCAATAATTTCTCCTTATACGAAGTAAGGAACCAGGAATCGGGTTAATCTGTGCATAGATTTCCTGGTGTCAGATGACACTTACCAGAAACAGAAACAATGATGCAAAGAAAAATTTTGAAAGCTAAAAATCACATCGATATTAAATGAAGATACTTACATAGAAAATAAGGTGACAGATATAATGAAACAAAGCCACTTTAAAAAGGGTTAATTGGGATATCAAAAGGAAAATCATTCCATGTTTCACCTGGCTAAATCTGTTAAATCCCACTCCAATATATACTGGATGACAGCACGATTGCTCACGTCCGTGGTAAATATTCAGAAGGAATTCACCAGGCGATGTATATATATATATATATATATATATACACACATATATATATTAATTATATGAATATATTCTGTATGTTCTAAACAGTGTTTTTAAATCTCTATCGTGATGCAACACTAAATTGACCAAAGGACTATCAAAGAAAGTGTTACATTTTCTACTATCTAGATCTTCTGTAGTCTTCTCTACCATATTTTTGTCTGAAAGCACAGCCTTTGCCATACTGCCTCTGCCTGAGTGAGTGCTCAGAGGACATGTGTGAACCTTCCCCTTGAAATATAAGGGTGGGAATATCTTCTGTAAACTCCTACACTCCTGGTGCTCAGCAAGTAAGCTCTGACCCACTGAGTCCTCCAGATTTACATGATATGATGTACAGTCCAAGCATCACAGAGTGTGGGTCGCTTCCTCCGTGTGAACCTAACTAAGTTGACCATTCAGTTGCACTTGTGGACATATTCAAGGACATGGTGTAAGAAAAATGAAGGATGGGAAAGTCAGACCCATGAATGTTCTCACAATTGGAAAACACATGATGATAATACTGTGAGTCTTGAGAATGACAATATGACCTGTGTGGTTTATTGGTATTTTTCTTTAAGGATAGAAATGAAGTCTTCCCACATCAAATTGAAGGATTTAAATTTTGGTTTCTTCTTTAAAAGTTATTTTAATACAATTCTCAAAACTTTTCTCCTTTTATTGCTTTTGCAGAAACACTGAAAACAAAGAACAGTGAGTATTTGCTGTCCAACGTGATAAAAAATGATTACTCAAAGGGATTACTTGCTCATATAGAATGTAAACTGTAAATTGAAGTATGGAGATTCCTAGTGTTTATTATTAAAAGGGGCATGTTACTCCAGGAGTAAATTCGTTTTTTTGTTTTAATGGAATCTTTGAACTTTGTTTACATGGAGCAAATAATGATAATTTTCCTTGGCTAATGAGATTGCCTGGATGTAGCACCTTACATAAAGGTTCCAGCGAAACAGAGAAGAGCTTCTTGAAGAGAGATAGAACGGATTTCTCATTTCAAATGGGTGAAAGTTTACCATCAGTCAGTGAAGGTCAACACATGAAGTGGTGAGAGCACCAGGCAACAATGCTTCCATGGATCAGCTGACTTCATATCTGAGACACCAACCGATGACAGAGAGAAGTAACATCCTCAGAAATGCTGAGAGCGCAGATCGGAGACGCACACGGTCTCTCCTGAAGCTCAGTTCTCTGTGGCATCTATTTTGACCCTCTGTGACCTGGAGAGCAGGCTACCACTGCCCCTGTAGGTTTAGGTGACTGTGGCTCTTTAGAGCAGGAGAAATCCTGGTCTGACTCAGGAGGACTGGCGCCTGGATTCCAATTACGTATCCTGCAATGAGCATCCTGATTCAATAAGACTACATGGGAAAAAGATAAAAAACAAAGCAAAACTTAACATCAGATAAAAATAGAAAGTTTGATCCAAATCTTCATTATTTTGATGACATAATTGTAAAACCCCATTCACCATTTTTCACTTCCCCATATTCAGTATAAGGTAGGGTTAAACCCTTGTAATATGTTTTTTTAAATGTGGAGGAAACAATACAACAGTAAGACACAAAGAGCAGAGGGTTCTGGATTCCAATGTAAATGCATGGTGAATCATACTTTGCCGTTAGGTAGATGAAATTATTTTCTAGGAAAACAGTCTACTTCACCATGAGCCACGACATTTGTTATTTGTTCTGACCTATTTGAACATGAATTAATACATTATTTCCAATGCTTCGGAATTGATTTTACAGAAACCATTAACTGAATGTACATATTACAAATGTCTAGTCATTTCTCATAGCAAAAATTTCCAATGTTTAGCAAAATTAATTCTGATTATTCCCATCTTCCATGAATGTGAAATCCCTCTCCCCAAACAATCTTCCCTGAGATGCATACAGAAACCAACAATCCAGTTATCTTGTATTATGAATTTTTGGTGTTGGATGACACATACCAAAAAGATGAGAAAATCTACATGCAAAGAAAATTTTAGAAAGCTCACAATATTAACTACATTAAAAGGAGAAGACCATCTATCAAAAAGAAAGCAGCACATATTATGTTCTAAAACCATGAAAAAGGGGGCAAATGTGATTTTCAAGAAAGGCTTTCCGTTTTTCACCTGGCTGAAGCCACTAAGTAGACTCTGCACTGCATCCTCTAAGACAGTAGGTTTTCTGACCTCCTGGGTCATTACATGGAAGGAATTCACCAGGTGCTGGGTCCACCTGTCTACCCCTGCAAGTGATTCTTTGTCCTAATCTTTCAAAGTGATACAACAACACTAAATGAGCCCAACGCTGAAAAATAAGATGTTTCAATTTGACATATCTCGATCATTTCTGATATTCTGTACTGTAATTGTGTGTGATAGCAAGGCAATTCCCATCCCTGCCTTTGGTCAGAGGGAATGCTCAAAGTATATGTTTGAAGCGTCCCCATGTATTTTGTGAGGAGAATATCTTCCTTAACCTTCTACAATCTGGTTGATCAGCCAGTAGGCTCCAGTGCTCATTCAGATGTGCATTACATTGTGTTTGGACCACAAATCATATCACATAGTTTGCTTAGAGGGTATGTGTGAAGCATCCGCCTGAATTTTTGGGTGAGGTCCTCAGTACTCTTCTACACTGCAGGAGTTTCGCAAGAAAGCTCTGATCCCAACGACTCCCCTAGGATTACATAATACGCTGTATAGTTCTAGGATCACATGGCAGAGTGTGTTTCTTCCCTGAGAACTTTGTTTATCATTCACTTGCTTTGGGGGATATTTTAACGGACTTGTTTTTGAGATAGATGAAGGAAGAGAAATTCAGAAACTTGAATATTCCCACAACTACAAAGCCCATGATGATAATCCAGTCAAGCCTAGAGGATGACAATATGACTTCAGTGGTATAGTGGTTCCTCAATTACAGCAACGGAATGGCTCTCTCCACAGCAAATTGAAAGATTTAGAATTGGAATCCTCCTTTATAATTTTTCTGATAGTAAATCTAATACATTTTTTCCTTTCGCTATTTTTCAGAATCACTGGAAGATGACCAAAGTGAGTACTCTTTATGGTTCACGCTTATAAAATGGGATGAATCACAGGTAATCAGAACAAATGGAGAAAGAAGGCGACATTTCTTCCTAACATTGAATATAATGTTTAAAATTGAAAGTTGAAGATTCCTAGGGTTTAAGGATAGAAAGCATATGTTCCTACAGGAGTAAAATTGGTCCTGTCATATAACTCAATTTATTTGAATGTAGCTCATTTCAAGCTACAAATGTTTCCTTTACTTGGCTCCTAAGATGGCCTGCATTTGGTAATTCACAGAAATGTGACAGCAAACCTGAGAAGAAATTTGTCAAAAGAAATAGAATAGTTTTCTCATTTCTAATGTGTGAATGTTACAGTCAGCGTCCTAGGTTGACACCATGCATTGATGGGAGTATTGTTCAAGAACGCTTCCATGGTAAAGCTGATCTGATTTCTGAAGGCAACAGAAAATATCAAAGAGTGGGGTAATACCATGGACATTCTACAAGCAAAGATCTATCACACCAAATGTCTCTGTCCAAGCTCACTTCCACCAGCATCTATTTTGACACTTGTGACCTGGAGCACAGGGAACTACTACTGCCTGTATTTTTAGGGGACTGTGACTCTTCAGAGCACCCAAAATCATGGATATCCTCTGGTGGAATGTCTGCTGGATTCACATGACTGACCTTGTAGTTAGCATCCTGATTTGAACTCATTCAATGGTAAAAGGATGCAAAACTAGGCAACTCTAAAACTTAGACCAAAATAGAAATTTGGATACATTTTTGATGACATAAAATTGTAAACTGTCTTGAAGCAATTTTCCCATCGTTGTATTTATTAAAAATTATTTTAAGGACTTCTATTTTTTATTTTTATCAAAATGTGAGGGAAACAAAACAACATTAAGATATAAATAGCATAGGGTGCTGATTTTCAAACGTGAACGCACGTGGAAAAGTAGTTTGCCATTACGTAGATGAAAATGTTTTCTAGAAAAATAATCTAATTAAGTGAGCTACACTATGTCGTACAATTGCAAATCCATTTGGAAATGAATTCACATACTATTTTACATGCTTTTGAATATATTTTTTTGAAAATTATTTATTTGGACTGAATGTACATATTACAAAATTCAATCCATCACTCACAGAAAAATATTTACAATCTTTAGCAATATCAATTGTGAGTATTTCCTTCTTCCATGAACTCCCTCTTGTGAAATCCTTCTCCCCAAACAGTCTTCCCTGAGATCCATCAAGAGACCAAGAATGGGGTCAATCTGTGCATAGAATTTCTGGTGTTGGATGACACATACCAAAAACTGGACACAAAGAAATTTTGGAAGAGCTAACAATAGCAACTCTATATAATGAAGATACTCATATAGAAAAAACCGTGGCAGATATTATGAAATAAGTCTCTTAAAAATGGGACAAAGGAGATATAAAAAAAATCATTCAGGTTTTTAGCTGGCTGCAAATGTTAAATCACACTCCAATGTACACTCAAAGATAGCATGGTGGTTCACCTCCCTGATCATTCAATATTCAGAGGACATTCACCAGGTGATATATATATATATATATATATATATATATATATATATATATATATTATGCCTCACGAGTGCTTTTTTGTTTTTAAATGTCTCAAAGTGATACAACATAAAATGGACCTAAGGGCGATCAAAGAAAGTGTTACATTTTCACCTATCTAGACCTTCTGTGGTCTTCTCTACCATATTTTTGGCTGACAGCACAGCGTTTGTCATATGTGCCTATGCTTAGATGAGTGCTCTAGTACATGTGTGAACCTTCTCCTTCAATGTTTGGGTAGGAATGTCTTCCATAGCCTCCTACACTCCTGGTGCTCAGCAAGTAAACTCTGACCCCTGAGTCCTCCAGATTTACATGATATGAAATACAGTCATTAGATCACAGAGCGTGAGGTTCTTCCTCCATGTGAACTTAGTTGAACATTCCGTTGCACTTGGGGATATTTTAAAGGACATGTGTTGAGTAAATGAAGGAAGGGAAAGTCAGACATTCCAATATTCTCAACTGAAAAGCACAGGAGGATAATACTGTGAGATCTTGAGGCTAACAATGTGACTTTTGTGTTTTGTTGGTCTCTTTCTTAAAGAAAAGGAATGGGCTCTTCCCACATAAAACGGAATGATTTAAATATAGTTTTCTTATTTAAAAGTGCTTTTATTGGTAATTCTCATAGCTTTTCTCATTTTATTGTCTTTACAGAAACACTGGGAGCAAAGAACAGTGAGTACTGGCTGTCCAACATGATAAAAAAAAGATTAATCAAGGGGATTTCTTGCTAATATTGAATGTAAAATGTAAATTAGAAGTGTGGAAATTCCTAGAGTTTATAACTAGAAGGGACATGTTATCCAAGGATTACATTTGTTTTGTGTTTTAACGGGATCTGTCTCCACAGCAAATTGAAAGATTTACAATTGGTCCTCCTTTAAAATTGCTTGTGTTAGTAACTCTGATACCTTTTTTCCTTTTGTTATTATCAGAAACACTGAAAGATGAGAATGGTGAGTACTCAGTATGGTTCGATTTTATAAAAAGAGATTAATCCTAGAGAATCAGAACAAATGGAGAGAGAAGGCGGCATTTCTTGCTAATATTGAATATAATATGTAAAATTGAAGGGTGAATATTTCTACAGTTTGGTGTTAGAAAGAACAGCTTCCTCCAGGGGAAAAATTGGTTTTGCCATATACTTCAATTCGTTTCATCGTAGCTCATTTGAAGCTACAAATATTTCCTTTGCTTGACTGTTGAGATTGTCCACATTTCTTTTGTCCATACCCCCATGTAGGAGGTCACCTGTAGATCCTTGTAATCAGTTCCCCCTTTCCAACCTACTCTCCTACTACCCTGCCAGTATAGCCACTCACACCACTGGTCATAAAGGGATCATACGCCCTGGATTCCCCACATTTCCAGTTCCAGCCTGTACCAGTGTACTTCCTCTGGCGTAGCCAGATTTGTAAACTAGAATTGGGATCATACTAGTGGGGGAAGAGGAAGCATTTAGGAACTAGAGGAAAGTAGTGTGTTTCATCGTCGCTACATAGCACCCTCCCTGGCTCATCTCCTCCCTGAGACCCTTCTGTAAGGGAATGCCCAGTGGCATACAAATGGACCTTGGGTCTCTACTCCTCACTCCCCACCTCATTCAAAAGTATATGATATTTTGTTCTGATGATATCTGATCCCTTCGACACCTAATGATCACACAGGCTGGTGTGCTTCTTCCATGTGGGCTTTGTTGCTTCCGAGCTACATGGCCACTTGTTTACCCTCAAACCATTAAGACCCCAGACACTATATCTTTTTATAGCCAAGCACCATCAACTTTCTTCACCACATTTGCTTATCCACAGCTTTGTCTTCAGAGGTTGTGTCTGGAAGGTGAGCGTCATAGAATGCCAATTTAGTAGAAGAAAGTATTCTTGCATTGAGGGTTTACTTGAGTGGAGGCCCAATGTTCTTCTGCTACCGTAATACTAAACTTATAAATATATGCACATAGATCTATTTCCCCATCCTCGTATATAAATATATTTGCATATGTACATGCCTTTATTTTGACCTCCAAAAATTCCCTTTGGCTCCTAGCTCTTTCCTTTATTTCCTTTGACTCTACTCTTGTCCCACTATCATGCTCAGTATTCATTTGTGTTGCAGTAATTCCTCTTGGATCCATTACCCTTGATCACGCCTAACCTGGCCTCCTACACCCTCCTCACCACCGATTTGGGTCAGTTATTTTTCCCTTGTTCCTGGGTTTGTTAACACCACTACTTTTCCCTACCCCTTCCCCTATCCCATGTCTCCCCTGAACTGTCGGTCCCGTTGTTTCCTCTTTCCAGATTGTTCATGCAGTCTTTCTTATTTAGACAAGCCTGCGGAGATATTAACATGCACAAAAACAAGACAGAGCAAAACCAAGCACAATATACAACAAAACAATACCAACAACAAACCAATGATGAAAAACAAAACAAAACACAACAAGAAAGAAAAGCTCATAGATAGTTCCAGAACTGTTTGTTGGCTTTTATGACGGTTTTCCTTTACAATCTGTTGGGGCACCACACCCTGGCTCCAAAGTCCAACTTCAGCATTCCATGGGGACCTCGCCGCTCAATTCCCTTGCTGTCCCGGTGCACCTGCTTAGTGTTTTGCCTCGGTGTGATGGATTCAGATCCTCAGCAATTCCCACACTGTGTCTCCGGTGTGGTCCTCTGTAGAGCTATGGGTCAGTGAGCACTGTCATGTCTCAAAGAGGGGCCGGCCATGCGGCCCTCTCTGTGGACTGGCTGCTCTAATTGGAACATTGTCCTCAAGGCCAGGTGGGCCAGGATATGCTCCACTTTCGCTTCCTCCCCTTCATCTGCTCCCACGTGCTCCAAAGAGCTAACAATAATAACTGTATTAAATTAAGATACTCATATTGAAAGGAAGGCAGCAGATATTGTGAAATACAGACACCTAAAAAGGGGTAAACGGAGGTTTCAAAAGAAAAATGATTCCGTTTTCCAGCTGGCTACCTCTGATAAATCACACTCCAATGTATACTCAAAGATACCATGGTGGCTCAACTCCATGATCAATATTCAAAGGAAATTCAACAGCTGATTTTATATATATATGCCTCACAAGTGTTTTTTTGGTCTTTAAACCTCTCAAAGTGATACATTAAATGGACAAAAGACGATCAAAGAAATTGTTACATTTTCAACTCTCTAGAACTTCTGTGGTCTCATCTATCATATTTTTGGCTGACAGCATGGCAATTGCCATGCCTGCCTATGCTCTGAGAGATTGCTCAGATTTATGTGTGAACCTTCCCCTTGAATTATTGGATGGGACTGTCTTCCGTAGCCTCCCACACTCCTGGTGCTCAGCAAAAATGTCCTGACACCCTGAGTCCTCCAGATGTGCATTATATGTATTACAGTCCTTGGATCGCAGAGCATGGGGTGCTTCTTCCATGTGAACTTAGCAGACCATTCAGTTGTACTTGGGGATATTTTGAAGGACACGTTGTGAGATAAATGAAGGATGGGAAAATCAGACACCCGAATATTCTCACAAGGAAAGCACATGATGATAATACTCTGAGGCATTGAGGCTGATCATGTGACTTGTGTGTTATGTTGGTCTTTTTCTTCCCTCATCAAACTGAATGATTGAAATTTGATTTCTTCTTTTAACATGCTTTTAGTGATAATTCTTACACTCAGTACTCCTACTGTTAACTACTACGTAGAAAAAGGATTAAAGGGTAAACAATTCTAAACTCCAGTTCAAAATACAAAGTTGACCCGTGTCTTCATAAATGTTGGAGACATAGTAGTAGGTCCCATCCAATTCTTGAGATTCATTTTAACTTGCTTTATTTCTAAAGAAAGTATAATATTTTCTTTTTTGAGTAAAAGTGCGAGAAAGGAATCCACACTTCCATTATTTTTAGTAAAATACACAAAGAAGAGAGTACATTTTTCCAAACATGAACTAAGGCTATTAGTAATTTGCCATTCAGTAGAAGAAAATGCTTTCTGTGAAAGCCATCTATTTTAAAGTGAGCTACTCCATTTGTAATTTGCTTATATTTATTTGGAAAAGAATTCATATTTTATTCTCCATGTTTTCTAATGTTGTTTTCCAAAACACAATTATTTGGATGCAATCCAAATCTCATGAAAGTCAATCAATGAGTCAGAGTAAAATGACTGAGTTGTGCAATCTTTACCAAAATGGAAATTTTTCCTTATAAAAATTTAAAATTTTTCTTACTCTGTGTGGTTGGTCCCACCAGCATTTAGCAACTTCATTTTCAATACTCCCTCTCCATCAGAGATGCAACCTGTGGGTCATATTGCAATCTTTTGTATTTTTTAAATCATTTTGTTAGGGACCCAAAAAGTTCTTATCCAAAACCATACATACATAATTATGTCAAGCACATTTGTACATATGTTGCCATCATCATTCTCAGAACACATGCTTTCTACTTGAACCCTTGGTATCAACTCCTCATTTGCTCCTCCCTCCCTGCTCTCCACTCCCCTCTGACCCCTTGATAATTTATAAATTATTATTATTTTTGTCATATCTTACACCATCCGATGTCTCCCCCGGCCCACTTCTCTGCTGTCCATCCATCCCCCAGCGAGGAGGTTATATGTAGGTATTGTAATCTGTTCCCCCTTTCTCCCTCGCCTCCCCTCCACCCTCCCAATATCACCCCTCTCACACTGGTCCTCAGCGGTTCATCTGTCCGAGATTCCCTGTATTTCCATTTCCTATTTTTACCAGAGTACATCCTCTGGTCCAGCTGGATATGTAAGGTAGAATTGTGATCACTTGGGGGAGGAAGCATTCAAGAACTAGAGGAAAATTGTGTATTTCAAAGATGCTACTCTGTACCCTGACTGGCTCATCTCCTACCCGCAGGACTTCTCTAGGGGGATGTCCAATTTCCCACAGTTGGACCCTGGATCTCCATTTCACATTCTACCTCATTCACAATGCTATGATTTTTTTTTCATATTTGATACCTGATGCCTGGTCCCTTTGGTGCCTTCTGATCTCACAGGCTGGTGTGCTTTCTCCATGTGTTCTTTGTTGTTTCTTAGCTAGATGGCCTCCTGCTTATCTTCAAGCCTTTATGACCCCAGACGCTATATCATTTGATAGCTAGGTACCATCAGCTTTCTTCACCACTTCTGTTTCTGCACCCAATTTGTCCTCAGCAATTGATCAAGTCAAGACAGGCTCTTGTGTGTCTTCCTTGTGGATTTTGTTTGTTCTCAGCTGGATGGCTGCTTGTTTTTCTTTGGGTCTTTAAGACTGAAGATTTAAAAATTGTTTTGCATTAACTCCCTATTATGTGATTTCTATCACCCAACTATCTCCCCTGATATCCATAAAGAAACTTGTAAGTTATTTTTCTAAATACGTCTAATTTCTTTCCTTTTCTGTAAAGAAAAAGACGAGGAAACAAAGCAACAATTCACATTAAATTCACATTAAACTGAATCACTGAATTTCTGTTTCTTCTTTGTAAAATTGTTTCTTTTAAAAATAATTTTTATTATATTAAAAATATTTGAAAGATTGCCCACATATCATACAATTCAGCAGTTCAATCATACCAAGAAATATCATACACTCGTGACCATAATCAATTTTAGATCATTTTCTTTTTTATCATGGTTACATCACTTTAAAATTCATTTTGCTTTGGCCTCATAGATGTTATAACAATCCAGAAATCAGTTATATTAAGTGAACCTTTACAAAGGTATCCATCATCATTTTCAAAAATGATCAATAATTTCTCCTTATACGAAGTAAGGAACCAGGAATCGGGTTAATCTGTGCATAGATTTCCTGGTGTCAGATGACACTTACCAGAAACAGAAACAATGATGCAAAGAAAAATTTTGAAAGCTAAAAATCACATCGATATTAAATGAAGATACTTACATAGAAAATAAGGTGACAGATATAATGAAACAAAGCCACTTTAAAAAGGGTTAATTGGGATATCAAAAGGAAAATCATTCCATGTTTCACCTGGCTAAATCTGTTAAATCCCACTCCAATATATACTGGATGACAGCACGATTGCTCACGTCCGAGGTAAATATTCAGAAGGAATTCACCAGGCGATGTATATATATATATATATATATATATATATACACACACATATATATATTAATTATATGAATATATTCTGTATGTTCTAAACAGTGTTTTTAAATCTCTATCGTGATGCAACACTAAATTGACCAAAGGACTATCAAAGAAAGTGTTACATTTTCTACTATCTAGATCTTCTGTAGTCTTCTCTACCATATTTTTGTCTGAAAGCACAGCCTTTGCCATACTGCCTCTGCCTGAGTGAGTGCTCAGAGGACATGTGTGAACCTTCCCCTTGAAATATAAGGGTGGGAATATCTTCTGTAAACTCCTACACTCCTGGTGCTCAGCAAGTAAGCTCTGACCCACTGAGTCCTCCAGATTTACATGATATGATGTACAGTCCAAGGATCACAGAGTGTGGGTCGCTTCCTCCGTGTGAACCTAACTAAGTTGACCATTCAGTTGCACTTGTGGACATATTCAAGGACATGGTGTAAGAAAAATGAAGGATGGGAAAGTCAGACCCATGAATGTTCTCACAATTGGAAAACACATGATGATAATACTGTGAGTCTTGAGAATGACAATATGACCTGTGTGGTTTATTGGTATTTTTCTTTAAGGATAGAAATGAAGTCTTCCCACATCAAATTGAAGGATTTAAATTTTGGTTTCTTCTTTAAAAGTTATTTTAATACAATTCTCAAAACTTTTCTCCTTTTATTGCTTTTGCAGAAACACTGAAAACAAAGAACAGTGAGTATTTGCTGTCCAACGTGATAAAAAATGATTACTCAAAGGGATTACTTGCTCATATAGAATGTAAACTGTAAATTGAAGTATGGAGATTCCTAGTGTTTATTATTAAAAGGGGCATGTTACTCCAGGAGTAAATTCGTTTTTTTGTTTTAATGGAATCTTTGAACTTTGTTTACATGGAGCAAATAATGATAATTTTCCTTGGCTAATGAGATTGCCTGGATGTAGCACCTTACATAAAGGTTCCAGCGAAACAGAGAAGAGCTTCTTGAAGAGAGATAGAACGGATTTCTCATTTCAAATGGGTGAAAGTTTACCATCAGTCAGTGAAGGTCAACACATGAAGTGGTGAGAGCACCAGGCAACAATGCTTCCATGGATCAGCTGACTTCATATCTGAGACACCAACCGATGACAGAGAGAAGTAACATCCTCAGAAATGCTGAGAGCGCAGATCGGAGACGCACACGGTCTCTCCTGAAGCTCAGTTCTCTGTGGCATCTATTTTGACCCTCTGTGACCTGGAGAGCAGGCTACCACTGCCCCTGTAGGTTTAGGTGACTGTGGCTCTTTAGAGCAGGAGAAATCCTGGTCTGACTCAGGAGGACTGGCGCCTGGATTCCAATTACGTATCCTGCAATGAGCATCCTGATTCAATAAGACTACATGGGAAAAAGATAAAAAACAAAGCAAAACTTAACATCAGATAAAAATAGAAAGTTTGATCCAAATCTTCATTATTTTGATGACATAATTGTAAAACCCCATTCACCATTTTTCACTTCCCCATATTCAGTATAAGGTAGGGTTAAACCCTTGTAATATGTTTTTTTAAATGTGGAGGAAACAATACAACAGTAAGACACAAAGAGCAGAGGGTTCTGGATTCCAATGTAAATGCATGGTGAATCATACTTTGCCGTTAGGTAGATGAAATTATTTTCTAGGAAAACAGTCTACTTCACCATGAGCCACGACATTTGTTATTTGTTCTGACCTATTTGAACATGAATTAATACATTATTTCCAATGCTTCGGAATTGATTTTACAGAAACCATTAACTGAATGTACATATTACAAATGTCTAGTCATTTCTCATAGCAAAAATTTCCAATGTTTAGCAAAATTAATTCTGATTATTCCCATCTTCCATGAATGTGAAATCCCTCTCCCCAAACAATCTTCCCTGAGATGCATACAGAAACCAACAATCCAGTTATCTTGTATTATGAATTTTTGGTGTTGGATGACACATACCAAAAAGATGAGAAAATCTACATGCAAAGAAAATTTTAGAAAGCTCACAATATTAACTACATTAAAAGGAGAAGACCATCTATCAAAAAGAAAGCAGCACATATTATGTTCTAAAACCATGAAAAAGGGGGCAAATGTGATTTTCAAGAAAGGCTTTCCGTTTTTCACCTGGCTGAAGCCACTAAGTAGACTCTGCACTGCATCCTCTAAGACAGTAGGTTTTCTGACCTCCTGGGTCATTACATGGAAGGAATTCACCAGGTGCTGGGTCCACCTGTCTACCCCTGCAAGTGATTCTTTGTCCTAATCTTTCAAAGTGATACAACAACACTAAATGAGCCCAACGCTGAAAAATAAGATGTTTCAATTTGACATATCTCGATCATTTCTGATATTCTGTACTGTAATTGTGTGTGATAGCAAGGCAATTCCCATCCCTGCCTTTGGTCAGAGGGAATGCTCAAAGTATATGTTTGAAGCGTCCCCATGTATTTTGTGAGGAGAATATCTTCCTTAACCTTCTACAATCTGGTTGATCAGCCAGTAGGCTCCAGTGCTCATTCAGATGTGCATTACATTGTGTTTGGACCACAAATCATATCACATAGTTTGCTTAGAGGGTATGTGTGAAGCATCCGCCTGAATTTTTGGGTGAGGTCCTCAGTACTCTTCTACACTGCAGGAGTTTCGCAAGAAAGCTCTGATCCCAACGACTCCCCTAGGATTACATAATACGCTGTATAGTTCTAGGATCACATGGCAGAGTGTGTTTCTTCCCTGAGAACTTTGTTTATCATTCACTTGCTTTGGGGGATATTTTAACGGACTTGTTTTTGAGATAGATGAAGGAAGAGAAATTCAGAAACTTGAATATTCCCACAACTACAAAGCCCATGATGATAATCCAGTCAAGCCTAGAGGATGACAATATGACTTCAGTGGTATAGTGGTTCCTCAATTACAGCAACGGAATGGCTCTCTCCACAGCAAATTGAAAGATTTAGAATTGGAATCCTCCTTTATAATTTTTCTGATAGTAAATCTAATACATTTTTTCCTTTCGCTATTTTTCAGAATCACTGGAAGATGACCAAAGTGAGTACTCTTTATGGTTCACGCTTATAAAATGGGATGAATCACAGGTAATCAGAACAAATGGAGAAAGAAGGCGACATTTCTTCCTAACATTGAATATAATGTTTAAAATTGAAAGTTGAAGATTCCTAGGGTTTAAGGATAGAAAGCATATGTTCCTACAGGAGTAAAATTGGTCCTGTCATATAACTCAATTTATTTGAATGTAGCTCATTTCAAGCTACAAATGTTTCCTTTACTTGGCTCCTAAGATGGCCTGCATTTGGTAATTCACAGAAATGTGACAGCAAACCTGAGAAGAAATTTGTCAAAAGAAATAGAATAGTTTTCTCATTTCTAATGTGTGAATGTTACAGTCAGCGTCCTAGGTTGACACCATGCATTGATGGGAGTATTGTGCAAGAACGCTTCCATGGTAAAGCTGATCTGATTTCTGAAGGCAACAGAAAATATCAAAGAGTGGGGTAATACCATGGACATTCTACAAGCAAAGATCTATCACACCAAATGTCTCTGTCCAAGCTCACTTCCACCAGCATCTATTTTGACACTTGTGACCTGGAGCACAGGGAACTACTACTGCCTGTATTTTTAGGGGACTGTGACTCTTCAGAGCACCCAAAATCATGGATATCCTCTGGTGGAATGTCTGCTGGATTCACATGACTGACCTTGTAGTTAGCATCCTGATTTGAACTCATTCAATGGTAAAAGGATGCAAAACTAGGCAACTCTAAAACTTAGACCAAAATAGACATTTGGATACATTTTTGATGACATAAAATTGTAAACTGTCTTGAAGCAATTTTCCCATCGTTGTATTTATTAAAAATTATTTTAAGGACTTCTATTTTTTATTTTTATCAAAATGTGAGGGAAACAAAACAACATTAAGATATAAATAGCATAGGGTGCTGATTTTCAAACGTGAACGCACGTGGAAAAGTAGTTTGCCATTACGTAGATGAAAATGTTTTCTAGAAAAATAATCTAATTAAGTGAGCTACACTATGTCGTACAATTGCAAATCCATTTGGAAATGAATTCACATACTATTTTACATGCTTTTGAATATATTTTTTTGAAAATTATTTATTTGGACTGAATGTACATATTACAAAATTCAATCCATCACTCACAGAAAAATATTTACAATCTTTAGCAATATCAATTGTGAGTATTTCCTTCTTCCATGAACTCCCTCTTGTGAAATCCTTCTCCCCAAACAGTCTTCCCTGAGATCCATCAAGAGACCAAGAATGGGGTCAATCTGTGCATAGAATTTCTGGTGTTGGATGACACATACCAAAAACTGGACACAAAGAAATTTTGGAAGAGCTAACAATAGCAACTCTATATAATGAAGATACTCATATAGAAAAAACCGTGGCAGATATTATGAAATAAGTCTCTTAAAAATGGGACAAAGGAGATATAAAAAAAATCATTCAGGTTTTTAGCTGGCTGCAAATGTTAAATCACACTCCAATGTACACTCAAAGATAGCATGGTGGTTCACCTCCCTGATCATTCAATATTCAGAGGACATTCACCAGGTGATATATATATATATATATATATATATATATATATATATATATATATATATATATATATATATATATATATATATATATATTATGCCTCACGAGTGCTTTTTTGTTTTTAAATGTCTCAAAGTGATACAACATAAAATGGACCTAAGGGCGATCAAAGAAAGTGTTACATTTTCACCTATCTAGACCTTCTGTGGTCTTCTCTACCATATTTTTGGCTGACAGCACAGCGTTTGTCATATGTGCCTATGCTTAGATGAGTGCTCTAGTACATGTGTGAACCTTCTCCTTCAATGTTTGGGTAGGAATGTCTTCCATAGCCTCCTACACTCCTGGTGCTCAGCAAGTAAACTCTGACCCCTGAGTCCTCCAGATTTACATGATATGAAATACAGTCATTAGATCACAGAGCGTGAGGTTCTTCCTCCATGTGAACTTAGTTGAACATTCCGTTGCACTTGGGGATATTTTAAAGGACATGTGTTGAGTAAATGAAGGAAGGGAAAGTCAGACATTCCAATATTCTCAACTGAAAAGCACAGGAGGATAATACTGTGAGATCTTGAGGCTAACAATGTGACTTTTGTGTTTTGTTGGTCTCTTTCTTAAAGAAAAGGAATGGGCTCTTCCCACATAAAACGGAATGATTTAAATATAGTTTTCTTATTTAAAAGTGCTTTTATTGGTAATTCTCATAGCTTTTCTCATTTTATTGTCTTTACAGAAACACTGGGAGCAAAGAACAGTGAGTACTGGCTGTCCAACATGATAAAAAAAAGATTAATCAAGGGGATTTCTTGCTAATATTGAATGTAAAATGTAAATTAGAAGTGTGGAAATTCCTAGAGTTTATAACTAGAAGGGACATGTTATCCAAGGATTACATTTGTTTTGTGTTTTAACGGGATCTGTCTCCACAGCAAATTGAAAGATTTACAATTGGTCCTCCTTTAAAATTGCTTGTGTTAGTAACTCTGATACCTTTTTTCCTTTTGTTATTATCAGAAACACTGAAAGATGAGAATGGTGAGTACTCAGTATGGTTCGATTTTATAAAAAGAGATTAATCCTAGAGAATCAGAACAAATGGAGAGAGAAGGTGGCATTTCTTGCTAATATTGAATATAATATGTAAAATTGAAGGGTGAATATTTCTACAGTTTGGTGTTAGAAAGAACAGCTTCCTCCAGGGGAAAAATTGGTTTTGCCATATACTTCAATTCATTTCATCGTAGCTCATTTGAAGCTACAAATATTTCCTTTGCTTGACTGTTGAGATTGTCCACATTTCTTTTGTCCATACCCCCATGTAGGAGGTCACCTGTAGATCCTTGTAATCAGTTCCCCCTTTCCAACCTACTCTCCTACTACCCTGCCAGTATAGCCACTCACACCACTGGTCATAAAGGGATCATATGCCCTGGATTCCCCACATTTCCAGTTCCAGCCTGTACCAGTGTACTTCCTCTGGCGTAGCCAGATTTGTAAACTAGAATTGGGATCATACTAGTGGGGGAAGAGGAAGCATTTAGGAACTAGAGGAAAGTAGTGTGTTTCATCGTCGCTACATAGCACCCTCCCTGGCTCATCTCCTCCCTGAGACCCTTCTGTAAGGGAATGCCCAGTGGCATACAAATGGACCTTGGGTCTCTACTCCGCACTCCCCACCTCATTCAAAAGTATATGATATTTTGTTCTGATGATATCTGATCCCTTCGACACCTAATGATCACACAGGCTGGTGTGCTTCTTCCATGTGGGCTTTGTTGCTTCCGAGCTACATGACCACTTGTTTACCCTCAAACCATTAAGACCCCAGACACTATATCTTTTTATAGCCAAGCACCATCAGCTTTCTTCACCACATTTGCTTATCCACAGCTTTGTCTTCAGAGGTTGTGTCTGGAAGGTGAGCGTCATAGAATGCCAATTTAGTAGAAGAAAGTATTCTTGCATTGAGGGTTTACTTGAGTGGAGGCCCAATGTTCTTCTGCTACCGTAATACTAAACTTATAAATATATGCACATAGATCTATTTCCCCATCCTCGTATATAAATATATTTGCATATGTACATGCCTTTATTTTGACCTCGAAAAATTCCCTTTGCCTCCTAGCTCTTTCCTTTATTTCCTTTGACTCTACTCTTGTCCCACTATCATGCTCAGTATTCATTTGTGTTGCAGTAATTCCTCTTGGATCCATTACCCTTGATCACGCCTAACCTGGCCTCCTACACCCTACTCACCACCGATTTGGGTCAGTTATTTTTCCCTTGTTCCTGGGTTTGTTAACACCACTACTTTTCCCTACCCCTTCCCCTATCCCATGTCCCCCCTGAACTGTCGGTCCCGTTGTTTCCTCTTTCCAGATTGTTCATGCAGTCTTTCTTATTTAGACAAGCCTGCGGAGATATTAACATGCACAAAAACAAGACAGAGCAAAACCAAGCACAATATACAACACAACAATACCAACAACAAACCAATGATGAAAAACAAAACAAAACACAACAAGAAAGAAAAGCTCAAAAATAGTTCCAGAACTGTTTGTTGGCTTTTATGACGGTTTTCCTTTACAATCTGTTGGGGCACCACTCCCTGGCTCCAAAGTCCAACTTCAGCATTCCATGGGGACCTCGCCGCTCAATTCCCTTGCTGTCCCGGTGCACCTGCTTAGTGTTTTGCCTCGGTGTGATGGATTCAGATCCTCAGCAATTCCCACACTGTGTCTCCGGTGTGGTCCTCTGTAGAGCTATGGGTCAGTGAGCACTGTCATGTCTCAAAGAGGGGCCGGCCATGCGGCCCTCTCTGTGGACTGGCTGCTCTAATTGGAACATTGTCCTCAAGGCCAGGTGGGCCAGGATATGCTCCACTTTCGCTTCCTCCCCTTCATCTGCTCCCACGTGCTCCAAAGAGCTAACAATAATAACTGTATTAAATTAAGATACTCATATTGAAAGGAAGGCAGCAGATATTGTGAAATACAGACACCTAAAAAGGGGTAAACGGAGGTTTCAAAAGAAAAATGATTCCGTTTTCCAGCTGGCTACCTCTGATAAATCACACTCCAATGTATACTCAAAGATACCATGGTGGCTCAACTCCATGATCAATATTCAAAGGAAATTCAACAGCTGATTTTATATATATATGCCTCACAAGTGTTTTTTTGGTCTTTAAACCTCTCAAAGTGATACATTAAATGGACAAAAGACGATCAAAGAAATTGTTACATTTTCAACTCTCTAGAACTTCTGTGGTCTCATCTATCATATTTTTGGCTGACAGCATGGCAATTGCCATGCCTGCCTATGCTCTGAGAGATTGCTCAGATTTATGTGTGAACCTTCCCCTTGAATTATTGGATGGGACTGTCTTCCGTAGCCTCCCACACTCCTGGTGCTCAGCAAAAATGTCCTGACACCCTGAGTCCTCCAGATGTGCATTATATGTATTACAGTCCTTGGATCGCAGAGCATGGGGTGCTTCTTCCATGTGAACTTAGCAGACCATTCAGTTGTACTTGGGGATATTTTGAAGGACACGTTGTGAGATAAATGAAGGATGGGAAAATCAGACACCCGAATATTCTCACAAGGAAAGCACATGATGATAACACTCTGAGGCATTGAGGCTGATCATGTGACTTGTGTGTTATGTTGGTCTTTTTCTTCCCTCATCAAACTGAATGATTGAAATTTGATTTCTTCTTTTAACATGCTTTTAGTGATAATTCTTACACTCAGTACTCCTACTGTTAACTACTACGTAGAATAAGGATTAAAGGGTAAACAATTCTAAACTCCAGTTCAAAATACAAAGTTGACCCGTGTCTTCATAAATGTTGGAGACATAGTAGTAGGTCCCATCCAATTCTTGAGATTCATTTTAACTTGCTTTATTTCTAAAGAAAGTATAATATTTTCTTTTTTGAGTAAAAGTGCGAGAAAGGAATCCACACTTCCATTATTTTTAGTAAAATACACAAAGAAGAGAGTACATTTTTCCAAACATGAACTAAGGCTATTAGTAATTTGCCATTCAGTAGAAGAAAATGCTTTCTGTGAAAGCCATCTATTTTAAAGTGAGCTACTCCATTTGTAATTTGCTTATATTTATTTGGAAAAGAATTCATATTTTATTCTCCATGTTTTCTAATGTTGTTTTCCAAAACACAATTATTTGGATGCAATCCAAATCTCATGAAAGTCAATCAATGAGTCAGAGTAAAATGACTGAGTTGTGCAATCTTTACCAAAATGGAAATTTTTCCTTATAAAAATTTAAAATTTTTCTTACTCTGTGTGGTTGGTCCCACCAGCATTTAGCAACTTCATTTTCAATACTCCCTCTCCATCAGAGATGCAACCTGTGGGTCATATTGCAATCTTTTGTATTTTTTAAATCATTTTGTTAGGGACCCAAAAAGTTCTTATCCAAAACCATACATACATAATTATGTCAAGCACATTTGTACATATGTTGCCATCATCATTCTCAGAACACATGCTTTCTACTTGAACCCTTGGTATCAACTCCTCTTTTGCCCCTCCCTCCCTGCTCTCCACTCCCCTCTGAACCCTTGATAATTTATAAATTATTATTATTTTTGTCATATCTTACACCATCCGATGTCTCCCCTGGCCCACTTCTCTGCTGTCCATCCATCCCCCAGCGAGGAGGTTATATGTAGGTATTGTAATCTGTTCCCCCTTTCTCCCTCGCCTCCCCTCCACCCTCCCAATATCACCCCTCTCACACTGGTCCTCAGCGGTTCATCTGTCCGAGATTCCCTGTATTTCCATTTCCTATCTGTACCAGAGTACATCCTCTGGTCCAGCTGGATATGTAAGGTAGAATTGTGATCACGTGGGGGAGGAAGCATTCAAGAACTAGAGGAAAATTGTGTATTTCAAAGATGCTACTCTGTACCCTGACTGGCTCGTCTCCTCCCCGCAGGACTTCTCTAGGGGGATGTCCAATTTCCCACAGTTGGACCCTGGATCTCCATTTCACATTCCACCTCATTCACAATGCTATGATTTTTTTTTCATATTTGATACCTGATGCCTGATCCCTTTGGTGCCTTCTGATCTCACAGGCTGGTGTGCTTTCTCCATGTGTTCTTTGTTGTTTCTTAGCTAGATGGCCTCCTGCTTATCTTCAAGCCTTTATGACCCCAGACGCTATATCATTTGATAGCTAGGTACCATCAGCTTTCTTCACCACTTCTGTTTCTGCACCCAATTTGTCCTCAGCAATCGATCGAGGCAAGACAGGCTCCTGTGTGTCTTCCTTGTGGATTTTGTTTGTTCTCAGCTGGATGGCTGCTTGTTTTTCTTTGGGACTTTAAGACTGAAGATTTAAATTTTTTTGCATTAATTCCCTATTATGCGATTTCTATCACCCAACTATCTCCCCTGATATCCGTAAAGAAACTTGTAAGTTATTTTTCTAAATACGTCTAATTTCTTTCCTTTTCTGTAAAGAAAAAGACGAGGAAACAAAGCAACAATTTACATTAAATTCACATTAAACTGAATCACTGAATTTCTGTTTCTTCTTTGTAAAATTGTTTCTTTTAAAAATAATTTTTATTATATTAAAAATATTTGAAAGATTGCCCACATATCATACAATTCAGCAGTTCAATCATACCAAGAAATATCATACACTCGTGACCATAATCAATTTTAGATCATTTTCTTTTTTATCATGGTTACATCACTTTAAAATTCATTTTGCTTTGGCCTCATAGATGTTATAACAATCCAGAAATCAGTTATATTAAGTGAACCTTTACAAAGGTATCCATCATCATTTTCAAAAATGATCAATAATTTCTCCTTATACGAAGTAAGGAACCAGGAATCGGGTTAATCTGTGCATAGATTTCCTGGTGTCAGATGACACTTACCAGAAACAGAAACAATGATGCAAAGAAAAATTTTGAAAGCTAAAAATCACATCGATATTAAATGAAGACACTTACATAGAAAATAAGGTGACAGATATAATGAAACAAAGCCACTTTAAAAAGGGTTAATTGGGATATCAAAAGGAAAATCATTCCATGTTTCACCTGGCTAAATCTGTTAAATCCCACTCCAATATATACTGGATGACAGCACGATTGCTCACGTCCGTGGTCAATATTCAGAAGGAATTCACCAGGCGATGTATATATATATACACATATATATATTAATTATATGAATATATTCTGTATGTTCTAAACAGTGTTTTTAAATCTCTATCGTGATGCAACACTAAATTGACCAAAGGACTATCAAAGAAAGTGTTACATTTTCTACTATCTAGATTTTCTGTAGTCTTCTCTACCATATTTTTGTCTGAAAGCACAGCCTTTGCCATACTGCCTCTGCCTGAGTGAGTGCTCAGAGGACATGTGTGAAACTTCCCCTTGAAATATAAGGGTGGGAATATCTTCTGTAAACTCCTACACTCCTGGTGCTCAGCAAGTAAGCTCTGACCCACTGAGTCCTCCAGATTTACATGATATGATGTACAGTCCAAGGATCACAGAGTGTGGGTCGCTTCCTCCGTGTGAACCTAACTAAGTTGACCATTCAGTTGCACTTGGGGACATATTCAAGGACATGGTGTAAGAAAAATGAAGGATGGGAAAATCAGACCCATGAATGTTCTCACAATTGGAAAACACATGATGATAATACTGTGAGTCTGGAGAATGACAATATGACCTGTGTGGTTTATTGGTATTTTTCTTTAAGGATAGAAATGAAGTCTTCCCACTTCAAATTGAAGGATTTAAATTTTGGTTTCTTCTTTAAAAGTTATTTTAATGACAATTCTCAAAACTTTTCTCCTTTTATTGCTTTTGCAGAAACACTGAAAACAAAGAACAGTGAGTATTTGCTGTCCAACGTGATAAAAAATGATTACTCAAAGGGATTACTTGCTCATATAGAATGTAAACTGTAAATTGAAGTATGGAGATTCCTAGTGTTTATTATTAAAAGGGGCATGTTACTCCAGGAGTAAATTCGTTTTTTTGTTTTAATGGAATCTTTGAACTTTGTTTACATGGAGCAAATAATGATAATTTTCCTTGGCTAATGAGATTGCCTGGATGTAGCACCTTACATAAAGGTTCCAGCGAAACAGAGAAGAGCTTCTTGAAGAGAGATAGAACGGATTTCTCATTTCAAATGGGTGAAAGTTTACCATCAGTCAGTGAAGGTCAACACATGAAGTGGTGAGAGCACCAGGCAACAATGCTTCCATGGATCAGCTGACTTCATATCTGAGACACCAACCGATGACAGAGAGAAGTAACATCCTCAGAAATGCTGAGAGCGCAGATCGGAGACGCAGACGGTCTCTACTGAAGCTCAGTTCTCTGTGGCATCTATTTTGACCCTCTGTGACCTGGAGAGCAGGCTACCACTGCCCCTGTAGGTTTAGGTGACTGTGGCTCTTTAGAGCAGGAGAAATCCTGGTCTGACTCAGGAGGACTGGCGCCTGGATTCCAATTACGTATCCTGCAATGAGCATCCTGATTCAATAAGACTACATGTGAAAAAGATAAAAAACAAAGCGAAACTTAACATCAGATAAAAATAGAAAGTTTGATCCAAATCTTCATTATTTTGATGACATAATTGTAAAACCCCATTCACCATTTTTCACTTCCCCATATTCAGTATAAGGTAGGGTTAAACCCTTATAATATGTTTTTTTTTTAAATATGGAGGAAACAATACAACAGTAAGACACAAAGAGCAGAGGGTTCTGGATTCCAATGTAAATGCATGGTGAATCATACTTTGCCGTTAGGTAGATGAAATTATTTTCTAGGAAAACAGTCTACTTCACCATGAGCCACGACATTTGTTATTTGTTCTGACCTATTTGAACATGAATTAATACATTATTTCCAATGCTTCGGAATTGATTTTACAGAAACCATTAACTGAATGTACATATTACAAATGTCTAGTCATTTCTCATAGCAAAAATTTCCAATGTTTAGCAAAATTAATTCTGATTATTCCCATCTTCCATGAATGTGAAATCCATCTCCCCAAACAATCTTCCCTGAGATGCATACAGAAACCAACAATCCAGTTATCTTGTATTATGAATTTTTGGTGTTGGATGACACATACCAAAAAGATGAGAAAATCTACATGCAAAGAAAATTTTAGAAAGCTCACAATATTAACTACATTAAAAGGAGAAGACCATCTATCAAAAAGAAAGCAGCAGATATTATGTTCTAAAACCATGAAAAAGGGGGCAAATGTGATTTTCAAGAAAGGCTTTCCGTTTTTCACTTGGCTGAAGCCATTAGTAGACTCTGCACTGCATCCTCTAAGACAGCAGGTTTTCTGACCTCCCGGGTCATTACATGGAAGGAATTCACCAGGTGCTGGGTCCACCTGTCTACCCCTGCAAGTGATTCTTTGTCGGTATCTTTCAAAGTGATACAACAACACTAAATGAGCCCAACGCTGAAAAATAAGATGTTTCAATTTGACATATCTCGATCATTTCTGATATTCTGTACTGTAATTGTGTGTGATAGCAAGGCAATTCCCATCCCTGCCTTTGGTCAGAGGGAATGCTCAAAGTATATGTTTGAAGCATCCCCATGTATTTTGTGAGGAGAATATCTTCCTTAACCTTCTACAATCTGGTTGATCAGCCAGTAGGCTCCAGTGCTCATTCAGATGTGCATTACGTTGTGTTTGGACCAGGAATCATATCACATAGTTTGCTTAGAGGGTATGTGTGAAGCATCCGCCTGAATTTTTGGGTGAGGTCCTCAGTACTCTTCTACACTGCAGGAATTTCGCAAGAAAGCTCTGATCCCAACGACTCCCCTAGGATTACATAATACGCTGTATAGTTCTAGGATCACATGGCAGAGTGTGTTTCTTCCTTGAGAACTTTGTTTATCGTTCACTTGCTTTGGGGGATATTTTAATGGACTTGTTTTTGAGATAGATGAAGGAAGAGAAATTCAGAAACTTGAATATTCCCACAACTACAAAACCCATGATGATAATCCAGTCAAGCCTAGAGGATGACAATATGACTTCAGTGGTATAGTGGTCCCTCAATTACAGCAACGGAATGGCTCTCTCCACAGCAAATTGAAAGATTTAGAATTGGAATCCTCCTTTATAACTTTTCTGATAGTAAATCTAATACATTTTTTCCTTTTGCTATTTTTCAGAATCACTGGAAGATGACCAAAGTGAGTACTCTTTATGATTCACGCTTATAAAATGGGATGAATCACAAGTAATCAGAACAAATGGAGAAAGAAGGCGACATTTCTTCCTAACATTGAATATAATGTTTAAAATTGAAAGTTGAAGATTCCTAGGGTTTAAGGACAGAAAGCATATGTTCCTACAGGAGTAAAATTGGTCCTGTCATATAACTCAATTTATTTGAATGTAGCTCATTTCAAGCTACAAATGTTTCCTTTACTTGGCTCCTAAGATGGCCTGCATTTGGTAATTCACAGAAATGTGACAGCAAACCTGAGAAGAAATTTGTCAAAAGAAATAGAATAGTTTTCTCATTTCTAATGTGTGAATGTTACAGTCAGCGTCCTAGGTTGACACCATGCATTGATGGGAGTATTGTGCAAGAACGCTTCCATGGTAAAGCTGATCTGATTTCTGAAGGCAACAGAAAATATCAAAGAGTGGGGTAATACCATGGACATTCTACAAGCAAAGATCTATCACACCAAATGTCTCTGTCCAAGCTCACGTCCACCAGCATCTATTTTGACACCATGTGACCTGGAGCACAGGGAACTACTACTGCCTGTATTTTTAGGGGACTGTGACTCTTCAGAGCACCCAAAATCATGGATTTCCTCTGGTGGAATGTCTGCTGGATTCACATGACTGACCTTGTAGTTAGCATCCTGATTTGAACTCATTCAATGGTAAAAGGATGCAAAACTAGGCAACTCTAAAACTTAGACCAAAATAGACATTTGGATACATTTTTGATGACATAAAATTGTAAACTGTCTTGAAGCAATTTTCCCATCGTTGTATTTATTAAAAATTATTTTAAGGACTTCTATTTTTGATTTTTATCAAAATGTGAGGGAAACAAAACAACATTAAGATATAAATAGCATAGGGTGCTGATTTTCAAACGTGAACGCACGTGGAAAAGTAGTTTGCCATTACGTAGATGAAAATGTTTTCTAGAAAAATAATCTAATTAAGTGAGCTACACTATGTCGTACAATTGCAAATCCATTTGGAAATGAATTCACATACTATTTTACATGCTTTTGAATATATTTTTTTGAAAATTATTTATTTGGACTGAATGTACATATTACAAAATTCAATCCATCACTCACAGAAAAATATTTACAATCTTTAGCAATATCAATTGTGAGTATTTCCTTCTTCCATGAACTCCCTCTTGTGAAATCCTTCTCCCCAAACAGTCTTCCCTGAGATCCATCAAGAGACCAAGAATGGGGTCAATCTGTGCATAGAATTTCTGGTGTTGGATGACACATACCAAAAACTGGACACAAAGAAATTTTGGAAGAGCTAACAATAGCAACTCTATATAATGAAGATACTCATATAGAAAAAACCGTGGCAGATATTATGAAATAAGTCTCTTAAAAATGGGACAAAGGAGATATAAAAAAAAATCATTCAGGTTTTTAGCTGGCTGCAAATGTTAAATCACACTCCAATGTACACTCAAAGATACCATGGTGGTTCACCTCCCTGATCATTCAATATTCAGAGGAAATTCACCAGGTGATATATATATATATATATTATGCCTCACGAGTGCTTTTTTGTTTTTAAATGTCTCAAAGTGATACAACATAAAATGGACGTAAGGGCGATCAAAGAAATTGTTAC
Organism: Tenrec ecaudatus; assembly: GCF_050624435.1. Classification (NCBI taxonomy): domain Eukaryota; kingdom Metazoa; phylum Chordata; class Mammalia; order Afrosoricida; family Tenrecidae; genus Tenrec; species Tenrec ecaudatus. The sequence continues at coordinate 163,124,739 of NC_134536.1, forward strand.
ATTTTCACCTATCTAGACCTTCTGTGTTCTTCTCTACCATATTTTTGGCTGACAGCACAGCGTTTGTCATATGTGCCTATGCTTAGATGAGTGCTCTAGTACATGTGTGAACCTTCTCCTTCAATGTTTGGGTAGGAATGTCTTCCATAGCCTCCTACACTCCTGGTGCTCAGCAAGTAAACTCTGACCCCTGAGTCCTCCAGATTTACATGATATGAAATACAGTCATTAGATCACAGAGCGTGAGGTTCTTCCTCCATGTGAACTTAGTTGAACATTCCGTTGCACTTGGGGATATTTTAAAGGACATGTGTTGAGTAAATGAAGGAAGGGAAAGTCAGACATTCCAATATTCTCAACTGAAAAGCACAGGAGGATAATACTGTGAGATCTTGAGGCTAACAATGTGACTTTTGTGTTTTGTTGGTCTCTTTCTTAAAGAAAAGGAATGGGCTCTTCCCACATAAAACGGAATGATTTAAATATAGGTTTCTTATTTAAAAGTGCTTTTATTGGTAATTCTCATAGCTTTTCTCATTTTATTGTCTTTACAGAAACACTGGGAGCAAAGAACAGTGAGTACTGGCTGTCCAACATGATAAAAAAAAGATTAATCAAGGGGATTTCTTGCTAATATTGAATGTAAAATGTAAATTAGAAGTGTGGAAATTCCTAGAGTTTATAACTAGAAGGGACATGTTATCCAAGGATTACATTTGTTTTGTGTTTTAACGGGATCTGTCTCCACAGCAAATTGAAAGATTTACAATTGGTCCTCCTTTAAAATTGCTTGTGTTAGTAACTCTGATACCTTTTTTCCTTTTGTTATTATCAGAAACACTGAAAGATGAGAATGGTGAGTACTCAGTATGGTTCGATTTTATAAAAAGAGATTAATCCTAGAGAATCAGAACAAATGGAGAGAGAAGGTGGCATTTCTTGCTAATATTGAATATAATATGTAAAATTGAAGGGTGAATATTTCTACAGTTTGGTGTTAGAAAGAACAGCTTCCTCCAGGGGAAAAATTGGTTTTGCCATATACTTCAATTCGTTTCATCGTAGCTCATTTGAAGCTACAAATATTTCCTTTGCTTGACTGTTGAGATTGTCCACATTTCTTTTGTCCATACCCCCATGTAGGAGGTCACCTGTAGATCCTTGTAATCAGTTCCCCCTTTCCAACCTACTCTCCTACTACCCTGCCAGTATAGCCACTCACACCACTGGTCATAAAGGGATCATACGCCCTGGATTCCCCACATTTCCAGTTCCAGCCTGTACCAGTGTACTTCCTCTGGCGTAGCCAGATTTGTAAACTAGAATTGGGATCATACTAGTGGGGGAAGAGGAAGCATTTAGGAACTAGAGGAAAGTAGTGTGTTTCTTCGTCGCTACATAGCACCCTCACTGGCTCATCTCCTCCCTGAGACCCTTCTGTAAGGGAATGCCCAGTGGCATACAAATGGACCTTGGGTCTCTACTCCGCACTCCCCACCTCATTCAAAAGTATATGATATTTTGTTCTGATGATATCTGATCCCTTCGACACCTAATGATCACACAGGCTGGTGTGCTTCTTCCATGTGGGCTTTGTTGCTTCCGAGCTACATGGCCACTTGTTTACCCTCAAACCATTAAGACCCCAGACACTATATCTTTTTATAGCCAAGCACCATCAGCTTTCTTCACCACATTTGCTTATCCACAGCTTTGTCTTCAGAGGTTGTGTCTGGAAGGTGAGCGTCATAGAATGCCAATTTAGTAGAAGAAAGTATTCTTGCATTGAGGGTTTACTTGAGTGGAGGCCCAATGTTCTTCTGCTACCGTAATACTAAACTTATAAATATATGCACATAGATCAATTTCCCCATCCTCGTATATAAATATATTTGCATATGTACATGCCTTTATTTTGACCTCCAAAAATTCCCTTTGCCTCCTAGCTCTTTCCTTTATTTCCTTTGACTCTACTCTTGTCCCACTATCATGCTCAGTATTCATTTGTGTTGCAGTAATTCCTCTTGGATCCATTACCCTTGATCACGCCTAACCTGGCCTCCTACACCCTACTCACCACCGATTTGGGTCAGTTATTTTTCCCTTGTTCCTGGGTTTGTTAACACCACTACTTTTCCCCACCCCTTCCCCTATCCCATGTCCCCCCTGAACTGTCGGTCCCGTTGTTTCCTCTTTCCAGATTGTTCATGCAGTCTTTCTTATTTAGACAAGCCTGCGGAGATATTAACATGCACAAAAACAAGACAGAGCAAAACCAAGCACAATATACAACACAACAATACCAACAACAAACCAATGATGAAAAACAAAACAAAACACAACAAGAAAGAAAAGCTCATAGATAGTTCCAGAACTGTTTGTTGGCTTTTATGACGGTTTTCCTTTACAATCTGTTGGGGCACCACTCCCTGGCTCCAAAGTCCAACTTCAGCATTCCATGGGGACCTCGCCGCTCAATTCCCTTGCTGTCCCGGTGCACCTGCTTAGTGTTTTGCCTCGGTGTGATGGATTCAGATCCTCAGCAATTCCCACACTGTGTCTCCGGTGTGGTCCTCTGTAGAGCTATGGGTCAGTGAGCACTGTCATGTCTCAAAGAGGGGCCGGCCATGCGGCCCTCTCTGTGGACTGGCTGCTCTAATTGGAACATTGTCCTCAAGGCCAGGTGGGCCAGGATATGCTCCACTTTCGCTTCCTCCCCTTCATCTGCTCCCACGTGCTCCAAAGAGCTAACAATAATAACTGTATTAAATTAAGATACTCATATTGAAAGGAAGGCAGCAGATATTGTGAAATACAGACACCTAAAAAGGGGTAAACGGAGGTATCAAAAGAAAAATGATTCCGTTTTCCAGCTGGCTACCTCTGATAAATCACACTCCAATGTATACTCAAAGATACCATGGTGGCTCAACTCCATGATCAATATTCAAAGGAAATTCAACAGCTGATTTTATATATATATGCCTCACAAGTGTTTTTTTGGTCTTTAAACCTCTCAAAGTGATACATTAAATGGACAAAAGACGATCAAAGAAATTGTTACATTTTCAACTCTCTAGAACTTCTGTGGTCTCATCTATCATATTTTTGGCTGACAGCATGGCAATTGCCATGCCTGCCTATGCTCTGAGAGATTGCTCAGATTTATGTGTGAACCTTCCCCTTGAATTATTGGATGGGACTGTCTTCCGTAGCCTCCCACACTCCTGGTGCTCAGCAAAAATGTCCTGACACCCTGAGTCCTCCAGATGTGCATTATATGTATTACAGTCCTTGGATCGCAGAGCATGGGGTGCTTCTTCCATGTGAACTTAGCAGACCATTCAGTTGTACTTGGGGATATTTTGAAGGACACGTTGTGAGATAAATGAAGGATGGGAAAATCAGACACCCGAATATTCTCACAAGGAAAGCACATGATGATAATACTCTGAGGCATTGAGGCTGATCATGTGACTTGTGTGTTATGTTGGTCTTTTTCTTCCCTCATCAAACTGAATGATTGAAATTTGATTTCTTCTTTTAACATGCTTTTAGTGATAATTCTTACACTCAGTACTCCTACTGTTAACTACTACGTAGAAAAAGGATTAAAGGGTAAACAATTCTAAACTCCAGTTCAAAATACAAAGTTGACCCGTGTCTTCATAAATGTTGGAGACATAGTAGTAGGTCCCATCCAATTCTTGAGATTCATTTTAACTTGCTTTATTTCTAAAGAAAGTATAATATTTTCTTTTTTGAGTAAAAGTGCGAGAAAGGAATCCACACTTCCATTATTTTTAGTAAAATACACAAAGAAGAGAGTACATTTTTCCAAATATGAACTAAGGCTATTAGTAATTTGCCATTCAGTAGAAGAAAATGCTTTCTGTGAAAGCCATCTATTTTAAAGTGAGCTACTCCATTTGTAATTTGCTTATATTTATTTGGAAAAGAATTCATATTTTATTCTCCATGTTTTCTAATGTTGTTTTCCAAAACACAATATTTGGATGCAATCCAAATCTCATGAAAGTCAATCAATGAGTCAGAGTAAAATGACTGAGTTGTGCAATCTTTACCAAAATGGAAATTTTTCCTTAAAAAATTTTAAAATTTTTCTTACTCTGTGTGGTTGGTCCCACCAGCATTTAGCAACTTCATTTTCAATACTCCCTCTCCATCAGAGATGCAACCTGTGGGTCATATTGCAATCTTTTGTATTTTTTAAATCATTTTGTTAGGGACCCAAAAAGTTCTTATTCAAAACCATACATACATAATTGTGTCAAGCACATTTGTACATATGTTGCCATCATCATTCTCAGAACACATGCTTTCTACTTGAACCCTTGGTATCAACTCCTCATTTGCCCCTCCCTCCCTGCTCTCCACTCCCCTCTGAACCCTTGATAATTTATAAATTATTATTATTTTTGTCATATCTTACACCATCCGATGTCTCCCCCGGCCCACTTCTCTGCTGTCCATCCATCCCCCAGCGAGGAGGTTATATGTAGGTATTGTAATCTGTTCCCCCTTTCTCCCTCGCCTCCCCTCCACCCTCCCAATATCACCCCTCTCACACTGGTCCTCAGCGGTTCATCTGTCCGAGATTCCCTGTATTTCCATTTCCTATTTGTACCAGAGTACATCCTCTGGTCCAGCTGGATATGTAAGGTAGAATTGTGATCACTTGGGGGAGGAAGCATTCAAGAACTAGAGGAAAATTGTGTATTTCAAAGATGCTACTCTGTACCCTGACTGGCTCATCTCCTCCCCGCAGGACTTCTCTAGGGGGATGTCCAATTTCCCACAGTTGGACCCTGGATCTCCATTTCACATTCCACCTCATTCACAATGCTATGATTTTTTTTTCATATTTGATACCTGATGCCTGATCCCTTTGGTGCCTTCTGATCTCACAGGCTGGTGTGCTTTCTCCATGTGTTCTTTGTTGTTTCTTAGCTAGATGGCCTCCTGCTTATCTTCAAGCCTTTATGACCCCAGACGCTATATCATTTGATAGCTAGGTACCATCAGCTTTCTTCACCACTTCTGTTTCTGCACCCAATTTGTCCTCAGCAATCGATCAAGTCAAGACAGGCTCCTGTGTGTCTTCCTTGTGGATTTTGTTTGTTCTCAGCTGGATGGCTGCTTGTTTTTCTTTGGGTCTTTAAGACTGAAGATTTAAAATTGTTTTGCATTAACTCCCTATTATGCGATTTCTATCACCCAACTATCTCCCCTGATATCCATAAAGAAACTTGTAAGTTATTTTTCTAAATACGTCTAATTTCTTTCCTTTTCTGTAAAGAAAAAGATGAGGAAACAAAGCAACAATTTACATTAAATTCACATTAAACTGAATCACTGAATTTCTGTTTCTTCTTTGTAAAATTGTTTCTTTTAAAAATAATTTTTATTATATTAAAAATATTTGAAAGATTGCCCACATATCATACAATTCAGCAGTTCAATCATACCAAGAAATATCATACACTCGTGACCATAATCAATTTTAGATCATTTTCTTTTTTATCATGGTTACATCACTTTAAAATTCATTTTGCTTTGGCCTCATAGATGTTATAACAATCCAGAAATCAGTTATATTAAGTGAACCTTTACAAAGGTATCCATCATCATTTTCAAAAATGATCAATAATTTCTCCTTATACGAAGTAAGGAACCAGGAATCGGGTTAATCTGTGCATAGATTTCCTGGTGTCAGATGACACTTACCAGAAACAGAAACAATGATGCAAAGAAAAATTTTGAAAGCTAAAAATCACATCGATATTAAATGAAGATACTTACATAGAAAATAAGGTGACAGATATAATGAAACAAAGCCACTTTAAAAAGGGTTAATTGGGATATCAAAAGGAAAATCATTCCATGTTTCACCTGGCTAAATCTGTTAAATCCCACTCCAATATATACTGGATGACAGCACGATTGCTCACGTCCGTGGTAAATATTCAGAAGGAATTCACCAGGCGATGTATATATATATATATATATATATATATATACACACATATATATATTAATTATATGAATATATTCTGTATGTTCTAAACAGTGTTTTTAAATCTCTATCGTGATGCAACACTAAATTGACCAAAGGACTATCAAAGAAAGTGTTACATTTTCTACTATCTAGATCTTCTGTAGTCTTCTCTACCATATTTTTGTCTGAAAGCACAGCCTTTGCCATACTGCCTCTGCCTGAGTGAGTGCTCAGAGGACATGTGTGAACCTTCCCCTTGAAATATAAGGGTGGGAATATCTTCTGTAAACTCCTACACTCCTGGTGCTCAGCAAGTAAGCTCTGACCCACTGAGTCCTCCAGATTTACATGATATGATGTACAGTCCAAGGATCACAGAGTGTGGGTCGCTTCCTCCGTGTGAACCTAACTAAGTTGACCATTCAGTTGCACTTGTGGACATATTCAAGGACATGGTGTAAGAAAAATGAAGGATGGGAAAGTCAGACCCATGAATGTTCTCACAATTGGAAAACACATGATGATAATACTGTGAGTCTTGAGAATGACAATATGACCTGTGTGGTTTATTGGTATTTTTCTTTAAGGATAGAAATGAAGTCTTCCCACATCAAATTGAAGGATTTAAATTTTGGTTTCTTCTTTAAAAGTTATTTTAATGACAATTCTCAAAACTTTTCTCCTTTTATTGCTTTTGCAGAAACACTGAAAACAAAGAACAGTGAGTATTTGCTGTCCAACGTGATAAAAAATGATTACTCAAAGGGATTACTTGCTCATATAGAATGTAAACTGTAAATTGAAGTATAGAGATTCCTAGTGTTTATTATTAAAAGGGGCATGTTACTCCAGGAGTAAATTCATTTTTTTGTTTTAATGGAATCTTTGAACTTTGTTTACATGGAGCAAATAATGATAATTTTCCTTGGCTAATGAGATTGCCTGGATGTAGCACCTTACATAAAGGTTCCAGCGAAACAGAGAAGAGCTTCTTGAAGAGAGATAGAACGGATTTCTCATTTCAAATGGGTGAAAGTTTACCATCAGTTAGTGAAGGTCAACACATGAAGTGGTGAGAGCACCAGGCAACAATGCTTCCATGGATCAGCTGACTTCATATCTGAAACACCAACCGATGACAGAGAGAAGTAACATCCTCAGAAATGCTGAGAGCGCAGATCGGAGACGCACAGGGTCTCTACTGAAGCTCAGTTCTCTGTGGCATCTATTTTGACCCTCTGTGACCTGGAGAGCAGGCTACCACTGCCCCTGTAGGTTTAGGTGACTGTGGCTCTTTAGAGCAGGAGAAATCCTGGTCTGACTCAGGAGGACTGGCGCCTGGATTCCAATTACGTATCCTGCAATGAGCATCCTGATTCAATAAGACTACATGGGAAAAAGATAAAAAACAAAGCAAAACTTAACATCAGATAAAAATAGAAAGTTTGATCCAAATCTTCATTATTTTGATGACATAATTGTAAAACCCCATTCACCATTTTTCACTTCCCCATATTCAGTATAAGGTAGGGTTAAACCCTTGTAATATGTTTTTTTAAATATGGAGGAAACAATACAACAGTAAGACACAAAGAGCAGAGGGTTCTGGATTCCAATGTAAATGCATGGTGAATCATACTTTGCCGTTAGGTAGATGAAATTATTTTCTAGGAAAACAGTCTACTTCACCATGAGCCACGACATTTGTTATTTGTTCTGACCTATTTGAACATGAATTAATACATTATTTCCAATGCTTCGGAATTGATTTTACAGAAACCATTAACTGAATGTACATATTACAAATGTCTAGTCATTTCTCATAGCAAAAATTTCCAATGTGTAGCAAAATTAATTCTGATTATTCCCATCTTCCATGAATGTGAAATCCCTCTCCCCAAACAATCTTCCCTGAGATGCATACAGAAACCAACAATCCAGTTATCTTGTATTATGAATTTTTGGTGTTGGATGACACATACCAAAAAGATGAGAAAATCTACATGCAAAGAAAATTTTAGAAAGCTCACAATATTAACTACATTAAATGGAGAAGACCATCTATCAAAAAGAAAGCAGCAGATATTATGTTCTAAAACCATGAAAAAGGGGGCAAATGTGATTTTCAAGAAAGGCTTTCCGTTTTTCACCTGGCTGAAGCCATAAGTAGACTCTGCACTGCATCCTCTAAGACAGCAGGTTTTCTGACCTCCTGGGTCATTACATGGAAGGAATTCACCAGGTGCTGGGTCCACCTGTCTACCCCTGCAAGTGATTCTTTGTCCTAATCTTTCAAAGTGATACAACAACACTAAATGAGCCCAACGCTGAAAAATAAGATGTTTCAATTTGACATATCTCGATCATTTCTGATATTCTGTACTGTAATTGTGTGTGATAGCAAGGCAAGTCCCATCCCTGCCTTTGGTCAGAGGGAATGCTCAAAGTATATGTTTGAAGCGTCCCCATGTATTTTGTGAGGAGAATATCTTCCTTAACCTTCTACAATCTGGTTGATCAGCCAGTAGGCTCCAGTGCTCATTCAGATGTGCATTACATTGTGTTTGGACCACGAATCATATCACATAGTTTGCTTAGAGGGTATGTGTGAAGCATCCGCCTGAATTTTTGGGTGAGGTCCTCAGTACTCTTCTACACTGCAGGAGTTTCGCAAGAAAGCTCTGATCCCAACGACTCCCCTAGGATTACATAATACGCTGTATAGTTCTAGGATCACATGGCAGAGCGTGTTTCTTCCTTGAGAACTTTGTTTATCATTCACTTGCTTTGGGGGATATTTTAATGGACTTGTTTTTGAGATAGATGAAGGAAGAGAAATTCAGAAACTTGAATATTCCCACAACTACAAAACCCATGATGATAATCCAGTCAAGCCTAGAGGATGACAATATGACTTCAGTGGTATAGTGGTCCCTCAATTACAGCAACGGAATGGCTCTCTCCACAGCAAATTGAAAGATTTAGAATTGGATTCCTCCTTTATAACTTTTCTGATAGTAAATCTAATACATTTTTTCCTTTTGCTATTTTTCAGAATCACTGGAAGATGACCAAAGTGAGTACTCTTTATGGTTCACGCTTATAAAATGGGATGAATCAAAAGTAATTAGAACAAATGGAGAAAGAAGGCGACATTTCTTCCTAACATTGAATATAATGTTTAAAATTGAAAGTTGAAGATTCCTAGGGTTTAAGGATAGAAAGCATATGTTCCTACAGGAGTAAAATTGGTCCTGTCATATAACTCAATTTATTTGAATGTAGCTCATTTCAAGCTACAAATGTTTCCTTTACTTGGCTCCTAAGATGGCCTGCATTTGGTAATTCACAGAAATGTGACAGCAAACCTGAGAAGAAATTTGTCAAAAGAAATAGAATAGTTTTCTCATTTCTAATGTGTGAATGTTACAGTCAGCGTCCTAGGTTGACACCATGCATTGATGGGAGTATTGTTCAAGAACGCTTCCATGGTAAAGCTGATCTGATTTCTGAAGGCAACAGAAAATATCAAAGAGTGGGGTAATACCATGGACATTCTACAAGCAAAGATCTATCACACCAAATGTCTCTGTCCAAGCTCACGTCCACCAGCATCTATTTTGACACCATGTGACCTGGAGCACAGGGAACTACTACTGCCTGTATTTTTAGGGGACTGTGACTCTTCAGAGCACCCAAAATCATGGATATCCTCTGGTGGAATGTCTGCTGGATTCACATGACTGACCTTGTAGTTAGCATCCTGATTTGAACTCACTCAATGGTAAAAGGATGCAAAACTAGGCAACTCTAAAACTTAGACCAAAATAGAAATTTGGATACATTTTTGATGACATAAAATTGTAAACTGTCTTGAAGCAATTTTCCCATCGTTGTATTTATTAAAAATTATTTTAAGGACTTCTATTTTTTATTTTTATCAAAATGTGAGGGAAACAAAACAACATTAAGATATAAATAGCATAGGGTGCTGATTTTCAAACGTGAACGCACGTGGAAAAGTAGTTTGCCATTACGTAGATGAAAATGTTTTCTAGAAAAATAATCTAATTAAGTGAGCTACACTATGTCGTACAATTGCAAATCCATTTGGAAATGAATTCACATACTATTTTACATGCTTTTGAATATATTTTTTTGAAAATTATTTATTTGGACTGAATGTACATATTACAAAATTCAATCCATCACTCACAGAAAAATATTTACAATCTTTAGCAATATCAATTGTGAGTATTTCCTTCTTCCATGAACTCCCTCTTGTGAAATCCTTCTCCCCAAACAGTCTTCCCTGAGATCCATCAAGAGACCAAGAATGGGGTCAATCTGTGCATAGAATTTCTGGTGTTGGATGACACATACCAAAAACTGGACACAAAGAAATTTTGGAAGAGCTAACAATAGCAACTCTATATAATGAAGATACTCATATAGAAAAAACCGTGGCAGATATTATGAAATAAGTCTCTTAAAAATGGGACAAAGGAGATATAAAAAAAAATCATTCAGGTTTTTAGCTGGCTGCAAATGTTAAATCACACTCCAATGTACACTCAAAGATACCATGGTGGTTCACCTCCCTGATCATTCAATATTCAGAGGAAATTCACCAGGTGATATATATATATATATATATATTATGCCTCACGAGTGCTTTTTTGTTTTTAAATGTCTCAAAGTGATACAACATAAAATGGACCTAAGGGCGATCAAAGAAAGTGTTACATTTTCACCTATCTAGACCTTCTGTGGTCTTCTCTACCATATTTTTGGCTGACAGCACAGCGTTTGCCATATGTGCCTATGCTTAGATGAGTGCTCTAGTACATGTGTGAACCTTCTCCTTCAATGTTTGGGTAGGAATGTCTTCCATAGCCTCCTACACTCCTGGTGCTCAGCAAGTAAACTCTGACCCCTGAGTCCTCCAGATTTACATGATATGAAATACAGTCATTAGATCACAGAGCGTGAGGTTCTTCCTCCATGTGAACTTAGTTGAACATTCCGTTGCACTTGGGGATATTTTAAAGGACATGTGTTGAGATAAATGAAGGAAGGGAAAGTCAGACATTCCAATATTCTCAACTGAAAAGCACAGGAGGATAATACTGTGAGATCTTGAGGCTAACAATGTGACTTTTGTGTTTTGTTGGTCTCTTTCTTAAAGAAAAGGAATGGGCTCTTCCCACATAAAACGGAATGATTTAAATATAGGTTTCTTATTTAAAAGTGCTTTTATTGGTAATTCTCATAGCTTTTCTCATTTTATTGTCTTTACAGAAACACTGGGAGCAAAGAACAGTGAGTACTGGCTGTCCAACATGATAAAAAAAAGATTAATCAAGGGGATTTCTTGCTAATATTGAATGTAAAATGTAAATTAGAAGTGTGGAAATTCCTAGAGTTTATAACTAGAAGGGACATGTTATCCAAGGATTACATTTGTTTTGTGTTTTAACGGGATCTGTCTCCACAGCAAATTGAAAGATTTACAATTGGTCCTCCTTTAAAATTGCTTGTGTTAGTAACTCTGATACCTTTTTTCCTTTTGTTATTATCAGAAACACTGAAAGATGAGAATGGTGAGTACTCAGTATGGTTCGATTTTATAAAAAGAGATTAATCCTAGAGAATCAGAACAAATGGAGAGAGAAGGTGGCATTTCTTGCTAATATTGAATATAATATGTAAAATTGAAGGGTGAATATTTCTACAGTTTGGTGTTAGAAAGAACAGCTTCCTCCAGGGGAAAAATTGGTTTTGCCATATACTTCAATTCGTTTCATCGTAGCTCATTTGAAGCTACAAATATTTCCTTTGCTTGACTGTTGAGATTGTCCACATTTCTTTTGTCCATACCCCCATGTAGGAGGTCATCTGTAGATCCTTGTAATCAGTTCCCCCTTTCCAACCTACTCTCCTACTACCCTGCCAGTATAGCCACTCACACCACTGGTCATAAAGGGATCATACGCCCTGGATTCCCCACATTTCCAGTTCCAGCCTGTACCAGTGTACTTCCTCTGGCGTAGCCAGATTTGTAAACTAGAATTGGGATCATACTAGTGGGGGAAGAGGAAGCATTTAGGAACTAGAGGAAAGTAGTGTGTTTCTTCGTCGCTACATAGCACCCTCACTGGCTCATCTCCTTCCTGAGACCCTTCTGTAAGGGAATGCCCAGTGGCATACAAATGGACCTTGGGTCTCTACTCCGCACTCCCCACCTCATTCAAAAGTATATGATATTTTGTTCTGATGATATCTGATCCCTTCGACACCTAATGATCACACAGGCTGGTGTGCTTCTTCCATGTGGGCTTTGTTGCTTCCGAGCTACATGGCCACTTGTTTACCCTCAAACCATTAAGACCCCAGACACTATATCTTTTTATAGCCAAGCACCATCAGCTTTCTTCACCACATTTGCTTATCCACAGCTTTGTCTTCAGAGGTTGTGTCTGGAAGGTGAGCGTCATAGAATGCCAATTTAGTAGAAGAAAGTATTCTTGCATTGAGGGTTTACTTGAGTGGAGGCCCAATGTTCTTCTGCTACCGTAATACTAAACTTATAAATATATGCACATAGATCTATTTCCCCATCCTCGTATATAAATATATTTGCATATGTACATGCCTTTATTTAGACCTCCAAAAATTCCCTTTGGCTCCTAGCTCTTTCCTTTATTTCCTTTGACTCTACTCTTGTCCCACTATCATGCTCAGTATTCATTTTTGTTGCAGTAATTCCTCTTGGATCCATTACCCTTGATCACGCCTAACCTGGCCTCCTACACCCTACTCACCACCGATTTGGGTCAGTTATTTTTCCCTTGTTCCTGGGTTTGTTAACTCCACTACTTTTCCCCACCCCTTCCCCTATCCCATGTCTCCCCTGAACTGTCGGTCCCGTTGTTTCCTCTTTCCAGATTGTTCATGCAGTCTTTCTTATTTAGACAAGCCTGCGGAGATATTAACATGCACAAAAACAAGACAGAGCAAAACCAAGCACAATATACAACACAACAATACCAACAACAAACCAATGATGAAAAACAAAACAAAACACAACAAGAAAGAAAAGCTCATAGATAGTTCCAGAACTGTTTGTTGGCTTTTATGACGGTTTTCCTTTACAATCTGTTGGGGTACCACACCCTGGCTCCAAAGTCCAACTTCAGCATTCCATGGGGACCTCGCCGCTCAATTCCCTTGCTGTCCCGGTGCACCCGCTTAGTGTTTTGCCTCGGTGTGATGGATTCAGATCCTCAGCAATTCCCACACTGTGTCTCCGGTGTGATCCTCTGTAGAGCTATGGGTCAGTGAGCACTGTCATGTCTCAAAGAGGGGCCGGCCATGCAGCCCTCTCTGTGGACTTGCTGCTCTACTTGGAACATTGTCCTCAAGGCCAGGTGGGCCAGGATATGCTCCACTTTCTCCTCCTCCCCTTCACCTGCTCCCACGTGCTCCAAAGAGCTAACAATAATAACTGTATTAAATTAAGATACTCATATTGAAAGGAAGGCAGCAGATATTGTGAAATACAGACACCTAAAAAGGGGTAAACGGAGGTATCAAAAGAAAAATGATTCCGTTTTCCAGCTGGCTACCTCTGATAAATCACACTCCAATGTATACTCAAAGATACCATGGTGGCTCAACTCCATGATCAATATTCAAAGGAAATTCAACAGCTGATTATATATATATATGCCTCACAAGTGTTTTTTTGGTCTTTAAACCTCTCAAAGTGATACATTAAATGGACAAAAGACGATCAAAGAAATTGTTACATTTTCAACTCTCTAGAACTTCTGTGGTCTCATCTATCATATTTTTGGCTGACAGCATGGCAATTGCCATGCCTGCCTATGCTCTGAGAGATTGCTCAGATTTATGTGTGAACCTTCCCCTTGAATTATTGGATGGGACTGTCTTCCGTAGCCTCCCACACTCCTGGTGCTCAGCAAAAATGTCCTGACACCCTGAGTCCTCCAGATGTGCATTATATGTATTACAGTCCTTGGATCGCAGAGCATGGGGTGCTTCTTCCATGTGAACTTAGCAGACCATTCAGTTGTACTTGGGGATATTTTGAAGGACACGTTGTGAGATAAATGAAGGATGGGAAAATCAGACACCCGAATATTCTCACAAGGAAAGCACATGATGATAATACTCTGAGGCATTGAGGCTGATCATGTGACTTGTGTGTTATGTTGGTCTTTTTCTTCCCTCATCAAACTGAATGATTGAAATTTGATTTCTTCTTTTAACATGCTTTTAGTGATAATTCTTACACTCAGTACTCCTACTGTTAACTACTACGTAGAAAAAGGATTAAAGGGTAAACAATTCTAAACTCCAGTTCAAAATACAAAGTTGACCCGTGTCTTCATAAATGTTGGAGACATAGTAGTAGGTCCCATCCAATTCTTGAGATTCATTTTAACTTGCTTTATTTCTAAAGAAAGTATAATATTTTCTTTTTTGAGTAAAAGTGCGAGAAAGGAATCCACACTTCCATTATTTTTAGTAAAATACACAAAGAAGAGAGTACATTTTTCCAAATATGAACTAAGGCTATTAGTAATTTGCCATTCAGTAGAAGAAAATGCTTTCTGTGAAAGCCATCTATTTTAAAGTGAGCTACTCCATTTGTAATTTGCTTATATTTATTTGGAAAAGAATTCATATTTTATTCTCCATGTTTTCTAATGTTGTTTTCCAAAACACAATATTTGGATGCAATCCAAATCTCATGAAAGTCAATCAATGAGTCAGAGTAAAATGACTGAGTTGTGCAATCTTTACCAAAATGGAAATTTTTCCTTAAAAAATTTTAAAATTTTTCTTACTCTGTGTGGTTGGTCCCACCAGCATTTAGCAACTTCATTTTCAATACTCCCTCTCCATCAGAGATGCAACCTGTGGGTCATATTGCAATCTTTTGTATTTTTTAAATCATTTTGTTAGGGACCCAAAAAGTTCTTATTCAAAACCATACATACATAATTGTGTCAAGCACATTTGTACATATGTTGCCATCATCATTCTCAGAACACATGCTTTCTACTTGAACCCTTGGTATCAACTCCTCATTTGCCCCTCCCTCCCTGCTCTCCACTCCCCTCTGAACCCTTGATAATTTATAAATTATTATTATTTTTGTCATATCTTACACCATCCGATGTCTCCCCCGGCCCACTTCTCTGCTGTCCATCCATCCCCCAGCGAGGAGGTTATATGTAGGTATTGTAATCTGTTCCCCCTTTCTCCCTCGCCTCCCCTCCACCCTCCCAATATCACCCCTCTCACACTGGTCCTCAGCGGTTCATCTGTCCGAGATTCCCTGTATTTCCATTTCCTATTTGTACCAGAGTACATCCTCTGGTCCAGCTGGATATGTAAGGTAGAATTGTGATCACTTGGGGGAGGAAGCATTCAAGAACTAGAGGAAAATTGTGTATTTCAAAGATGCTACTCTGTACCCTGACTGGCTCATCTCCTCCCCGCAGGACTTCTCTAGGGGGATGTCCAATTTCCCACAGTTGGACCCTGGATCTCCATTTCACATTCCACCTCATTCACAATGCTATGATTTTTTTTTCATATTTGATACCTGATGCCTGATCCCTTTGGTGCCTTCTGATCTCACAGGCTGGTGTGCTTTCTCCATGTGTTCTTTGTTGTTTCTTAGCTAGATGGCCTCCTGCTTATCTTCAAGCCTTTATGACCCCAGACGCTATATCATTTGATAGCTAGGTACCATCAGCTTTCTTCACCACTTCTGTTTCTGCACCCAATTTGTCCTCAGCAATCGATCGAGGCAAGACAGGCTCCTGTGTGTCTTCCTTGTGGATTTTGTTTGTTCTCAGCTGGATGGCTGCTTGTTTTTCTTTGGGTCTTTAAGACTGAAGATTTAAAATTGTTTTGCATTAACTCCCTATTATGCGATTTCTATCACCCAACTATCTCCCCTGATATCCATAAAGAAACTTGTAAGTTATTTTTCTAAATACGTCTAATTTCTTTCCTTTTCTGTAAAGAAAAAGATGAGGAAACAAAGCAACAATTTACATTAAATTCACATTAAACTGAATCACTGAATTTCTGTTTTTTCTTTGTAAAATTGTTTCTTTTAAAAATAATTTTTATTATATTAAAAATATTTGAAAGATTGCCCACATATCATACAATTCAGCAGTTCAATCATACCAAGAAATATCATACACTCGTGACCATAATCAATTTTAGATCATTTTCTTTTTTATCATGGTTACATCACTTTAAAATTCATTTTGCTTTGGCCTCATAGATGTTATAACAATCCAGAAATCAGTTATATTAAGTGAACCTTTACAAAGGTATCCATCATCATTTTCAAAAATGATCAATAATTTCTCCTTATACGAAGTAAGGAACCAGGAATCGGGTTAATCTGTGCATAGATTTCCTGGTGTCAGATGACACTTACCAGAAACAGAAACAATGATGCAAAGAAAAATTTTGAAAGCTAAAAATCACATCGATATTAAATGAAGATACTTACATAGAAAATAAGGTGACAGATATAATGAAACAAAGCCACTTTAAAAAGGGTTAATTGGGATATCAAAAGGAAAGTCATTCCATGTTTCACCTGGCTAAATCTGTTAAATCCCACTCCAATATATACTGGATGACAGCACGATTGCTCACGTCCGTGGTAAATATTCAGAAGGAATTCACCAGGCGATGTATATATATATATATATATATACATATATATATATACACATATATATATTAATTATATGAATATATTCTGTATGTTCTAAACAGTGTTTTTAAATCTCTATCGTGATGCAACACTAAATTGACCAAAGGACTATCAAAGAAAGTGTTACATTTTCTACTATCTAGATCTTCTGTAGTCTTCTCTACCATATTTTTGTCTGAAAGCACAGCCTTTGCCATACTGCCTCTGCCTGAGTGAGTGCTCAGAGGACATGTGTGAACCTTCCCCTTGAAATATAAGGGTGGGAATATCTTCTGTAAACTCCTACACTCCTGGTGCTCAGCAAGTAAGCTCTGACCCACTGAGTCCTCCAGATTTACATGATATGATGTACAGTCCAAGGATCACAGAGTGTGGGTCGCTTCCTCCGTGTGAACCTAACTAAGTTGACCATTCAGTTGCACTTGTGGACATATTCAAGGACATGGTGTAAGAAAAATGAAGGATGGGAAAGTCAGACCCATGAATGTTCTCACAATTGGAAAACACATGATGATAATACTGTGAGTCTTGAGAATGACAATATGACCTGTGTGGTTTATTGGTATTTTTCTTTAAGGATAGAAATGAAGTCTTCCCACATCAAATTGAAGGATTTAAATTTTGGTTTCTTCTTTAAAAGTTATTTTAATGACAATTCTCAAAACTTTTCTCCTTTTATTGCTTTTGCAGAAACACTGAAAACAAAGAACAGTGAGTATTTGCTGTCCAACGTGATAAAAAATGATTACTCAAAGGGATTACTTGCTCATATAGAATGTAAACTGTAAATTGAAGTATAGAGATTCCTAGTGTTTATTATTAAAAGGGGCATGTTACTCCAGGAGTAAATTCGTTTTTTTGTTTTAATGGAATCTTTGAACTTTGTTTACATGGAGCAAATAATGATAATTTTCCTTGGCTAATGAGATTGCCTGGATGTAGCACCTTACATAAAGGTTCCAGCGAAACAGAGAAGAGCTTCTTGAAGAGAGATAGAACGGATTTCTCATTTCAAATGGGTGAAAGTTTACCATCAGTTAGTGAAGGTCAACACATGAAGTGGTGAGAGCACCAGGCAACAATGCTTCCATGGATCAGCTGACTTCATATCTGAAACACCAACCGATGACAGAGAGAAGTAACATCCTCAGAAATGCTGAGAGCGCAGATCGGAGACGCAGACGGTCTCTACTGAAGCTCAGTTCTCTGTGGCATCTATTTTGACCCTCTGTGACCTGGAGAGCAGGCTACCACTGCCCCTGTAGGTTTAGGTGACTGTGGCTCTTTAGAGCAGGAGAAATCCTGGTCTGACTCAGGAGGACTGGCGCCTGGATTCCAATTACGTATCCTGCAATGAGCATCCTGATTCAATAAGACTACATGGGAAAAAGATAAAAAACAAAGCAAAACTTAACATCAGATAAAAATAGAAAGTTTGATCCAAATCTTCATTATTTTGATGACATAATTGTAAAACCCCATTCACCATTTTTCACTTCCCCATATTCAGTATAAGGTAGGGTTAAACCCTTGTAATATGTTTTTTTAAATATGGAGGAAACAATACAACAGTAAGACACAAAGAGCAGAGGGTTCTGGATTCCAATGTAAATGCATGGTGAATCATACTTTGCCGTTAGGTAGATGAAATTATTTTCTAGGAAAACAGTCTACTTCACCATGAGCCACGACATTTGTTATTTGTTCTGACCTATTTGAACATGAATTAATACATTATTTCCAATGCTTCGGAATTGATTTTACAGAAACCATTAACTGAATGTACATATTACAAATGTCTAGTCATTTCTCATAGCAAAAATTTCCAATGTGTAGCAAAATTAATTCTGATTATTCCCATCTTCCATGAATGTGAAATCCATCTCCCCAAACAATCTTCCCTGAGATGCATACAGAAACCAACAATCCAGTTATCTTGTATTATGAATTTTTGGTGTTGGATGACACATACCAAAAAGATGAGAAAATCTACATGCAAAGAAAATTTTAGAAAGCTCACAATATTAACTACATTAAATGGAGAAGACCATCTATCAAAAAGAAAGCAGCAGATATTATGTTCTAAAACCATGAAAAAGGGGGCAAATGTGATTTTCAAGAAAGGCTTTCCGTTTTTCACCTGGCTGAAGCCATAAGTAGACTCTGCACTGCATCCTCTAAGACAGCAGGTTTTCTGACCTCCTGGGTCATTACATGGAAGGAATTCACCAGGTGCTGGGTCCACCTGTCTACCCCTGCAAGTGATTCTTTGTCGGTATCTTTCAAAGTGATACAACAACACTAAATGAGCCCAACGCTGAAAAATAAGATGTTTCAATTTGACATATCTCGATCATTTCTGATATTCTGTACTGTAATTGTGTGTGATAGCAAGGCAAGTCCCATCCCTGCCTTTGGTCAGAGGGAATGCTCAAAGTATATGTTTGAAGCGTCCCCATGTATTTTGTGAGGAGAATATCTTCCTTAACCTTCTACAATCTGGTTGATCAGCCAGTAGGCTCCAGTGCTCATTCAGATGTGCATTACATTGTGTTTGGACCACGAATCATATCACATAGTTTGCTTAGAGGGTATGTGTGAAGCATCCGCCTGAATTTTTGGGTGAGGTCCTCAGTACTCTTCTACACTGCAGGAGTTTCGCAAGAAAGCTCTGATCCCAACGACTCCCCTAGGATTACATAATACGCTGTATAGTTCTAGGATCACATGGCAGAGCGTGTTTCTTCCTTGAGAACTTTGTTTATCATTCACTTGCTTTGGGGGATATTTTAATGGACTTGTTTTTGAGATAGATGAAGGAAGAGAAATTCAGAAACTTGAATATTCCCACAACTACAAAACCCATGATGATAATCCAGTCAAGCCTAGAGGATGACAATATGACTTCAGTGGTATAGTGGTCCCTCAATTACAGCAACGGAATGGCTCTCTCCACAGCAAATTGAAAGATTTAGAATTGGATTCCTCCTTTATAACTTTTCTGATAGTAAATCTAATACATTTTTTCCTTTTGCTATTTTTCAGAATCACTGGAAGATGACCAAAGTGAGTACTCTTTATGGTTCACGCTTATAAAATGGGATGAATCAAAAGTAATTAGAACAAATGGAGAAAGAAGGCGACATTTCTTCCTAACATTGAATATAATGTTTAAAATTGAAAGTTGAAGATTCCTAGGGTTTAAGGATAGAAAGCATATGTTCCTACAGGAGTAAAATTGGTCCTGTCATATAACTCAATTTATTTGAATGTAGCTCATTTCAAGCTACAAATGTTTCCTTTACTTGGCTCCTAAGATGGCCTGCATTTGGTAATTCACAGAAATGTGACAGCAAACCTGAGAAGAAATTTGTCAAAAGAAATAGAATAGTTTTCTCATTTCTAATGTGTGAATGTTACAGTCAGCGTCCTAGGTTGACACCATGCATTGATGGGAGTATTGTTCAAGAACGCTTCCATGGTAAAGCTGATCTGATTTCTGAAGGCAACAGAAAATATCAAAGAGTGGGGTAATACCATGGACATTCTACAAGCAAAGATCTATCACACCAAATGTCTCTGTCCAAGCTCACGTCCACCAGCATCTATTTTGACACCATGTGACCTGGAGCACAGGGAACTACTACTGCCTGTATTTTTAGGGGACTGTGACTCTTCAGAGCACCCAAAATCATGGATATCCTCTGGTGGAATGTCTGCTGGATTCACATGACTGACCTTGTAGTTAGCATCCTGATTTGAACTCACTCAATGGTAAAAGGATGCAAAACTAGGCAACTCTAAAACTTAGACCAAAATAGAAATTTGGATACATTTTTGATGACATAAAATTGTAAACTGTCTTGAAGCAATTTTCCCATCGTTGTATTTATTAAAAATTATTTTAAGGACTTCTATTTTTTATTTTTATCAAAATGTGAGGGAAACAAAACAACATTAAGATATAAATAGCATAGGGTGCTGATTTTCAAACGTGAACGCACGTGGAAAAGTAGTTTGCCATTACGTAGATGAAAATGTTTTCTAGAAAAATAATCTAATTAAGTGAGCTACACTATGTCGTACAATTGCAAATCCATTTGGAAATGAATTCACATACTATTTTACATGCTTTTGAATATGTTTTTTCGAAAATTATTTATTTGGACTGAATGTACATATTACAAAATTCAATCCATCACTCACAGAAAAATATTTACAATCTTTAGCAATATCAATTGTGAGTATTTCCTTCTTCCATGAACTCCCTCTTGTGAAATCCTTCTCCCCAAACAGTCTTCCCTGAGATCCATCAAGAGACCAAGAATGGGGTCAATCTGTGCATAGAATTTCTGGTGTTGGATGACACATACCAAAAACTGGACACAAAGAAATTTTGGAAGAGCTAACAATAGCAACTCTATATAATGAAGATACTCATATAGAAAAAACCGTGGCAGATATTATGAAATAAGTCTCTTAAAAATGGGACAAAGGAGATATAAAAAAAAATCATTCAGGTTTTTAGCTGGCTGCAAATGTTAAATCAC
This sequence comes from Tenrec ecaudatus, assembly GCF_050624435.1. Lineage (NCBI taxonomy): Eukaryota > Metazoa > Chordata > Mammalia > Afrosoricida > Tenrecidae > Tenrec > Tenrec ecaudatus. Next base: position 163,146,088 of record NC_134536.1, read on the forward strand.
ACTCCAATGTACACTCAAAGATACCATGGTGGTTCACCTCCCTGATCATTCAATATTCAGAGGAAATTCACCAGGTGATATATATATATATATATATATATTATGCCTCACGAGTGCTTTTTTGTTTTTAAATGTCTCAAAGTGATACAACATAAAATGGACCTAAGGGCGATCAAAGAAATTGTTACATTTTCACCTATCTAGACCTTCTGTGGTCTTCTCTACCATATTTTTGGCTGACAGCACAGCGTTTGTCATATGTGCCTATGCTTAGATGAGTGCTCTAGTACATGTGTGAACCTTCTCCTTCAATGTTTGGGTAGGAATGTCTTCCATAGCCTCCTACACTCCTGGTGCTCAGCAAGTAAACTCTGACCCCTGAGTCCTCCAGATTTACATGATATGAAATACAGTCATTAGATCACAGAGCGTGAGGTTCTTCCTCCATGTGAACTTAGTTGAACATTCCGTTGCACTTGGGGATATTTTAAAGGACATGTGTTGAGTAAATGAAGGAAGGGAAAGTCAGACATTCCAATATTCTCAACTGAAAAGCACAGGAGGATAATACTGTGAGATCTTGAGGCTAACAATGTGACTTTTGTGTTTTGTTGGTCTCTTTCTTAAAGAAAAGGAATGGGCTCTTCCCACATAAAACGGAATGATTTAAATATAGGTTTCTTATTTAAAAGTGCTTTTATTGGTAATTCTCATAGCTTTTCTCATTTTATTGTCTTTACAGAAACACTGGGAGCAAAGAACAGTGAGTACTGGCTGTCCAACATGATAAAAAAAAGATTAATCAAGGGGATTTCTTGCTAATATTGAATGTAAAATGTAAATTAGAAGTGTGGAAATTCCTAGAGTTTATAACTAGAAGGGACATGTTATCCAAGGATTACATTTGTTTTGTGTTTTAACGGGATCTGTCTCCACAGCAAATTGAAAGATTTACAATTGGTCCTCCTTTAAAATTGCTTGTGTTAGTAACTCTGATACCTTTTTTCCTTTTGTTATTATCAGAAACACTGAAAGATGAGAATGGTGAGTACTCAGTATGGTTCGATTTTATAAAAAGAGATTAATCCTAGAGAATCAGAACAAATGGAGAGAGAAGGTGGCATTTCTTGCTAATATTGAATATAATATGTAAAATTGAAGGGTGAATATTTCTACAGTTTGGTGTTAGAAAGAACAGCTTCCTCCAGGGGAAAAATTGGTTTTGCCATATACTTCAATTCGTTTCATCGTAGCTCATTTGAAGCTACAAATATTTCCTTTGCTTGACTGTTGAGATTGTCCACATTTCTTTTGTCCATACCCCCATGTAGGAGGTCACCTGTAGATCCTTGTAATCAGTTCCCCCTTTCCAACCTACTCTCCTACTACCCTGCCAGTATAGCCACTCACACCACTGGTCATAAAGGGATCATACGCCCTGGATTCCCCACATTTCCAGTTCCAGCCTGTACCAGTGTACTTCCTCTGGCGTAGCCAGATTTGTAAACTAGAATTGGGATCATACTAGTGGGGGAAGAGGAAGCATTTAGGAACTAGAGGAAAGTAGTGTGTTTCTTCGTCGCTACATAGCACCCTCACTGGCTCATCTCCTCCCTGAGACCCTTCTGAAAGGGAATGCCCAGTGGCATACAAATGGACCTTGGGTCTCTACTCCGCACTCCCCACCTCATTCAAAAGTATATGATATTTTGTTCTGATGATATCTGATCCCTTCGACACCTAATGATCACACAGGCTGGTGTGCTTCTTCCATGTGGGCTTTGTTGCTTCCGAGCTACATGGCCACTTGTTTACCCTCAAACCATTAAGACCCCAGACACTATATCTTTTTATAGCCAAGCACCATCAGCTTTCTTCACCACATTTGCTTATCCACAGCTTTGTCTTCAGAGGTTGTGTCTGGAAGGTGAGCGTCATAGAATGCCAATTTAGTAGAAGAAAGTATTCTTGCATTGAGGGTTTACTTGAGTGGAGGCCCAATGTTCTTCTGCTACCGTAATACTAAACTTATAAATATATGCACATAGATCTATTTCCCCATCCTCGTATATAAATATATTTGCATATGTACATGCCTTTATTTAGACCTCCAAAAATTCCCTTTGCCTCCTAGCTCTTTCCTTTATTTCCTTTGACTCTACTCTTGTCCCACTATCATGCTCAGTATTCATTTGTGTTGCAGTAATTCCTCTTGGATCCATTACCCTTGATCACGCCTAACCTGGCCTCCTACACCCTACTCACCACCGATTTGGGTCAGTTATTTTTCCCTTGTTCCTGGGTTTGTTAACTCCACTACTTTTCCCCACCCCTTCCCCTATCCCATGTCTCCCCTGAACTGTCGGTCCCGTTGTTTCCTCTTTCCAGATTGTTCATGCAGTCTTTCTTATTTAGACAAGCCTGCGGAGATATTAACATGCACAAAAACAAGACAGAGCAAAACCAAGCACAATATACAACACAACAATACCAACAACAAACCAATGATGAAAAACAAAACAAAACACAACAAGAAAGAAAAGCTCATAGATAGTTCCAGAACTGTTTGTTGGCTTTTATGACGGTTTTCCTTTACAATCTGTTGGGGTACCACACCCTGGCTCCAAAGTCCAACTTCAGCATTCCATGGGGACCTCGCCGCTCAATTCCCTTGCTGTCCCGGTGCACCCGCTTAGTGTTTTGCCTCGGTGTGATGGATTCAGATCCTCAGCAATTCCCACACTGTGTCTCCGGTGTGATCCTCTGTAGAGCTATGGGTCAGTGAGCACTGTCATGTCTCAAAGAGGGGCCGGCCATGCAGCCCTCTCTGTGGACTTGCTGCTCTACTTGGAACATTGTCCTCAAGGCCAGGTGGGCCAGGATATGCTCCACTTTCTCCTCCTCCCCTTCACCTGCTCCCACGTGCTCCAAAGAGCTAACAATAATAACTGTATTAAATTAAGATACTCATATTGAAAGGAAGGCATCAGATATTGTGAAATACAGACACCTAAAAAGGGGTAAACGGAGGTATCAAAAGAAAAATGATTCCGTTTTCCAGCTGGCTACCTCTGATAAATCACACTCCAATGTATACTCAAAGATACCATGGTGGCTCAACTCCATGATCAATATTCAAAGGAAATTCAACAGCTGATTTTATATATATATGCCTCACAAGTGTTTTTTTGGTCTTTAAACCTCTCAAAGTGATACATTAAATGGACAAAAGACGATCAAAGAAATTGTTACATTTTCAACTCTCTAGAACTTCTGTGGTCTCATCTATCATATTTTTGGCTGACAGCATGGCAATTGCCATGCCTGCCTATGCTCTGAGAGATTGCTCAGATTTATGTGTGAACCTTCCCCTTGAATTATTGGATGGGACTGTCTTCCGTAGCCTCCCACACTCCTGGTGCTCAGCAAAAATGTCCTGACACCCTGAGTCCTCCAGATGTGCATTATATGTATTACAGTCCTTGGATCGCAGAGCATGGGGTGCTTCTTCCATGTGAACTTAGCAGACCATTCAGTTGTACTTGGGGATATTTTGAAGGACACGTTGTGAGATAAATGAAGGATGGGAAAATCAGACACCCGAATATTCTCACAAGGAAAGCACATGATGATAATACTCTGAGGCATTGAGGCTGATCATGTGACTTGTGTGTTATGTTGGTCTTTTTCTTCCCTCATCAAACTGAATGATTGAAATTTGATTTCTTCTTTTAACATGCTTTTAGTGATAATTCTTACACTCAGTACTCCTACTGTTAACTACTACGTAGAAAAAGGATTAAAGGGTAAACAATTCTAAACTCCAGTTCAAAATACAAAGTTGACCCGTGTCTTCATAAATGTTGGAGACATAGTAGTAGGTCCCATCCAATTCTTGAGATTCATTTTAACTTGCTTTATTTCTAAAGAAAGTATAATATTTTCTTTTTTGAGTAAAAGTGCGAGAAAGGAATCCACACTTCCATTATTTTTAGTAAAATACACAAAGAAGAGAGTACATTTTTCCAAATATGAACTAAGGCTATTAGTAATTTGCCATTCAGTAGAAGAAAATGCTTTCTGTGAAAGCCATCTATTTTAAAGTGAGCTACTCCATTTGTAATTTGCTTATATTTATTTGGAAAAGAATTCATATTTTATTCTCCATGTTTTCTAATGTTGTTTTCCAAAACACAATATTTGGATGCAATCCAAATCTCATGAAAGTCAATCAATGAGTCAGAGTAAAATGACTGAGTTGTGCAATCTTTACCAAAATGGAAATTTTTCCTTAAAAAATTTTAAAATTTTTCTTACTCTGTGTGGTTGGTCCCACCAGCATTTAGCAACTTCATTTTCAATACTCCCTCTCCATCAGAGATGCAACCTGTGGGTCATATTGCAATCTTTTGTATTTTTTAAATCATTTTGTTAGGGACCCAAAAAGTTCTTATTCAAAACCATACATACATAATTATGTCAAGCACATTTGTACATATGTTGCCATCATCATTCTCAGAACACATGCTTTCTACTTGAACCCTTGGTATCAACTCCTCATTTGCCCCTCCCTCCCTGCTCTCCACTCCCCTCTGAACCCTTGATAATTTATAAATTATTATTATTTTTGTCATATCTTACACCATCCGATGTCTCCCCCGGCCCACTTCTCTGCTGTCCATCCATCCCCCAGCGAGGAGGTTATATGTAGGTATTGTAATCTGTTCCCCCTTTCTCCCTCGCCTCCCCTCCACCCTCCCAATATCACCCCTCTCACACTGGTCCTCAGCGGTTCATCTGTCCGAGATTCCCTGTATTTCCATTTCCTATTTGTACCAGAGTACATCCTCTGGTCCAGCTGGATATGTAAGGTAGAATTGTGATCACTTGGGGGAGGAAGCATTCAAGAACTAGAGGAAAATTTTGTATTTCAAAGATGCTACTCTGTACCCTGACTGGCTCATCTCCTCCCCGCAGGACTTCTCTAGGGGGATGTCCAATTTCCCACAGTTGGACCCTGGATCTCCATTTCACATTCCACCTCATTCACAATGCTATGATTTTTTTTTCATATTTGATACCTGATGCCTGATCCCTTTGGTGCCTTCTGATCTCACAGGCTGGTGTGCTTTCTCCATTTGTTCTTTGTTGTTTCTTAGCTAGATGGCCTCCTGCTTATCTTCAAGCCTTTATGACCCCAGACGCTATATCATTTGATAGCTAGGTACCATCAGCTTTCTTCACCACTTCTGTTTCTGCACCCAATTTGTCCTCAGCAATCGATCGAGGCAAGACAGGCTCCTGTGTGTCTTCCTTGTGGATTTTGTTTGTTCTCAGCTGGATGGCTGCTTGTTTTTCTTTGGGTCTTTAAGACTGAAGATTTAAAATTGTTTTGCATTAACTCCCTATTATGCGATTTCTATCACCCAACTATCTCCCCTGATATCCATAAAGAAACTTGTAAGTTATTTTTCTAAATACGTCTAATTTCTTTCCTTTTCTGTAAAGAAAAAGATGAGGAAACAAAGCAACAATTTACATTAAATTCACATTAAACTGAATCACTGAATTTCTGTTTCTTCTTTGTAAAATTGTTTCTTTTAAAAATAATTTTTATTATATTAAAAATATTTGAAAGATTGCCCACATATCATACAATTCAGCAGTTCAATCATACCAAGAAATATCATACACTCGTGACCATAATCAATTTTAGATCATTTTCTTTTTTATCATGGTTACATCACTTTAAAATTCATTTTGCTTTGGCCTCATAGATGTTATAACAATCCAGAAATCAGTTATATTAAGTGAACCTTTACAAAGGTATCCATCATCATTTTCAAAAATGATCAATAATTTCTCCTTATACGAAGTAAGGAACCAGGAATCGGGTTAATCTGTGCATAGATTTCCTGGTGTCAGTTGACACTTACCAGAAACAGAAACAATGATGCAAAGAAAAATTTTGAAAGCTAAAAATCACATCGATATTAAATGAAGACACTTACATAGAAAATAAGGTGACAGATATAATGAAACAAAGCCACTTTAAAAAGGGTTAATTGGGATATCAAAAGGAAAGTCATTCCATGTTTCACCTGGCTAAATCTGTTAAATCCCACTCCAATATATACTGGATGACAGCACGATTGCTCACGTCCGTGGTAAATATTCAGAAGGAATTCACCAGGCGATGTATACATATATACACATATATATTAATTATATGAATATATTCTGTATGTTCTAAACAAGTGTTTTTAAATCTCTAAACGTGATGCAACACTAAATTGACCAAAGGACTATCAAAGAAAGTGTTCCATTTTCTACTATCTAGATCTGTAATCTTCTCTACCATATTTTTGTCTGAAAGCACAGCCTTTGCCATACTGCCTCTGCTCTGAGTGAGTGCTCAGAGGACATGTGTGAACCTTCCCCTTGAAATATAAGGGTGGGAATATCTTCTGTAAACTCCTACACTCCTGGTGCTCAGCAAGTAAGCTCTGACCCACTGAGTCCTCCAGATTTACATGATATGATGTACAGTCCAAGGATCACAGAGTGTGGGACGCTTCCTCCGTGTGAACCTAACTAAGTTGACCATTCAGTTGCACTTGGGCACATATTCAAGGACATGGTGTAAGAAAAATGAAGGATGGGAAAATCAGACCCATGAATGTTCTCACAATTGGAAAGCACATGATGATAATACTGTGAGGCTTGAGATTGACAATATGACCTGTGTGGTTTATTGGTATTTTTCTTTTAGGATAGAAATGAAGTCTTCCCACATCAAATTGAATGATTTAAATTTTGGTTTCTTCTTTAAAAGTTATTTTAATGACAATTATCAAAACTTTTCTCCTTTTATTGCTTTTGCAGAAACTCTGAAAAGAAAGAACAGTGAGTATTTGCTGTCCAACGTGATAAAAAAATGATTACTCAAAGGGATTCCTTGCTAATATAAAATGTAAACTGTAAATTGAAGTTTGGAGATTCCTAGTGTTTATTATTAAAAGGGGCATGTTACTCCATAAGTAAATTCGTTTTTTTGTTTTAATGGAATCTTTGAACTTTGTTTACATGGACCAATTAATGATAATTTTCCTTGGCTAAAGAGATTGCCTGGATGTAGCACCTTAGCTAAAGTTTCCAGCTAAATAGAGAAGAGCTTCTTGAAGAGAGATAGAACGGATTTCTCATTTCAAATGGGTGAAAGTTTACCATCAGTCAGTGAAGGTCAACACATGAAGTGGTGAGAGCACCAGGCAACAATGCTTCCATGGATCAGCTGACTTCATATCTGAGACACCAACCGATGACAGAGAGAAGTAACATCCTCAGAAATGCTGAGAGCGCAGATCTGAGACACAGACGGTCTCTCCTGAAGCTCAGTTCTCTGTGGCATCTATTTTGACCCTCTGTGACCTGGAGAGCTGGATACAACTGCCCCTGTAGGTTTGGGTGACTGTGACTCTTTAGAGCAGGAGAAATCCTGGTCTGACTCAGGAGGACTGGCGCCTGGATTCCAATTACGTATCCTGCAATGAGCATCCTGATTCAATAAGACTACATGGTAAAAGATAAAAAACAAAGCAAAACTTAACATCAGATAAAAATAGAAAGTTTGATCCAAATCTTCATTATTTTTGATGACATAATTGTAAAACCCCATTCACCATTTTTCACTTCCCCATATTCAGTATAAGGTAGGGTTAAACCCTTGTAATATGTTTTTTAAAAATATGGAGGAAACAATACAACAGTAAGACACAAAGAGCAGAGGGTTCTGAATTCCAATGTAAGTGCATGGTGAATCATACTTTGCCGTTAGGTAGATGAAATTATTTTTAGGGAAACAGTCTACTTCACCATGAGACACAACATTTGTTATTTGTTCTGACCTATTTGAACATGAATTAATACATTATTTCCAATGCTTCGGAATTGATTTTACAGAAACCATTAACTGAATGTACATATTACAAATGTCTAGTCATTTCGCATAGCAAAAATTTCCAATGTTTAGCAAAATTAATTCTGATTATTCCCATCTTCCGTGAATGTGAAATCCCTCTCCCCAAACAATCTTCCCTGAGATGCATACAGAAACCAACAATCCAGTTATCTTGTGTTATGAATTTTTGGTGTTGGATGACACATACCAAAAAGATGAGAAAATCTACATGCAAAGAAAATTTTAGAAAGCTCACAATATTAACTACATTAAATGGAGAAGACCATCCATCAACAAGAAAGCAGCAGATACTGTGTTCTGAAACCATGAAAAAGGGGCGAATGTAATTTCAAGAAAGGCCTTCCGTTTTTCACCTGGCTGAAGCCACTAAGTAGACTCTGCACTGCATCCTCTAAGACAGCAGGTTTACTGACCTCCCGGGTCATTATATGGAAGGAATTCACCAGGTGCTGGGTCCACCTGTCTACCCCTGCAAGTGATTCTTTGTCCTAATCTTTCAAAGTGATACAACAACACTAAATGAGCCCAAAGCTGAAAAATAAGATGTTTCACTTTGACATATCTCGATCATTTCTGATATTCTGTACTGTAATTGTGTGTGATAGCAAGGCAATTCCCATCCCTGCCTTTGGTCAGAGGGAATGCTCAAAGTATATGTTTGAAGCGTCCCCATGTATTTTGTGAGGAGAATATCTTCCTTAACCTTCTACAATCTGGTTGATCAGCCAGTAGGCTCCAGTGCTCATTCAGATTTGCATTATGTTGTGTTTGGACCATGAATCATATCACATAGTTGGCTTAGAGGGTATGTGTGAAGCATCCGCCTGAATTTTTGGGTGAGGTCCTCAGTACTCTTCTACACTGCAGGAGTTCCGCAAGAAAGCTCTGATCCCAACGACTCCCCTAGGATTACATAATACGGTGTATAGTTCTAGGATCACATGGCAGAGTGTGTTTCTTCCCTGAGAACTTTGTTTATCGTTCACTTGCTTTGGGGGATATTTTAATGGACTTGTTTTTGAGATAGATGAAGGAAGAGAAATTCGGAAACTTGAATATTCCCACAACTACAAAGCCCATGATGATAATCCAGTCAAGCCTAGAGGATGACAATATGACTTCAGTGGTATAGTGGTCCCTCAATTACAGCAACGGAATGGCTCTCTCCACAGCAAATTGAAAGATTTAGAATTGGATTCCTCCTTTATAATTTTTCTGATAGTAAATCTAATACATTTTTTCCTTTTGCTATTTTTCAGAATCACTGGAAGATGACCAAAGTGAGTACTCTTTATGGTTCACTCTTATAAAATGGGATGAATCACAGGTAATCAGAACAAATGGAGAAAGAAGGCGACATTTTTCCCTAATATTGTAAGTTGAAGATTCCTAGGGTTTAAGGAGTATAAAGAAAGTGTTACATTTTTTACTATCTAGCTCTTCTGTAGTCTTCTCTACCATATTTTTGTCTGAAAGCACAGTATTTGCCATACTGCCTCTGCTCTGAATGAGTGCTCAGTGGACATGTGTGAACCTTCCCCTTGAAATATAAGGGTGGGTATATCTTCCGTGGACTCCTACTCTCCTGGTGCTCAACAAGTAAGCTCTGACCCACTGAGTCCTCCAGATTCACATGATATGATGTACAGTCCAAGGATCACAGTGTGTCGGGTGCTTCCTCTATGTGAACCAAACTAAGTTGACCATTCAGTTGCACTTGGGGACATATTCAAGGACATTTTGTAAGATAAATGAAGGTAGGGAAAATCAGACACAAGAATATTCTCACAATTAGAAAGCATATGATGAAAATACTATGAGTTTGTGGCTGGCAATGTGACTTGTGTGTGTATCGGTATTTTCCTTTAAGGAAAGAAATGGAGTCTTCCTACATAGAATTGAATGATTTAAGTTTTGGTTTCTTCTTTAAAAAGTGCTTTTATTGGTAATTCTCATAACTTTTCTCCTTTGATTGTTTTTGCAGGATCACTGGAAGCAAAGAACAGTGAGTATTTTCTGTTCAACATGAAACAATAAAAGATTAAGCAAAGGGATTACTTGCTAATATTGAATGCAAAATGTAATTTCAAAGTACGGAGTATCCGAGTGTTTATTCTTAGAAGGGCCATGTTACTGCAAGAGTAACTTTGTTTTTGTGTTTCAACTGAATCTATTTGAACTTAGCTTAGCTGTAGCTGGAATTGATTCTTTCCCTTGCCTAAGGAGATTGCCTGGATACAGTAATTTGCATAAAGGCTACAATTAAACAGAGAGGAGCTTCTTGAAGAGAAATAGAACAGTGTTCTTAATTCATATGGGTGATTGTTTAACATCAGCCTCCAAAAGTCAGCACCATGAAATGTTGAGAGCACCAGGCAACAATGCTCCAATGGATCAGGTGACTTCATATCTGAGACACCAACCGATGACAGAGAGGGGTAACATCATGAGAAATGCTGAGAGCGCAGAGCTGTGATACAGATGGTCTCTCCTGAAGCTCAGTTCTCTGTGGCATCTATTTTGACCCTCTGTGACGTGGAGAGCTGGCTACAACTGCCCCTGTAGGTTTAGGTGACTGTGACTCTTTAGAGCAGGAGAAACCCTGGTCTGACTCTGGAGGACTTGCTCCTGGATTCCAATTACTTATCTTGTAATGAGCATCCTGATTCAATAAGACTACATGGTAAAAAGATGAAAAGCAAGGCAATTATTAAAATCAGACAAAAATAGAAAGTCTGACCTAAATCTTCATTGTTTTTAGGATGACATAATATTAAAGCCCATTCAACATTTTTCACTTCCTTGAATTTCCTGTAAGGTATTTTTAAGTACTTCTATTTTATTTTTAGACAATATGGAGAAAACAAAACAACAGTAAGATACAAAAAGAAGAGGGTACTTATTGCCAACATAAATGCATGATGAAGCAAACTTTGCCATTAGGTAGATGAAAATGTTTTCTAGAAAAAAAATCTCCTTCCCTGTGAACTACTACATTTGTTATTTGTTCAAACTGATTGGACCATGAATTAATATACTATTTCTCATGCTTTTAATATTATTTTCAGAAAACATTAACTGAATGTATGTATTACAAAAGTCTAGCCATTTCTCACAGCTAAATATTTGCAATTTTTAGCAAAATCAATTCTGAATGTTGCCATTTTCCATGAACTTCCAAATGTGAAATTCCTCTCCACATTGAATCTTCCCTAACATGCATACAGAAACCAACAATCCAGTTATTCTGTGTTTTCAATTAATGCTGTTGGATGACACACACCAAAAAAATAAAAGAGAAAATCTACATGGAAAGGAAATTTTAGAAAGCTAACAATATCAACTACATTAAATGGAGAATATCATCTATAAAAAGAAAGCAGCCCATATTATGTTCTAAAACCATTTTAAAAGAGGGGAAATGTGAATTGCAAGAAACACCTTCAGTTTTTCACCTGGCTAAACCCACTAAGTAGAGACTCTCCAATGCATACTCCAAGATGGCAGGGTTTCTTACCTCCCATATCCCTGCAAGTGGTTCTTTTTCTTAATCTTTCAAAGTGATACAACACTAAATGGGATCAAGTGACGTTCAAAGAATATGTTACAATTTGACATATCTAGATCATTCCTACTATTCTGGGCCGTATGTTTTCTGATAGCAAGGCAATTTCCATCACTGCATTTGGTCGGAGGGAATGCTCAAGGTGTACTTGTGAGGAATCCCCATGAATTGACTGTGGAAAATATATTCTTTAACCTTCTACAATCCGGTTGATCAACAACTAAGCTCAGGTGTGTGACATTGACTCATCCAAATTTGCATATATTATATTTGGATCATGAATCACATAGCATACTGTGCTAAGAGGATATGCGGGAACCATCCTGCTGAAATTTGGGGCGAGAAGGTCATCAGTAGCCTTCTACGATGCAGGTACTCTGCAAGAAAACGCTGATCCCAATGACTCCTCCAGGATCACACTATATGATGTACAGTTCTAGATTCACATAGCACCTTGTGCTTCTCCCATGAAAAAATTGCTAACTAATCACTTTCTTTGGGGGATATTTTAACGGACTTGTTTTTGAGGTAAATGAACAAAAAGAAAATCAGGCCCTGGAATGTTCTCACAACTACAGAGACAGGATGAGAATACTCGCTGGCCTACAGGATGACAATATGACTTGAGTGGTATAGTGGTCATTCAATTAAAGCAAAGGAATGGCTCTCTCCACAGCAAATTGAACGATTTACAATTGGGTTCCTCCTTTACAATTTTTTCTGATAGTATCTCTGATACATTTTTTTCATTTTGTTATTAAGCAGAATCACTGGAAGATGGGAAATTGAGTACTCTTTATGGTTCAATCTCATAAAAAGAGATTAATCACAGAGAATCAGTGAATGCAGAAAGAAGATGGTTTTCTTGCTAATATTCAATATAAAATATAAAATTGAAGGGTGAATATTACTAGGGTTTAACAGGGCAAGATATTACAAAATAATAATTTATAAATTATCAAGGATTCACAAGGGAGGGGGAAGTGAGGAGGGAGGGTAAAAAATGAGGACCTGATGCTAGGGCTTTAGTGGAGAGCAAAAGTTTTGAGAAGGATTAGGGCAATCAATATACAGATGTGCTTTACACAATTGATGTATGTATGGATTGTGATAAGAGTTGCATGAGCCCCTAATAAATTTATAAAAAAGATCTTTCTAGAGACTGATACCAAGCAAAAAGAAAATGCATATTCCTCCAGATGTAAAATTGGTTTTGCCATCTAACTCAATTTATTTGAATGTAGCTCACTTGATTCTACAAATGTTTCCTTTATTTGAATATTGAGATTGCCTGCATTTGGTAAATCACATAAATGTGATGACATAACAGAGAAGAAATTTGTGAAAAGAAATAGAACAGTTTACTCATTTCAAATGACTGAATGTTACAGTCAGTGTCCTAGGTCGACACTGTACATTGATGAGAGTACCATGCATGAACATTTCCATGGTAAAACTGATCTGATTTCTGAAGGCAACAAAAATATCAAAGTGTGGGGTAATATCATGGAACTGCTACAAGCAAGAATGATCAAAACAAATGACTCTGTCCAAGCTCAATTCCACCAGGCATCTATTTTGGCACTGCTTGAACTTGAGCACAGGGTACTACTGCCCCTGTATTTTTAGGGGACTGTGACTCTTTAAAGCACCCAAAATCATGGCCTCCTTCTGGTGGAGTGCCTCCTGGATTCATATGACTGACCTTGTAATTAGCATCCCAATTGGAAAGCACTACATGGTAAAAGGATGCAAAGTAAGCAACTCTAAAAATCAGACAAAAATAGAAAATTTGATCCAAATCTTCATCATTTTTATGACATTCAATAGTAAATTATATTCCATGCTTCTAAATATTATATTTCAGAAAATGTTAACTGAATATAGGAATTGCAAAATTCAATCCATCACTCACAGCAAAAATTTGCAATCTTTAGCAAAACAATTCTGTATATTACTATCTTCCATGAACTCTCACATGTGAAATATTCCCTGAGATGTGTACAGAAACCAACCATCCAGTTATTCTGTGTTTGCACTTCCTGATGTTGGATGAGACATACTTAAAAATTTTAGAATATCTACATGTAAAGAAAAAATTTTAAAACTTACAATATTAACTACATAATTTGGAGAAGATCATCTATCTAAAAGAAAGCAGCAGATATTATGTTCTAAAACCATTTTAAGAGTGGGCAAAAATTATTTCAAAGAAATGCCTTCAATGTTCACTTGGTTAAATCTACTCAATCGACTCTCCAATGCACACTTTAACAGAGCAACCTTTCTCTCACCTCACTGGTTTCAATACAGAGGGAATTCATCAGGGGCTTTATCCTCCTGTACATCCCTGCAAGTGATACTTTGTTCCAATCTTTCCAAGTAATACAACACCAAATGGGACCAAAGAATGATAGAAGAAGATGTTTCAGTTTGACATATCTAGATCATTTCAATTATTCTTTACCATATTTTTTCGGATAGCAAGGAAATCTACCTATGGTCAGAAGGAATGCTCAACGTATATATGTGAACATTCCCCAGGAATTTTGTGGTGAGAATATTTACCTTAACCTTTTATCATCTGGTTGATCAGCAAGTAAGCTCTGGGGATTTTGTCTCGTCCAGATTTGCATTATACTATGAACACACAATGAATCACAGAGCATAGTGTGCTTAGAGTATATGTGTGAACTTTCCCCTTGACTTTTTGTGTGGAAATGTCATCTGTAGCCTTTTACACTACTGCTGTTCAACAAGTAAGCTTTGACGCCCAGAGTCTTCCAGATTTACATTATGTGATCCATAGTCCTTAGATTATAGAACAGGGGTGCTTTCTTCATATGAACTTAGTTGACCATTCAGTTGCGCTTGGGGATATTTTAACGGATATGTGTTGAGATAAATGAAGAGGGGGGGGATCAGACACATGGATAGTCTCACAACTGGAAAGTACATGATGATAATACTGTGAGGCCTTGAGACTGACAATGTGACTTGTGTGGTATGTTGGTCATTTTCTTAAAGAAAGAAATGAGCTCTTTCCACATCACATTGAATGATTTAAATTTTGGTTTCTTCTTTTAAAGTGCTTTTATTGGAATTCTTAGGACTCCTACTCTTAACCACTACATAGAAAAAGCATTAAAAGGTAAACAATTCTAAACTCCAGTTAAAAATAGAAAGCTAGAACCGTATCTTCCTACATTCTGGTGAAATAGTAGTAGCTCCCCTTAAATACCTTTCAATTCTTGATATTCCTTTTTAAAGCCATTTATTTCTAAAGTAAGTCTAAAAAATTCTTCTAGGAGTTAAAGTGGAGGAAAGGAATCTACACTTCCATTGTTTTCATATGATACACAAAGAAGAGAGTACATTTTTCCCAATATGAACTCAGGCTGTTAGTAATTTTCTGTTCAGTAGATGAAAATGCTTTCTGGAAAAGCCATCTATTATAAAGTGAGCTACGCCATCTGTTATGTGTTTAAACTTATTTGGAAAAGAATTCATATGTTATTCTCCATGCTTTCAAATATTGTTTTTCAAAACACTATTATTTAGATGCAAGCCACATCTCTAAAAGTCAATCAATCACAGTAAAACACGTTATGCAATCTTTACTAAAATTGATTTTGAATATTTTCTTCTTGCATAAATGCCCTACTATGGGATCTCTATCACTCAACTATGTCCCCTAAGGTCCATAAAGAAACTTTTATTATATTTTATTTTTCTAAGTATGTGTAATTTTTTTCTTGAGAAAAAGTGGAGGAAACAAAACAACAATTTACATTAAATTCACAATAAACTCAATTTATGTTTCTTCTTTGTAAAATTGATTGTATTTTAATTTTTTTATATTTTTAAAGTTTTAAAAAATTATTTTATTATGGTATCATGCAACTCTTATCTCAATCCATCCATACATCAATTGTGTAAAGCATACTTGTACATTCATTGCCCTCATCATTCTCAAAACACCTGCTCTCCACCTAGGACTCTGACAGCAAATCCTCATTTATTCCCTCTCCCTCCCTGCTCCCCTCTGCCTTATGAGCCCTTGATAATTTATAAATTATTATTTTGTCCTATATTTCCCTCTCCGACGTCTCCACCCACTTTTCTATTATCTATTCCCCATGGAAGAGGTCACATGTAGATCCTTGTAAATGGTGCCCCCTTTCCAACCCACCCTCCCAATATTATTGCCACTCACACCACTGGTCCTGGAAGTATCATCTGCCCTGTATTATATGTGTTTCCAGTTCCTCTCTGTACCAGTGCACATCCTCTGGTCTAGCAAGACTTGCAAGATAGCATTGGGATAAAGATATTGGAGTGGGTGGGGTCAGCAAAGGATGCATTTAGGAACTAGAGGAAAGTTGTATGTTTCATCGTTGCTACATCGCACCCTCACTGGCTCCTCTCCTCTCCAAGAGCCTTCTCTAATGGGATGTCCAGTGGGTCTCCACTCCGCACTACCCACTCATTCACTATGATAGGACTTTTGTTCTGGTGGTGCCTGATACCTGATCCCTTCGACACCTCATGATCACACAAGCTGGTGTCCTTTCATGTGGGCTTTGTTGCTTCTGAACTAGATGGCCCCTTCTTTACCTTCATTCCTTTAAGACCCCATACGTTATATCTTTTGTTAGCCTGGCATCATCAGCGTTCTTCACCACATTAGCTTATTCCCCCGCTTGTCTTCAGGTTTTGTGTTGGGAAGGTGAGCAACATAGAATGCCAATTTAATAGAAGAAAGTATTCTTACATTGATGGAGCACTTGAATAGAGGCCCAATGTCCTTCTGCTACCTTAATACTAAACCTATAAATATATGCACATAGATACATTTCCCCATCCTCATATATAAATGTATTGGTACATGCATATAATTGTAAAATTTTTTGGCACAAGTCAACATATCAAAAATTCGATAGTTGAATCATACCCAGAATTATCGTACATTCATTAGCACAATCATTTTTTTTAAATGCACTTGTTTGGGGGCTCATATATGTTACAACAATCCGTAAATCAAATATTTTAAGAGAACCTTGAGAAACATATCCATCATCAGTTTCAAAACAAGAGCAGCATTTCTGGAAGATGTAAGAGGTTCTATCAACAATTTGTGATTTTAATGACTGCCATAGCAATTTAGTAGTAACAGTGAACCACTAAATAGAAATTTTTGTGTGTTAATCATAGTAAAAGTAGAGAAAGGAAGAAGCATTTCTAGCCAACAGTGAATGTCAAATATGTAAACAAAGGTAGTCCCCATCTCCAGAGTCAAGGATACCCTGAAAAGAACATATTTTATTATACATAAGAACATTTTGAAAGGGTACAATGTGCTGCATGCACACTCTGCTTTCCCTACACATTGTTTTAGTGGGCCCATGGCATGCCAGTATCCCAACACAATAAGCAAGAGAGATTGCTCTATGGGACACCAGTGTTTCTAGAGAATTATTTTGGTGGTGAGGGAAAATTAAAGAGGAATCACCACACCCATTTTTTTTAAAGGAAAACATCATCCCTGCAGGTCAACAGTCGTTCTATTTTACAGCTAATTTCATATCAGAAATTATGGAAGAATATGAGAGAGATGAACAATACCACTAAAACGGGAACAGTATAGTGGCCCTGGGGAACACTGTAGAACTGCTTCTTTTGGTTCAGCAGACTGTGAAGATTCACAGGAGGAGAAAGCCTTGTCTTCCTGCTGTGGAGTGGCTAGTACTTTCACACTGTTGGCCGAGGTCTTAGCAGCCCAACTTGAGTCAGTTGGATACAAGAGGAAGTCAAGTTAAACAATCCTCCCTATCAGTTAATCCTAGGAGAGGAGAATATGACTCTTATCTTCATCCTTATGAGTAATCTGTGAATACTCAATTCAGAGTGGTTTAAGTACATTCTAAATTACATTATTTCTCTAAGTTCATCTACTGTTTTATAAAGAAAACAAAGAAAGTCAGATGACAAATTCATTGTCATTTCTAAAACAGAAATAAGGAAGTTCAATTTTAAAATATGGACTCCGGGTGATCACTACATTGTCATTTAGTTGACCCTATTTTCCTCGGTAAAACCAATCTTTTGGAAGTGCGTTACTCCATTTGTAACTAGGTTCAATTTATTTGTAAATGAATTTATATATTATTCTGCATACTTTCCAATATTAATTTTTTAAAAGGTGATTGTGCATAATCCACATATCATATCATACAATCACTTAATCAACCACAGCAAGAAATTTTCTATAATCTGTAACACAATTAATTCTGGAACTTATTCCTCTTTCTCGTGGTCCTTAGTTTGAAGCTCCCATGCTCAAGCAATCTCCCCAATGAAACCCAAGAGATCAACAACCTGGTTACAGCATCTCCAGATTTAAAGATCCTGGATGTCACATATCAAAATACATACAAAAATAGAACACAAAGAAACAAACACCTTAACAACAATAACAAAATTGACTAGATAGAATCTGTAATTTAAAAAAGACAAAGGTTCTAAGGACTAGAACAACTTTTAAATTTATCTAAGAGAGGTCAAATGATAAGATGTCCGACTGTAGCCTACTCATATCTATTAGAATCCACTCTCCAATGCACACTGTGAGATAGCAAGGCTGTTTCCCTCCTTTTTCCATGTTCATTGGGGAACTACCTAGTGCTTATTCCAGGACTATAAACTCCTAATTTTTATATGCAGTTAAATTTAAATAGAATTAAATTGGTCCAAACGATGCATAAATAAGATCCTACATTTTCACTAAATTAGATGTTCTATAATGATTTTACACTTTTTTTTTCATGTAACAAGGCTATTTCTGTCCCTCCAAGATAGTCAGGCATGATTCCTCAGAGACTTACTATAGGTGAGAAGGTTCACCTTTATTTGTTCTTTGAGACTGTCCTCTCTAGCCTTCAACACAAGAAAGATCTCATACCCGCCCCCACACCCCCAGATTTGTATTATACCACTATAATCCTTGCAGCAAACGGCACGGTATGTTTCATCCGTGTTGAATTTCATGACTCCTCATTAGAGTTATGGGATATTTTAAAGGACTTCTGTTTTTAGAAAACTGAAGCCACCAATGTAGACACTTTATTCTTCCCACAACAACAAAACTCATGACTGAAGTAGTATCAGTCCTTGACTATGAATGTGTGAATCCAATGGAATGTTGGTCTTTTGCTTAAAGCAGAGAAGGGCTCCCACCAGATTGAACTGAATTGCTTGAAATCCTGTTATTCCCCTTGGAGATTACTTCTATTTGATTTTCTGATAGACTTTTACTTTCTTTGTGATTTCGCAGGTTCACTGACAGAAGAGAACCATGAGTGCATTCTTTTCACCCTTATGAACCCCTATATCGATGCCCTCTTCTGCATTTCTGTGTGCTCGTGCAAGGAGTGCTCTGTTCCAGAGCATCTGATATTGCAAAGATTCTGAAGGGGAAAGACACGCATTTATCAGATAATCCCAGTCATCAGGGATCCAATATTTCATTTCTGCCAGTGATTTTACCATACTAATTACCCATGGAGAATCTGGACCATAACTAGATACTGCCTGTTTGAGGTCTTTCAGTAGCTTAAGGAGAAAGACTGTATATCACAGTTCTCATTTCTCTTTGGGGTGCTGCTCATAGGCTCCCTGTCTACATTTCTAATTGGATAAGTCTTTCTGAATTCTAAATCTGCTTCTTGAGCTATACTCTCTCTACCCTTGAGAGGACAGGTGCCTTCCGCATCCTTGCCTTTTGGCTTCTCATTTGTGGAGCCTCCCCTTCTATGGTAAATCTCTCCACTTGCATTTCTTTGGATCTAATCTCATCTCTCCCTCCAGCACTGACTTGCTATCTAGTATTGTGCTTCTGTAAACTATACTCATTGGGTGGCGAAGATGTTTGTAGTTCACTATCTCCATCTGATTCACACTTTTTTTCTCAGTTGTACTTAAAATGTTCTTGTCTGCCTGACACTTACCCTGCCAGGTTCTTACTTGATTTAAGTCTGCATAGCTTAGAGTCGTCCTGCTGCTATGCTGGTCTTGTTCTATTCCACTCTCACCTAGCGGAGGCTCCAACACTGCTTTAATCTGCACCCACACAACCCAGGTCTCCACGAGTGTGCTCTCTCCTTACCTGTGGGCTTTTCTTAAATTAGTGGCTACCTTATCGCAGATCTCCATATAAAAGGTTCCTCACTCTGGAAAAGAAGGATTAAATGTCTTTACCACTTGAAGAAATACTTTCATCCTCTTATTTGTTATCACTACATTTCATTCCTTTAAGAGGTCACAGAGCATAATACCTTACTCTGCACCCTTGCTCTTTGCCTGATCCACATCACTCTTGCACTAAAACACACTAAAAATAAATAAGAAACAAAAATGTGTTTTTTTCACAATTCACCCTCTCTGTCTGATGAGGCCTCACAATTGTCACAGGGGATATAACCCAAAAGTGTTCTTTTCCTCCAAGACCATATGTGATAGACTCCACATGACAGGGTATACCATCATCTAACACATCAACATGGGTCCGGTAGGTTAAATTGTAAAGCGATAATAAGTAAAGATCATAGTAAAGTCATAGAGAGCATGAGCGATAGAAGAGAGATTGGAATAATGGGGTCAGACATATTTCATGGTAGTATGATCACCATAGTCTCATTCAGGGCACCACGTGGAGAAAGAAAGTTATTGATTGCCAACCAAGACATTTATATTCTCTGGGGCCTAGGAAGCCCCGTAATTACAGGTGAAGACATACATCAAAGGAAAAGGTTCTGCTGTAGGTAATACAGTAATGGGAGGGGGTGATCTAGGGAAATGCACACAATAGGAAGAGGAGGGGTTGGGAGTATACATGTAACAAGATGGGTATACAGGTGACACTATGCCATCTTAGCATCAGAATGGCAGCCTAACTTTGGATGTCACTGAGCTGGTTTGACCTGTTCCCTGGCCCACCATAGAAACCATTATGTAACCCACCTGCAGGGACCAAGCTGATGGCCACTAGGCTCTGGGAATAAGTAGCCCATTGTCCTTAACAGCAGGAAGTTCGCCCTACTTTGATGGGATCACACAGTAGTCTGGCAGCTCACTGCCTTCAGGAAGGTAACTTGACAATCACTTACCATTAGTTGCAAGCAGTGTCCTCAGCCTAACACATATTTTGGGGAGATGACTTGGGAGAAATCTTTCTGTACCCCATATTTAGCAATATCTATGATGAATATTTTCTTTATTTATGAAGTAAGAAACCAGGATCTTTGTTAATCTGTATATATATATATATATATATATATATATATATATATATATATATATATATATAATTGTAAGGTTTATTTGGGTGAGAAACAGAATCAGAGATCCAATTTACAAAGTTTTAAAAGCAGGCTTTATTGTGAAGGTCGCAGATGCGTTCCGCAACTCGGGATATTGAGCTTAGTGAAGCCGCACAGTGGGAAATTTTAGCTGTGTTTTTATACCCCCTACTGCCAGGCACTGCGAGGGGGTGGGGGGGGGAGTTGTGCTTACACAAGGGGTTGCAAAATGGAAACAGTTGTTAAACTTTCTGGGGATTTGGTGGGAGTTGGGCAAACTGGCTGAGCAAGCATCCTGTTAGTAAGAACATGTAATTTTAAACGTTCTGGTTTACTGAAGGGAGGGGGAGGTTGGTGAGGGGTAAGTTTCAAGAACTATGATAGGGGTTCTTTGTTTCCACAGCAGGCAGTGTGTGTGTGTGTGCGATTAAAATGCATACCTGGAATCGATGTTTATGTTGACAAACTGTCCCCTAGATAGGGTGAGGGCCCAGGTGAGGGCAACCAGTTCTGCCTGCTGAGAGGTGGTGCCAGAAGGAAGCAGGGCTGCCTCTATTATTTTGGAAGATGTTACTACCGCATAAGCTGCCTATCGGCTTCCAGAGCCATTTAGTAGTGAGCTTCCGTCTACAAACAGGGTGAGCTCAGCATCTGGCAGAGGTTGATCTGTGAGATCAGGTCTGGGATTTTGGAAAGTATGAATAACTTCTACACATGAATGAGTTTGTATGGGGACCTGTTCTGGAGCAGGGAGAAGTGTAGCTGGATTAAGCAATCACAATGTGTAGAGATATTGAGGGGTCTTCTATTAATAGTAAATGGTACAGTTGAATGCGGGAGGGTCCCAAATGGGGAAGAGTTTGCTGAGATAAAGGTCATTGAGGCCGTGGGTGGAAAATACGGTGACAGGTTGTAATAAATTGATTTTTCTACCTTCAGTGGTTAAATCGGCTGCTGCCACTAGGGCTCGAAGGCACGGTGGTCACCCACAAATGTAGGGTCTAACTGTTTGGGGAGATAAGCGACTGGGATGGGAGAAGAGCCCATAGGCTGCACTAAGACTCCCAGTGCTAACTGCTGTTTTTCATCTACGTACTGAAGAAAAGGCCTACAGGGGTTTGGCAAAGCAAGGGCAGAGTATGTGTGAACCTTACCCATGAATCATAAGGGTGGGAATGTCTTCCATAGCCTCCTACATTCCTGGTGCTCAGCAAGTAAGCTTTGACCCACTGAGTCCTCCAGATTTACATGATATGATGTACAGCCCATGGATCACAGAATTCGGGGCGCTCCCTCCATGTGAACTTAACTAAGATGACTATTCAGTTGCCTTGGGGATATATTCAAGGACATGTTGTAAGATAAATGAAGGAAGGAAAAATCAGACACGCGAATATTCTCACAATTGGGAAGCACATGATGATAATACTGTGAGGCTTGAGGTTGACAATATGACCTGTGTGGATTTTTGGTATTTTTCTTTTAGGATAGAAATGAAGTCTTCCAACATCAAATTGAATGATTTAAATTGTGGTTTCTTCTTTAAAAGTGCTTTTATTGGTAATTCTCAAAACTTTTATCCTTTTAATGCTTTTGCAGGAACACTGAAAGCAAAGAACAGTGAGTATTTGCAATCCAACGTGATAAAAAAAAGATTAATCAAAGGGATTTCTTGCTCATATTGAATGCAAACTGTAAATCAAAGTATGGAGATTCCTAGTGTTATTATTAGAAGGGGCATGTTACTCCAGGCGTAAATTTATTTTTGTGTTTTTATGGAAACTATTTGAACTTTGCCTACCTGGAGCTATAGGTGATCTTTTTCCTTGGCCAATGAGATTGCCTGGATGCAGTAATTTACATAAAGTTTACAACTAAACAGAGAAGAGCTTCTTGAAGTGAAATCGAACGGTTTTCTCATTTCAAATGGGTGGGAGTTTCCCGTCAGTCTGTGAAGGTCAGCACATGAAGTGGTGAGAGCACCAGGCAACAATGCTTCCATGCATCAGCTGACTCCATATCTGAGACACCAAGCGATGACAGAGAGGAGTAATGTCTTGAGAAATGCTGAGATCACAGATCTGTGACACCGACGGTCTCTCCTGAAGCTCAGTTCTCTGTGGCATCTATTTTGACCCTCTGACCTGGAGAACTGGCTACCACTGCCCCTGTAGGTTTAGGTGACTTTGACCCTTTAGAGCAGGAGAAATCCTGGTCTGACTCTGGTGTACTGGCTCCAGGATGCCAATTACCCTGTAATGAGCATCCCGATTCAATATGACTACATTGTAAAAAGATCAAAAACAAAGTAAATTTTAAAATTAGACAAAAGTAGAAAGTTTGATCCAAAACTTCATTATTTTTTATGACATAATAGTAAAACCCCATTCAACATTTTTCACTTCCCTGCATTCAGTGTAAGGTAGGGTTAAATACTTCTTTTTTTTTTTTTCAAGAAAATAAGGAGAACACAAAACAACAGTAAGATACAAAAAGTAGAGGGCTCTGAATTCCAATGTAAGTGCATGGTGAAGCACACTTTGGGGTTAGGTAGATGAAAATATTTTCTAGGAAAACAGTCTACTTCACATGAGCTACTACATTTGTTATTTGTTCAGACTTATTTGAACATGAATTAATACATTATTTCCCATGCTTTTGAATATAATTTACATAAAACATTAACTGAATGCACATATTTCAAAATTTCTAGCCATTTCTCATAGCAAAAATTTTCAATTTTTAGTAAAATTAATTCTGACTCTTCCCATTTTCCATGAATGTGAAATCCTTCTCCCCAAACAATCTTCCCTGAGATGTATACAGAAACCAGCAATCCAGTTATTTTGTGTTTCAAATTTTTGGTGTTGGATGACACATACCAAAAAAAATGATAAAATCTACATGCCAAATAAAAATTTTAGAAAGCTCACAATATTAACTACATTAAATGGAGATAATCTATCAACAAGAAAGCAGCAGATATTATGTTCTAAAACCATTTAAAAAGGGGCAAATGTGATTTTCAAGGAAGACCTTCAGTTTTTCCCCTGGTTAAAGCAACTAAGTAGACTCTGCACTGCATCCTCTAAGACAGCAGGGTTTCTCACCTCCCGGGTAATTACATGGAAGGAATTCACCAGGTGCTGGGTCCACCTGTCTACCCCTGCAAGTGATTCTTTGTCCTAATCTTTCAAAGTGATACAACAACACTAAATGAGCCCAAAGCTGAAAAATAAGATGTTTCAATTTGACATATCTCGATCATTTCTAAAATTCTGTACTGTAATTGTGTGTGATAGCAAGGCAATTCCCATCCCTGCCTTTGGTCAGAGGGAATGCTCAAGGTATATGTTTGAAGCGTCCCCATGTATTTTGTGAGGAGAATATATTCTTTAACCTTCTACAATCCAGTTGATAAGCAAGTAGGCTCTGGTGCCACAGACTCGTTCAGATTTGCATTACATTGTGTTCGGACCACGAATCACATCACATAGTGTATTTAGAGGATATGTGTGAAGCATACGCCTGAATTTTTGGGTGAGGTCCTCAGTACTCTTCTACACTCCAGGAGTTCCGCATGAAATCTTTGATCCCAACAACTCCCCCAGGATCACATTGTACGATGTACAGTTCTAGGATCACATGGCAGAGTGTGTTTCTTCCATGAGAACACTGTTGACCGCTCACTTGCTTTGGGGGATATTTTAAAGGACTTGCTTTTGAGATAGATAAAGGAAGAGAAATTTGGACGCTTGAATATTCCCACAACTACAAAGCCCATGATGGTAATACAGTCAAGCATAGAGGATGACAATATGACTTGATTGGTAAGTGGCCCTTCAATTAAAGCAATGGAATGGCTCTCTCCACAGCAAATCGAACGAATTACAATTGGATTCCTCATTTACATTTTTTTCTGATAGTAGCTCTAATACATTTTTTCCTTTTGCTATTTTGCAGAATCACTGGAAGATGATAAAAGTGAGTAAAAAGGTATTAATCACAGATAATCAGAGCAAATGGAGAAAGAAGATGACATTTCTTGCCAATATTGAATATAAAATGTAAATTTGAAGGGTGAAGATTCCTAGGGGTTAGTGTTAGAAGATCATGATAAAGTAGCTTGTTTCTCTAGAAAACATTTTCTTCTACACAATGTCCAACTAGTGGCCATTATGCATTCACGTTTGGAAATCAGTGCCCCCTCTTCTTTGTATCTTACTGTTGTTTTCTTCCCTCCCTAGTTTCTCAAAAATATAATAGCAGTACTTAAAAATAATTTTCAAAAACATAAAGGTGAGGAAAATGTAGACTGGGATTTTATTGTTATATCATCATAATGATGAAGGTATGGATCAAACTTTCCATTTTGGTCTGATTTGCAAAGTTGCTTAGTTTTTCATCCATTTGCCATTTAGTGGATTGAAATCGGGATGCTAACTACAATGTGTGGAACTGGAATCTAGAAGGAATTACTCAAGTGTAAGACCAGAATTTCTGATGCTCTGAATAGTCACAGTCACCTAAAAATAGAGAGGACACGGTACCCTGTACCCCAGCTCACGGAATGTCAAAAGAGATATCTCATTGAATGGAGTTTGGAGTGAGACCTTAGATGGGACAGATCTTTCCTTCCAGTATTTCCATGACATGATTCCACTCTGAAAGTTTTCATTGCCTTTGGATTTGAGATCAGCTGTACCATAGAAATGTCCTTGCCCGCTACTCTCATGAGTTCATTGTGCTGACCAAGAGACAATGATTATAACATTCACACATTTGTTGAAATGAGGACACAATTCTATTTCTTTTCATGAAGGTCTTCTCTGCTTTGCTGTAACTCTTGTATCAATTACCAAATAAAGGTAATTTCAATAGCCAAGTAAAGGAACCATATGTAGAATCAAGTGAGCTACATTCAAATAAATCGAGTTACATTACAAAACCAATTTTACTTCAGGAGGAAGATGGCCTTTCTAACCCAAAACCTTAGTATTTTCACCCTTTAATTATACATTTATATTCAATATCAGAGAGAAATGCCTCCTGTATTCCCCATTTTCTCTGTGGCCTGAGATTAGTCTCTTTCCCTGAGTTTGAACAATTAAAATTATTCACCCTTATCCGTTTCCAGGTGTTCTGCAATGTAGAAAAAGTTGGAAAGTTATCAGAGTTACTAACAGAAGCAATTTTGAAGGAGGAAACACATTCTAAATCTATCAATTTGATGTGGAGAGAGCCGTTCCTTTCCCTTAAGTTAGATACATACATACATCATAAGCCATGTTGTCATCCTCAAGGCCAAACACACACATGGTATTATCATCGTGTGCTTTGTGGCTGTGAGAATACTCAAGTGTCTGATTTTCTCTTCCTTCTTTTATGTCAAAAACGAGTCCTTTAAATATCCCCAAATGCAAGTGAATAGTCATGGAAGTTCTCATGGAAGTAATACACTGCCGTGTGAACCTATAAATGTACAACCTGGAATGTAAATCTGCAGGCGTCATTGGGATCAGAGATTTCAGGCAGAAAACCTGGATTGTAAAAGGCGATGGATGAGTTTCTCCCCCCAAAATTCAGGGGGAATGTTCACCGTTCACATGTGTGCTCTAAGCACACTGTCTTCTGTGATTCAAGGTCCCAACAAAATATAACCCAAATCTAGAGGTGTCAATGGGATTAGAGTTCACTTGCTGAACAACTGCCTTGTAGGTGGTTTGGGATGGTGTTGTCCCCAAGTTCATGGGCAAGCTTCTCCCGTATACTCTGAGCATTCCCACTGACCATAGGCAGGGCTTGGATTTGCCTGCTATCCGATAAAGATGTGGTAGAGTATACTAGAAAACGTCTAGACATTTGAAACTATGACATCTTGTTTGATGATCCTTTGGTCCCATTTACTCTTGTTTCACTTTGAAAAATTAGGGGGAAATCACTTATTATGGATACAGAGGTGGATAAAGCACCTGGTGAATTCCCTCTTTGTAATGACCTGCAAGGTGAGGAACCTTGCTCTCCTAGAGTGTGCCTTGGAGAGTATATTTAGTAGATATGCGCAGGGGAAAATTGAAGACTTTCCTTATAAATCCCTTTTGGCTTCTTTTAAATGGTTTTAGCACATAATACCTGATGCATTCTTCTGGATTGATGAGTCTCTTCCTTCAAATTAGTTAATACTGTTAGCTTTTCAAACTTTATTTGCATGTAGATTTTCAAATCTTTTTTATATGTGTCACACAACCCAAGTAAATCTATACAGAGAATATCTGGAGTTTTGGTTTCTGTGTATCTCAGGGAGCATGGATTGGAAATAGGGTTTCACACTCAGAAGTTCATGGAAGATGAGCATATTCACAATTGAGTTTGTTCAAGATTGCAAATCTATTGCTGTGAGTCATGGATTGAATTGTCTTCCATATGTATATTCCAAATCAATGATTGTTTCAAAAATATTAAAGGTCCTGGAAATCTATTTATGAATTCATTTCCAAATAAATTTAAAATAATAAGACATGTAGAAGATCACATTAAACTTGACTGTTTTCTAGAAAATATTTTCATCTACATAATGGCAAAGTACTGATAGCCATGTGTTCATGATTGGAAATCAGTACCCTCCTCTCTTTGTGTCTTACTGTGGAAATGAATATTTTTCAGTTTCTTCTTTAAAATTGGTTTCATTGGTGATTCTATCATTAAACTGTGAAGATCCTAGGGGTTTGGGTTACAATGGTCATCTTCCTCCTGAACTAAAATTGAGATTGCCTGCATTTGGTAGTTGATATAAGAGTTGCAGCAAGGCAGAGAAATAGAATTGTGCCATCATTTCAACAAATGGGTGTATGTTATAGTCATTGTACTTTGGTCAGTCCCATGAAATGATGATGGTAGCAGGCAAGCATGCTTCTATGGTAGAGCTGATACTTTATGTGAAGGCAATGAAAGTCATCAAAAGATGGGGTAATGTCATGGAAATACTTCAATGAAAGATCTATCCCATCTAAGGTCTCACTCCAAACTCCATTCATCGAGGCATCTCTTTTTAAATTTTATTTATTTATTTATTTTTGAGGCATCTCTTTTGACACTCTGTGAGCAGGGGGACAGGGTACTGTGTCCTCTCTATTTTTAGGTGACTGGGACTCTTCCAAACACCAGAAATCCTGGCCTTACTCTTGAGGAATTCCTTCTAGATTCCAGTTCTACACATTGTCGTTAGCATTCTGATTTCAATCCACTAAATGGCAAATGGATGAAAAACTAAGCAACTCTGTAAATCAGACCAAAATGGAAAGTTTGACCCAAACCTTCACCATTTTTGGTCATATAACAGTAAAATCCCAGTCTACATTTTCCTCACCTTTATGTTTTTGAAAATTATTTTTAAGTACTGCTATTATATTTTTGAGAAACTATGGAGGGAAGAAAACAACAGTAAGATACAAAGAAGAGGGGGTACTGATTTCCAAACGTGAATGCATAATGGCCACTAGTTGGACATTGTGTAGAAGAAAATGTTTTCTAGAGAAATAGTCTACTTTATCGTGATCTGGTATATTTGTTATTATTTTGAATTTTTTTTGAAATGAATTTTTTTTCGGTTTCTTCTTTAAAATTACTTTTATTTGTGATTCTCATCACGGTTTTCCATTCATTGTTTTTGCATAATTGCTGGAAGAAAAGATAAGTTCGTATTTGATGTTCAACATTGTGAAAAAGGATTAAGCATAGGGATTTCTTGCTCATATTGAATGTAAAATATAAAGTCAATATATGGAGAATCCTAGTGTTTATAATTGCAATGTTTTTGCATTTAACTTAATCTATTTGTGCCTAGCTTACTTAGAGCTGGAAATGCTTCTGTTCATTAGCTATTGAGATTCCCTTCAAATAGTAATTCACAAAAAGATGCCAACTTGGCAGAAAGCAGCCTTTTTGAAAAGACTAGGACAGATTTCTCATTTTAACTGGGTGACTCTTTACAGTCAGTTTCCAAAAGACAGCAACTTTAACTGCTGAGAGCACCAGGCAACAATGCTTCTATTGAACAACTGATTCCCTATCTGAAGGCACCAAAAAATGAAAGAGAGGAATAATATCATGAAAATGCTAAGATCCAAGATCTATGACACCTATTGTCTCTGTTCAAGCTCTATCCTATGAGGTATCTATTTTGACCCTCTGTGACCTGGAGATCAGGGTACAACTGCCCCTCTAGGTGTAGGTGACTGTGACCCTCTTGAGCATGAGCAATCCTCTTGGGGATCTTGTGGACTGGCTCCTGGATTCCAATTACTTATCCTGTAATTAGCATCGCATTTCAAACCGTTCCATGGTAAAAGGATGAAATACTAAGCACCCCTTAAAATGAGAAAAAAAGTAGAAATCTTGACCCCAATTTTCATTTTTTTGGATGACATAAATTAGTAAACTTACTTTAAAGACTTTTCACTTCTTTATATTTAGGTAAATCATTTTTTAATGATTTCTGTTTTTATCAATATGTGGAGGAACCAAAACAATAGTAAGACACAAAGACAAGAGAGTACTGATTTCCAATCCTCAATGCATGGTGATAAATACTTTGCCAT
Source organism: Tenrec ecaudatus (assembly GCF_050624435.1). Classification (NCBI taxonomy): domain Eukaryota; kingdom Metazoa; phylum Chordata; class Mammalia; order Afrosoricida; family Tenrecidae; genus Tenrec; species Tenrec ecaudatus. The sequence goes on from NC_134536.1 coordinate 163,175,587, forward strand.
TACATAGATGAAAGTATGTTCTAGAGAACAGTCAAGTTTAACATGATCTACTACGTGTCATTTAAATTTACTTGGAAATTTTAATTTTACCTGGAAATGAATTCATAAATGGATTTCCAGATTTTTAAATATTTTTTCAAAATCATTTATTTGGAATATATATATATATATACACACATGTATATTACAAAATTCAATCCATCACTCACAACAAAAGATTTGCAATCTTGAGCAAATTCAATTGTAAATATTCTCTTCTTCCATGAACTCCCGAGTATGAAATTCTATCCCCAAACCATGTTTCCCGAGATACACAGAATCCAAAACTCCAGTTATTCTCTGTATAGATTTACTTGTGTTGCATTACACATATAAAAAAGATTAGAAACTCTACTTGAAAATAAAGTTTGAAAAGCTAACAATATTAACTAAATTAAAGGGAGAAACTCATCAATCCAAGAGAAAACATCAGGTAAACAAGCAGCCATCTAGCTCAGAAGCAACAAAGCCCACATGGAGGAAGCACACCAGCCTTTTTGATCACGAGGTTTTGACGGGATGGGATGTCAGGCATCATCAGAACAAAAAAATCTTACCATAGTGAATGAGGTGGGGAGTGCAGAGTGGAGACCCAAACCCATTTGTTGGTCACTGGAGATTCTCTTGCAGAGGGGTCTAGGGGAGGAGATGAGCCAGTCAAGGTGCGATGTAGCACCGATGAAAAATACAACTTTCCTCTAGTTCCTAAATTCTCCCTTCCCCCACCCCACCCCTCACCCCCACTGCCATGTTCCGAATTATATCTTGCAAGTCTGGTAAGATCAGAGGATGTGCACTGGTAGAGACAGGAACTGGAGACACAGCGAATCCAGGGCAGATGATATATTCAGGACTAGTGGTGTGAGTGGCTATACTGGGAGGGTAGAGGGAGGGTAGGTGGGAAAGAGGGAACTGATTACAAGGATCTACAAGTGACCTCCTCCCTGGGGGATGGACAGAAGAAAAGTGGGTGAAGGGAGATGTCGGATAGGGCAAGATATGAGAAATTAATAAAATATAAATTATCAAGGGCTCATGAGGAAGGGGGAAGCGGGGAGGGTGGGGAAAAATGAGGGCCTGATTCCAAATACTTAAGTGGAAAGCAAATGTTTTGATAATGATTAAGGCTATGAATGTACAGATTTGCTTAACACAATTGATGTATTTAAGGATTGTGATAGGAGTGTATGAGCCCCTAATAAAACGAATAAAAAAAGATGTTACAATTTGACATGTCTAGATCTTTTATAATATTCTGTACCACATCTTTGTCAGATAGTAAGGCAATTCCCAGCCCTGCCTAAGGTCAATAGGAATGCTCAGAGTATATGGGGGAAGCTTGTCCAAGATTTGGGGAGAGAATGTCATCCCAAACCATCTACAAGGCAGTCGTTCAGCAGGTAACCTCTGATCCCACTGACGCCTCAAGTTTCAGACTATATTATGTTGGGACCTTCAATCACATAGAACAGTGTGCTTAAAGCACATGTTTGAACCTTTCCTCTTAATTTTGGGTGAAGAAGCTCATCTGTACCTTTTTACAATCCAGGTGTTCTCCCTGAAAGCTCTCATCCCTATCACACCTCCAGATTTACATTGTATTATGTACAGTTGTAGGTTCACAGGGCACAGTGTACTTCTTCCATGAGAACATCCATGGCCATTCACTGTTGGGGGATATTTTAAAGGACTCATTTTTGACATAAATGAAGGAAGAGAAAATCAGACACTTGACTATTCCCACAGCCGCAAAGCACATAATGATTACATTGTTGGCTATGAAGATGACAATATGACTGGAGAGATGTAGTGGAGTTTATCTTAAAGGAAAGGAATGGCTCTGTCCACATCAAGTTGATAGATTTAAAACTCAGATCCACCTTTAAATTTGCTTGTATTAGAAGCTCTGATAACTTTCCTCCTTTTGTTATTTGGCAGTAACACTGGAAGAAGAGAAGAGCGAGTAGTTTTATCTGTTCAATCTTATAGGAAGGTCTAATCACAGGGTATCAGAGCAAACGGAGAAGAAGAGGCATTTCTCGATAAAACTGATTATAAAATGTAAAAATGAAGGGGGAAGATCATTGGGTTTAGTCTTAGGAAGGACATCTTCGTCCTGGAATAAAATTGGTTTTCTCACATAACTCAACGTGTTTGAACATAGCTCATTTGATTCTACGAAGTTTTCCATTACTTGGCTATTACTTGAGTTTGCCTGCATTTAGTAATTGACATAAGAGTTACAACAGATCAGAGGAGAAGTTCATGAAAAGAAAGACTTGTATTCTCACATCAAAAAGTGGGTGAAAGTTGTAGTCATTGCCCCTTGGTCAGCACCATGAATGATGGGAGTAGTGGGCAAGATCGCTTCTATGGTAGAGTTGATCTAAAGGCAATGAAAACTATCAAAGAATTGGGGTAATAGCATTGAAATACTACAAGCAAAGATCTATTCCACCTAAAGTCTCTGTCCAACTCCATTCCATGAGGCATTTCCTTTGACTCTGTGACCTGGAGAACAGGGTACTGTGTCCTTTCTATCGTTAGGTGACTGTGACTCTTCAGAGCACCAGAAATCCTGGCCTGACTCTTGAAATATGGCTGCTACATTCAAATTCTGGACCTTGTAGTTAGCATCCCGATTGGAATCCACTACATGGTAAAAGGTTGAAAAACTAAGCAACTCTATAAATCACACCAAAATGGAAAGTTTGACCCAAACCTCCATCATTTTGTTGATATAATAGTTAAATCCCAGTCATCATTTTCCTCTTCTTTATATATTTTTTGTAAATTATTTTAATTGCTTTTTTGAGACAATATGGAGGAAACAAAATAACATAAGATCTAAAGAAAAGAGGGTACTGATTTCCAAACATGAAGGCATAATGAGCACTCCTTGGCCATTTTGTAGATGAAAATGTTTCTATAAATCCAGTCTATGTTAACCTGGGCTCATATATTTGCTAATATTTCAAATTTATTTGGAAATGAATGTATTTCGGTTTCTTCTTTAAAATTTCTTTTATTGGTAATTCTCATCACTATTTTCCTTTTACTGGATTTGCAGAATCACTGGAAGAAGAGACTGGTGAGTATTCGATGTACAACATTTAAAAAGAAATTAATCAAAGGGATTTTTTGTTAATAATAAGTGTGAAATGTAAATTTCAAATATGGAGATTCCTACATTTTATAATTGAAATATTTTTGCATTTTCACTCAATTTACTTGAACCTAGCTTACTTGAAATGATTCTTTTGATTGGTAATGTGCTTGTCTGTACGTAGTAATGCACGTAAAGGTGACAACTAAGCAGAGAAGAGCCTTTTAGAAAAGACATAGGTCCGATTTCTCATTTCAAGTGGGTGAATGTTTGCAGTCAGTTTCGAAAAGGCAGCACCTTGAATTGCTGAAAGGACCGAGTAGGATCCTTCTATAGAACAACTGATTTCCTATCTGAAGGCAAAAAAAATGAATGAGAGGAATAATATAATCAATATGCTAACATCCAAGATCTATGACACCGATTATCTCTGTTCAAGCTCTATCCTATGAGGTACTATTTTGACCCTCTGTGACCTGGAGAACAGGGTACAACTGCCCCTCTAGGTGTAGGTGACTGTGACCCTCTTGAGCATGATCAATCCTCCTGGGAATGTTGTGGACTGGCTCCTGGATTCCAATTACTTATCCTGTAATGAGCATCCGAATTCAAAACCACTTCATGGTAAAAGGATGAAAAACTAAGCACCCCTGAAAATGAGACAAAAGTAGAAAGCTTGGCCCCAATTTTCATCCTTTTGGTTGACATAAATTAGTAAACTTCCTTTAACCACTTTTCACTTCTTTATATTTAGGTAAATAATTTTTTAATGATTTCTCTTTTCAATCAATATGTGGAGGAACCAAAACAACAGTAAGATACCAAGAGAGGAGGGCACTGATTTCCAATCATGAACGCATGGTGATCAGCACTTTGCCATTACGTAGTTGAAAATATTTTCTACGAAAGAGTCAAGTTTTAGGTGATATACTATGTCTTCTTATTTCTAATTTATTTGGGAATGAATTCATAAACCGTTTTCTAGGGATTTTAATATTATTTTTCAAGTATCATTTATTTGGACTGTGTATATATATACTACAAATTTCGATCCATCACACACAGCACAAAATTTACAATCTTTAGCAAATTCAATTGTGAATATTTTCTTCTTCAAAGAACTCCTGAATATCAAATACTAACCCAAACATGTTCCCTGAGATGCACAGAAACCAAAACTCCAGTTATTCTCTGTATAGATTCACTGGTGTTGAATGACACATATGAAAAAGAATAGAAAATCTACATGCAAAGAAAAGTTTGAAAAGCTAACAATATTAACTAAATTAAATAGAGAAACCCATCAATCCAAAAAAAGCAACAGATATTATGTGCTAAAACCATTTAAAAGGGGCCCAAAAGTGATTTAAAAGGAACGCCTTCATTTGTCCCCTGGCTGTATCTACTAAATGGACTCTCCAAGGCACACTCTAGGAGACCAAGGTTCCTCAGCTCCCTGGTTATTACACAGAAGGAATTCACCAGGGCTATATCCAACTCTATATCCCTAACAAGTGGTTTCCCCACAATCTTTCAAAGTGATGCAATAATAAATGGGAACAAAGGATCATCAAAGAAGATGCTACAATTTCACAGGTCTAGATCTTTTCTAGCATTCTGTACCACACTGTTGTCGGATGGCAAGACAATTCCCACCCCTGCCTATGGTCAGTGGGAATGCTCAGAGTATATGGGGGAACTTTGCCCACGAATTTGGGGGAAGAATGTCATCCCAAACTACCTACAAGGCAGTTGTTCAGCAGGTAACCTCTGATCTCTGAGCCCATCGTCTTCTCCAGATTCAGGCTATATATTGTCGGGAACTTGAATCACACAACACAGTGTGCTTAGAGCCCACATGTGAATCTTCCCCCTGAATTTTGGCCTTTTAAAATCCAGGTGTTCTGCTTGAAAGCTATGATACCAATGACGCCTCCAGATTCAGGTTCTAGTATGTACAGTTGTCGGTTCACATGGCACAGAGTACTTTTTTGATAACTTCCATGCCAATTCATTTGCATTTGGGGATATTTAAAAGGCTTTTTTTAAAACATAAAATTAGGAAGAGAAATTCCGACTTTTGAATCTTCCCCCTGACACAAAGCACATGATGATAACACTGTCCGGCTTTGAGGATGACAACATGACTTGTGATGTACACTGGTGTTTATCTTAAAGGAAAGGAATGAATCTCCCAACATCAAATTGATAGGTTTAGAATTCTGTTCCTCCTTCAAAATTGCTTCTATTAGTAACTCTGATAATTTTCCAACTTTTTATATTGCAGTAAAACTGGAAGCGGGCAAAAGTGAGTAATTTCAATTGTTCAAACTTAGAGAAAGAGACTAATCTCAGGGCATCAGAGCAAATGGAAAATAAAGGAGGCATTTCTTGCTGATATTGAATATAAAATGCATACTTGAAGGGTGAGGATCCAAGCGTCTTGGGTTAGAAAGGACATCTTCCTGCTGAAGTAAAACTGCTTTTGTCATATAACTCAAATTATTGACATAGTTCACTTGATTCTACAAATGGTCCCTTTACATGGCTATTGAGATTGCTGCATTTGGTAATTGACATAAGAGTTGCAACAATGCAGAGAAGAACTTCGTGAAGAGAAATAGAATTGTGTTCTCATTTCAACAAATGGGTGAATGTTACAATCACTGATCCTTGTTCAGCACTGTGAACTGAAGTAAGTAGCGGGCAATAACACTTCTATGATACAGCTGATCTCTTATTTAAAAGCAAGGGAAACTATCAAGGAGTGGGATAATGTCATGGAAATACTACAAGCAAAGATCTATCACACCTAATGTCTCTGTCCAAACTCCATTCCCTGAGACATCTCTTTTGACACTCTGTTACCTGGAAACAGGATATTGTGTCCTCTTTATTTTTAGGTCACTGGGACTCTGAGAGCACCAGAATCCCTGGACTTAGTCTTGAGGAATGCCTGCTAGATCCCATTCCAGACATTGTAGGTAGCATCCCGATTTGAATCCACTAAATGGTAAAAGGATGAAAAGCTAAGCAACTCTGTAAATCAGACCAAAATGGAACATTAGATCCAAAACGTCATCATTTTTGATGATATAATAGTAAAAATCCAGTCAACATTTTCCTCTTCTTTACTTTTTTGTAAATTATTTTTCAGTACTTGTATTTTTTGTAAAAAAAAATATGGAGGAAACAGAACAACAATAAGATACAAAGAAGAGAGGGTACTGATTTCCAAACACGAAGGCATATTGATCACTACTTGGCCATTATGTAGAGGAAAAAGTTTTCTAGAAAGCCAGTCGATGTTAACGGAGCTTGATTATTTGTTACTATTTCAAATTTATTTCTAAATGAATTTATTTCTGTTTCTTCTTTAAAATTGCTTTTATTGGTAATTCTCATCACTATTTTCCTTTTACTGGTTTTGCAGAATTACTGGAAGCAAAGAGGGGTGAGTATTTGATGTTCAACAGTAAAAACAGATTAATCAAAGGTATTTCTTGCTAATATTGAATGTGAAATATAAATTTGAAAATGGGGATTCCTACTGTTTATAATTGAAATATTTTTGCATTTCACTCAATCTATTTGAACCTAGCTCATTTAGAGCTAGAAATGATTCTGGTCATTAGGTAATGAGCTTGTCTGTAAGTAGTAATTCACGTACATGTTACAACTAAGCAGAGAAGAGTCTTTTTGAAAAGACATAGGACAGATTTCTCATTTCAAGTGCGTGGAAGTTTGCAGTCAGTTTCCAAACTGCTGAGAGCACCAGGAAGAACCCTTCTATAGAACAACTGATTTTCTATCTGAATGCACCAAAAATTGAAAGAGAGGAATAATATAAGGAATATGCTAATATCCAATGACACCGATTGTGTCTGTTCAAGCTCTATCCTATAAGGTATCTATTTTGACCCTCTGTGACCTGGAGAAGAGGGTACAACTGCTCCTGTAAGTTTAGGTGACTGTGACTCTTTAGAGCATGAGAATTCCTCCTGGGAATCTTGTGGACTGGCTCCTGAATTCCCATTACTTACTGTGTCATTAGCATCCAATTCAAAACCACTACTAAAAGAATGAAAAGCTAATCACCTCTAAAAATCAGACAAAAGTAGAAAGCTTAACCCCAATATTCATCCTATTTGATGACATAAATTAGTAAACTCTGAAAACCCCTTTAACTTCTTACATATGTATGTTAAATCATTTTACCAGGACTTAGACATTTTATTTTTATCAAAACGTGGAGGAAATAAATCCACAGTAAGATACAAAGAGAGGAGGGTACTGATTTCCACTCACATGCACAGGGTGATCAGTACATTGCCATTCGCATATGAAAATACTTTCTAGAAACAGTCAAGTTTAGTGTGATCTACTACAATTTGTATTATTTTAAATTAAAAAAATGAATTCATAAATGCTTTTCCAGGACTTTTAATATTATTTTTCAAAATCATTTATTTGGCATGAATTTATCTATTAGCAAATTTTGTGTATCTCTCATAGCAAATGATTTTCAAGCTTTAGCAAACACAATTCTGAAAATTATCTTCATCCATGAACTTTCTAGTGTGAAACCCTATCCGCAAACCATGATTCCTGAGATACACAGAAACCCAAACCACAGTTTTTCTCTGTATAAATTTACTGGTGTTGGATGACACTTAACAAAATATAAGAAAAAATACATGCAAAGAATAACTTAAAAAGCTCACAATTGACTACATTAAACAGAGAAACTTATTAATGCAAGAGAAAGCATCATATATTATGTGCTAAAACCATTTAAAAGGGGGCAAATATGATTTAAGAGTCTTAACTTCTCCCCTGCCTATATCTACTAAATGGACTCTCCCACGCACACTCTAGGAGAGCAAGGTTCCTCACCTCCCAGGTGATTACAAAGAAGGAATTCACCAGGGGTTTTATACACTTCTGTATCCCTAATAAATAATCCCCCCCAAATAATTCAAAGATACAACAATAAATGTGATCAAAGGATCATCAAATAATATACAATTTGACATATCTAGATCTTTTCTAGTATTCTCTTCCACATCTTTGTCAAAAAACAAGGCAATTCCCTGCCCTGCCTATGGTCAGTGGGAATCCTCAGTGTGTATGGGGTAAGATTGCCCATGACAAGAGGTAATTTCTGATCACATCAACTCTTCCAGATTTGGCCTAAATTATGTCGGGAACTTGAATCACATAGCACAGTATGCATAGAGCACACACGTGAACCTTCCCCATGAATTTTGGGAGGGAGAAGGTCATCCGTAGCTTTATACCATCCAGGTGTTCTGCCAGAAAGCTCTGATTCCAAGGACTCCTCCAGATTTACATTCTAGTCTGTACAGTTGTTGGTTCACCTGACACAGTGTGCTTATTCCATGAGAATGTCCATGACCATTCCCTTGCTTTAGGGGATATTTTAAAGGACTTGCTTTTGATATAAAAGAAGGAAGAGAAAATCAGACACTTGAGTATCCCGCAGCCAAAAGCCACATGATGATAACACTGTCGGGCTTTGAGGATGACAGAACGACTGGTGATGTATACTGATGTATATCTCAAAGGAAAGGAATGGCTCTCTCGACATCAAACTGATAGATTTAGGATTCAGTTCCTCCTCTAAAATTGCTTCTATTAGAAACTCGGATAAGTTTCCACATTTTGTAATTTTTCAGCAACACTGGAAGCAGAGAAGAGTGAGTACTTTTAGCTGTTCAATAGTATACAAAAATCTAATAACAGGACATCAGAGCAAATGGAGGAAGAAGGAGGCATTTCTTGGTAATTTTGCATGTACAATGTAAAATTGAAGGGAGAAGTTCCTGGAGTTTTGGTTAGAAAGGACTCCTTCCTCCTGGAGTAAAATTGGTTTTGTCATATAACTCAGTGTGTTTGAACGTAGCTCACTTGGTTCTACAAATTTTTCCTTTACTTGGCTCCTTTGATTGCCTGCATTTGGTAACTGACATAAGAGTTACAGCAAAGCAAAGAAGACCTTCGTGAAAAGAAAGAGAATTGTGTCCTCATTTCAACAAATGGGGGAATGTTATAGTCATTGTCTCTTGGTCAGCCCCATGAACTTATGACAGTAGCGGGCAAGAACGCTTCTATGGTAGAGCTGATCTCATACCTGAAGGCAACAAAACTATCAAAGAGTGGGGTAACGTCATAGAAATACTGCAAGGAAAGATCTATCCCACCTAATGTCTCTGTCCAAACTCCATTCCCTGAGGCATCTCTTTTGATACCCTGTGATTTGGAGGACAGGGTACTAGATCCTCTCTATTTTGAGTGACTGTGACTCTTCAGAGTACCAGAAACCCTGGCCTGACTCTGGAAGAATATCTGCTAGAGTCAAATTTCAGACCTTGTAGTTAGCATTCCGATTTGAATCCACTACATGTTAAAAAGTTTACTCAGCAACTCTGTAAACCAGCCAGAAATGGAAAATTTAACCCAAAACTTCATCATCTTTGATGATATAATAGTAAATTCCCAGTAAACATTTTCCTCTTTTCATGTTTTTTGTAAATTATTTCTAAGCACGCTTATATTTTTTACAAAATATGGAGAAGCAAAATAACATTAAGATGCAAAGATAACAGGGCACTGACTTCCAAACATGAATGCATAATGATCACTACTTGGCCATTACATAGATGAAAACGTTTTCTAGAAAAATAGTCCACATTAATTTAAGTTCATATATTTGTTATTATTTTAAAATTTATTTGGTAATAAATTTATTTTGGTTTCTTCTTTAAACTTGCTTTTATTTTTAATTCTATCATGTTATTCCTTTTATTTTTCACAGCTTCACTGGAAAAAGAGATCAGTGAGTATTTGAGGCTCAACATAAGAAAAAAAGATTAATCAAAGGGATTTCTTGCTAATATTTAATGTAAAATATAAACTGGAAATATGGAGATTCTGAGTGGTGATTATTAAAATGTCTTACCATTTTCACTCAATATATTTGAACCTAGTTTTCTTACAAGTAGAAATGATTCTGTTTCTTAGCTAATGAAATTGCCCACAAGCAGTAATTCATATAAAATTTACAACTCAGCAGAGAAGAAAGAGCCTTTTTAAAAAGACATATTTCAGATATCCCATTTCAAATTGGTGACACTTTACAGTATGTTTCCAAAAGGCAACACCTTGAAATGCTGAGAGGACCAGGCAGCAATGCTTGTATAGGACAACTCATTTCTTACCTGAAGGAACCAAAAATGAAAGAGAGGAATAAGATCATGAAATGCTACCATCCAAGATCTATGACAGCGATTGTCTCTATTCAAGCTCCATCCCATCAGACACCTATTTTGACCTTGTGTGACCTGGAAAACAGGGAACAACAGCCCCTGTAGGTTTAGGTGACTGTGACACTTTGGAACAGGAGAAATCCTCCTGGGGATCTTGTGGACTGGCTCCTGGATTCCAATTACTTACCCTGTAAGTGGCATCCCCATTATAAACCACTCCTTGGGAAAAAGACGAAACACTGAGAACCTCTAAAAATCAGACAAAAGTAGAAAGCTTCACCCCAATATTCATCTTTTTTGATGACATAAATTAGTAGACTCTCCTTCAATACTGTGCATTTCTTTATAGTTATGGTAAATTATTTTTTAATTATTTCTGGTTTTATCAATATGTTAAGGAACCAAAACAACAGTAAGACACCAAGAGAGCAAGGTACTGAATTCCAATCATGAACGCATGGTGATCAATACTTTGCCATGACACAGATGAAAATTTTCTAGAGAACAGTCAGGTTTAACATGACCTACTACATGTCTTATTATATTAATTTTTTGGAAAGGAATTCATACTTTACCAGGATATTTAATATTATTTTCGAAAAATCTTTATAAGGAAGGAATATATATATAAACATTAAAAAATTGAATCCATCATTCACAATAAAATATTTGCAATCTTGAGCAAACTCCATAGTGAATATTTTCTTCTTCCATGAACTCCCCAGTGTGAAACCCCATAGTCAAACCTGTTCCCTGAGATACACAGAAACCAAAACTCCTGTTATTCTCTGTGTAGATTTACTTGTGTTGGATGACACATATCAAAAAGATTAGAAAACCTACATGCAATGAAAAGTTTGAAAAGTTAACAGTATTGACTACATGAAATGGAGAAACGAATCAATCCAAGTGGAGGCATCAGATATTTTGTACTAAAACCGTTTAAAAAGGGGCCAAGGTGATTTAAAAGAAGAGTCTTCAATTTTCCCCCTGGTTATATCTACTAAATGGATTCTCCAAGGCACACTCTAGGAAAGTAAGGTTCCTCACCTCCCTGGTTATTACACAGAGGGATTTCACCAGGGGCTGTGTCCACCACTGTATCCCTAATAAGTGATTCCCCACCACCACGAATCTTTCAATGTGATACAAGAGTATATGGGACCAAAGAATCATTAAAGATGTAACAATTTGATGACATTACTAGACCTTTTCTAGTATTCTCTACACCATCTTTGTCTAATATCAAGGCATTTCCCTGACCTGCCTATGGTCATTGGGAATTCTCAGTGTATGGGGGGGAAGCTTGTCCATGAATTTTGGGGGAGAATGTCATCCCAAACCACCTACAAGTCAGTCATTCAGCAAGTAGTCTCTGATCCAATCGATTCCTCCAGATTTGGACTATATCAGCTGGGACCTTGAATCACATACAACAGTATGCTTAGAGCACACGTGTGAAATTCCCCCTGAATTTTGGGGAGAGAATTTCATTCATAGCCTTTTAAAATGCAGATATTTTGCCTGAAAGCCCTGATCCCTATGATGCCTACAGATTTACATTCTATTATGTACATTTGTCTGTTCACATGACAAAGTGTGCTTCTTCCATAACTTCCATGACTTTTTGCTTTCTTTAGGAGAGATTTTAAAGGACTCATTTTTGATATAAAAGATGGAGGAGAAAATCAGACACTAGAATATTCCCATAGCCAAAAATCACATGATCATTACACTGTCAGGCCTGGATGACAGTGTGACTTGTGATGTGTGCTGGTGCTTATCTCAAAGGAAAGGAATGGCTCTCTCAACATCAAACTGATAGATTTAGGATTCAGTTCCTCCTTTAAAATTGCAACTGTTAGTATCTCTGATAAGTGTTCACCTTTTGTTATTTTGCAGCAACACTGGAAGCAGAGAAGAGTGAGTACTTTTATATGTTCAATATTATACAAAAATCCAATCACAGGGCATCAGAGTAAACGGAGAAGGAGTAGGCATTTCTTGGTAATTTTGAAGACACAATGTAAAATTGAAGGGATAAGATCCTAGGGTTTTTATTTAGAAAGGACTCCTTCCTCCTGGAGTAAAATTGGTTTTCTCATATAACTCAATTCATTTGAACGTAGCTCACTTGGTTCTACAAATTTTTCCTTTACTTGGCTCTTGTGATTGCCTGCATTTGGTAATTGACATAAGAGTTACAACAAAGCAAAGAAGACCTTCATGAAAAGAAATAGAATGGTGTCCTCGATTCAACAACTGGGTGAATGTTATAGTCATTGTCCCTTGGTGAACACCGTGATCTGATGAGAGTAGCAGGCGAGAACATTTCTCTGGTACAGCTGATCTATATCTGTAGGCACCAAAACTGTTACACATTGGGGTAATATGATGGAAATACTACAAGCAAACATCTATCACATCTAATGTCTCTGTCCAAACTCCATTTAATTAGGCATCTCTTTTGACACTCTGTGACCTGGAGATCAGGGTACTCTGTCCTCTCTGTTTTCACGTGACTGTGACTCTTTAGAGAACAAGAAACCCTGGCCTTACTTTTGAGGAATGCTTGCTAGAGTCAAATTCTGGACCTTGTAGTTAGCATCCTGATTAGAATGCACTATATGGTAAAAGGATGAAAATCTAAGCAACTGCATAAATCAGACACAAATGGAAAGTTTGACCCAAACCTTCATCATTTTTGGTGATATAATAGTATAATCCCAGCCAACATTTTCTTTGTATTTACTTTTTTTGTAAATTAATTTTTAGTACTTGTGGAGTTTGTTGAGAAAACATGGAGGAAACCAAACAGCAGTAAGATACAACAAAAGAGGGTACTGAGCTGCAAATACGAAGGCATAATGATCACTACTTGCCCATTACGTAGATGAGAAATTTTTTCTAATAATGCAGTCTACTTTAACTTGAGCTTATATTTGTTATTAATTTAAATTTTGGGGGTGAGAATTATTTCTGTTTCTTCTTTAAAATTGCTTTTCTTTGTAATTCTTATCACATTTTCCCTTTTATTGTTTTTGCAGAAACACTGAAAGAAAAGAACGGTGAGTATTTGATGTTCGACATTACAAAAAAAGAATAATCAATGGGATATTTTGCTAATTTTGAATGTAATATGTATATTTGAAATATGGAGATTCTTAGTGTTTATAATTGAAGTGTTTCAGCATTGTAGCTGAATCTATATGAGCCTAGCTTACTTAGATCTAGAAATGATTCTGTTCATTAGCTAATAAGATTGCCTGCAGGGGTAATTAACATAAAGGTGACAACGAAGCAGAGAACAGCGTGTTTGAAAAGACATGAGACATTTCTTATTTCAAATGGGTGACTCTTAACAGTCAGTTTCCAAAGGCAGCACCTTTAATTGCTGAGAGCACCAGGCACAATGCTCCTATAGAACAACTGATTTGCTTTCCCAAGGCACTTAAAAATGAAAGAGAGTAATAACATCATGAAAATGCTAAGATCCAAGATCTATGACACCGATTGTCTCTGTTGAAGCCCCATCCTATAAGACATCTATATTGACCCTCTGTTACCTGGAGAACACGGTACAACTGCCCCTCTAGGTGTAGGTGACTGTGACCCTTTAGAGCAGGAGCAATCCTCTTGTGAATCTTGTGGACTGGCTCCTGGATTCCCACTACTTATCCTCTAACTAGCATCTGAATTCAAAACAGGTGCATGGTAAAAGAATGAAAAACTAAGCACCTTTAAACATCAGACAAAAGTAGAAAACTTGACCCCAATATTCATCCTTTCTGATGACATAAATCAGGAAACTCTGTTTAAACACTTTTAACTTGTTTATTTTTATGGCAAATTATTATTATTATTTAAATCATTTTATTGGTGGCTCGTACAATTCTTGTCACAATCCATACATACATCCTTTTGTGTCAAGCACAAATGTACATTTGTTGCCCTCATAGTTCTAAAAATATTTGCCTTCTATTTGAGCCTTAATATCGGCTGCTCATTTTCCCCCTCCATCCCCACTTCCCCCTAACTCATGAACACTTCATAAATCATACATTATTCTTATTTTGTCATATGTTACACTGTCTGACATCTCCCCCCTGCCCTCATCTCTGCTTTCTATCCCCCAAGGAAGAGGCTGTACATAGATTCTTGTAATCAGTTCCTTCTTTCTATACCACATTCCCTCCACCCTCCAGGCATCACCACTCTCACCATTGGTCCTGAAGGAGTCATCTGTCCTGGATTCCCTGTGTTTCCAGTTGCTATCTGTACCAATGTACATCCTCTTGTCTAGCCAGATTTGTAAGGTAAAGTTAGGATCATGATAGTGGGAGGGAGGGGGGACATGAAGCATTTAAGAACTCGAGGATAGTTATATTTTTCATCATTGCTACCCTGCACACTGACTGGCTCATCTCCCCACAACACTTCACTAAGAGGGTGTACAGTTGACTACCGATGGGCTTTCAGTCTCCACTCTGCATTCACCCACATTTGAAATATGATTTTTTTGTTCCTTGATGCTTAATATCTGATCCCCTCTGACAGCTCGTTGTAACACAGGATGGTGCCTCCTACATGTGGGCTTTGCTGCTTCTGAATTAGATGGTCACTGTGTATCTTCGACCCTTTAGGAACCCAAACACTATATCCTTTTATAGCCGGACACCATTAGCCTTCCTCACCACATTTGATTAGGCACACGTTTGTCTTCTTTGATCGTATCAGGAAGGTGGGCATTCACTGATATGATTTTTAGTTCTTTGATGTCTGATAACTGGTCCCTTCTATACCCCATTGTCAGACAAGCTGGTGTTCTTCTTCCATGTGGCCTTTGATGCTTCTTAGCTAGATTGCTGCTTGTTTATCTTCAAGCTTTTAATACTCCAGACGCTGTATCTTTTGATAGCTGGGCACCGTCAGCCTTCTTTTCCACGTGTGCTTATGCATACGTTTTTCTTCAGCGATCGTGTGGGAAGGCATGCATCCAGGAATGCCAATTTAATACAACAACGTGTTCTTGCATTGAGTAAGTGCTTGAGTGGAGGCCCAATGTCCATCTGCTGCCTTAATACTAAGCTTATAAATATATGCACATAGATCTGTTTCCCCACACTCTTATATAAATATATTTACATATGTACCTTCTAGTCTTTAGGTCTCTATAAATACCCTTTCCATCTATTCTTTCATCTATTTCCTTTTGATGTCCTCTTATCCCACTATCATGCTCGCCTTCATTTGGGTTTCAGTAATTCCTCTCCGTTACCTTGGCCTTTCTGAAACCCTACTAGACCTCTCACACCCTCCTTGCCACTGATTTTGGATCACTTGTTGCTCCCCTGTCTCTGGATTGGTCAGCACCACCTCCTTACCCCTTCCTCCCCCTCTGCTGTGTCCCCCCCCAGAACCATTGGTTCCATTGTTTTCTCCTACAGACTATTCATTCCATCTATCTTACCTTGCTAGATCTATAGTTCTTCTTCCATGTGGTCTTTGATGCTTCTCTACTAGATTGTTGTTTGTTTACCTTCAAGTCTTTAAGATCCTAGATGCTATATCAAAGCAAAAAAAATCATATAATTTGGGGGTATGATAACTTTCTGTGTTTTATTGGTTGTTTTTTTTTTCATTTTTGTTTGATTCTCTTTACATAAAATTCTTGACAGAAAAATATAGAGAGACTAAATTAATAGTTTCTTAGGCTTATAGGAGGAAAGGTTGAGGGGATGGGGAGCTAGTGATAATGGATTTATGAATAAAATTGTTGTGGTGATGAATACACAAGTATTTTGAATATGTTAAAACCATTGAATTATTTGGTATGCAAATCATATGACAATAAAACTGTTTTTTAAAAGAGTCTCTTGCCATTTAACAAGTCTACACAGTTAACAAGAGCAAGACTTGGGTTTGGTATTGAACTTTCTGATCCTCAGTATTTCTTATAATTTGAGAAACAATACTTCACAATTATTTTGCTATAATTCAATTAAATACATAAATCTCTTAGCAAATATATAACTCACTGTAGTTGTCAAATACATTGTAACTGTTCTTTCACAGATGATGCATCATATGAAAATCTTGTGGGTAAATGATAATATTCTGAAACTAACCCTACAGAGCAATTCACTGGGGAAGTTAATAATTACCCTCTTGGCTATCAACTATATTTATGTTAAGAAGAGATGCATTTTTCTTCTTTCCCCCTTTGCTGTAAAACACATGAATGACTTAGAAAAGCAATATGAGATTGCTTTTTTTATCTTAATAAAGAATCTCATGTCAATATGCTGGATCCTCCCAACAAGTTTGGGGTTTTTTGCACTGTGACAATAAAATGAATGTGAAAATTTGTGTTCTAGGATAACATCAACAGAAAATTGATCATTCTCACAGTTAATGTCTTTGAAAGGTTATAAAATTCTATGGGCACCTACTCTTGAATCCATCACCTCTTCTAATTAACTCTATATTCAAATAGAGACCAGGTGCCCTTTCTATTGTCTGTTTATACTGTAGCTTTCATGTTAAGAAAAGTTGCTTGCATACCTTGATTATGTATTTAAAATAAAAATACATTTCGAGGACCTGTAATTTAACTTTATTTAATTCATGAGAAACAATGTCAGTAGGGAGCCATGGCTAGACTAATGATTACAGAAAAACATCAGAAGCATACATGTCTGTGTTTCTGCATCTTTGTCTTTTTGTAAGCCAATTTATGCGTGTATTTCCTTTCAGATGAAAGGAAGACTCAATTCCAGAAGGGTAAGTGACTGAGTAATTATTTCAAAGGGCCAAATTATAGCAGGCAGTGACACCGATTTTTTTTTTTCAGCGTCAGTGCAGAAACAAAAGTCAAGTATACTATCACCTATGGTCACTCTAAGGAGTCCTGGTGGTATTAAGAGCTCAGCTGCTAACTAAAATTTGTACAAATTGAACCCACCAGCCATTCTCTGGGAACCGATGTGACAGTTTGCTTCCTTGATGATGTCCCGCCTAGAAACCCTTTGGGGCAGTTCTAATCTGTCCTATAGAGTTTCTGTGAATTGGGATCAACTCAATGACAGTGAGTTTTATAAGTTTATAAATGAAAGAGAACAATGAAAACATAATGAACACATAGTTTTGTTAACTTGGAACAGCCTTTCATTGAGATAATTGAAGAAAGAGAAATGTGACTATTTGAATATTTTGTTACCTTCTGTCCCTCCTTTTTTAGATCCCCGCCTTTCTTTACCGTTTCTTTCTATTTCACTCTGTTCAGTGCCTTTTTTGTCCAGTTTGTTTATTCCTATCGTTTGTCCCTATTCTTTTCCTTCTTTCCTTCTTCATTTTCTCACTCTCACTGTTCTTTTGTTAGGATCTTTCTTCTTTTATCCTTTTCCTCTTTTGGTTTCATGTTTGTTTTCATCTAGGTTTATCGTTCTACACACACATGTACACACACCGATTAATGCTATTTCACTATTTTGTGCACTTGCAGACTGGCGGAATACTTTATTGTACCCTGGTAAGTGACATTTTTCTTTTTTATATTTCTCAATTATAAGTTTTTAATTTTTTAAAATTTACTGATATTTCAATTTATTGTCATTATACGTTCATCTAATCTTACGATTATGCTATCAATTAATTTTTAAATATACTTACATGTTCTCATTCCCTTATATGTAATTCCTAAGATGTATGTTTTCCTCACATATTTTTCATAATTACTGAATGTCTCAGTTTAGAACAAAACCAGAAACAGAGCACTATTGATACTATATTACAGCAGCCTTATATTCTGATTTATGGAGTGCCAAAACATTTTCCCTGCTCTCTTTCTGTTTAAATACTATAGGGAACATTTTTCTTCTTTGTACACAAATTCTTCAAGGTTTATGAAAAAAGCAGAATCGCAAAAAATGGAACATTCCAAAGTCATTAGTCTATGGTTGATGAGGTGTCTTCTCAATATTTTTCTTGTGAATGTGTGTATTTAACTTGGCTGCCTCATGGTTATCCCAAGATCAGCATATCTTAGTGGTCAGACAATTATCAGTGAGATGTTGCAGTTAAAAACTTTGAGCCAGTAAGGCTTTCAACATTAGTCAATGATTCATTTTCTTCACTCTTTCAAATTTTGGCAAGAGTAATGCAATTTTACTTTTTAAAATTAGGGCTTCATATACAACCTGAAATAATGGAGTACTCATTTAATCTTGAGGAATGCTGAGAAGAGGCATCTGTTGGGTAGCCCAAAGGACTATAGTCATTCTTAATGTGTATAATCATTTTGGATTTTGGGAGAAACCACTGTAACTCAATCTCTGAAGCCTAATGATGCATCTAATTAAGGATCAGAGCTGAGAGGATGTGATTCAGTTGGTACATCATGTCTTACTACCCTCTTTTGAGTCATCAAACACAAGCATTTTCAGTACACTCTGTGTGGTTAAAAACTCAATCCTTGGAGAATAAAACCGGGAAAAGGAAGATCATAGACACCTTTATCCATAGGGCAAATGAGGCAACATATGTAGAAGTGTTCAATAATTGTTAGAGATCGAATTGAATGACAACGAGTGGTGAAGCAGTTCCTGTTGTATGCTGTCAGTTTTCTATAGGTAATTAAAATGTCTTTCACTAATTCAAATATTGTTATGGGTCCTATTCAACCACAAGAGGATAAGATACTATATATAAATACCAAGAGATAAAAAAACTGATCTGGAACAAATCTGAGTCACATCACCATAGTATAAGTGAGTGTTTACTGGCAGGAATGCAGTATTGATAAGTCCCATGAGTGCTGGGCTGGAAAGGAAAGTTTCTGCTGAGGGGAAAACTCTGGGAATCCATTCCAAAGTGGCAGTGAGCTGGGTCCAGGGAAAGTGGAACCCATAACTCTTAATGCCATCTGCATTAGAGTACTAAACTCAAAATATAAGTTCCATGGGGTTCATTCTGACTCATACAGTCCCTAAAAGCCAGGATAGAACTGCCCAGAGTATGTTTCTGAGACACCAACTCAATGGAAAAAGGCCCATTTTTCTCCCACTGAACAGCTGGTGGTTTTGAACTGTTGACTTTTTGGTTACCCACTCAACATAATCCACTGCACCACCTGGCTCCTTAATGTAAGGCTAACATACCTGAAACTCTGATTCAGGCTGGGAAAGAAACTTTCACAAGGCCACTGGCTGTGCTGTGCACCCTGGATATATGTGAGGGAAAGTATCATCCAGGTGGCCCCAAAGACACGCAGGGAGTGCTTGGGTAGCTGTAGTGGCCATTTTTGAACCATTAACTTATGTCCCTAAAACGTTGTACCTGTGTGTCAGTTTAGTTAGGCCACATAGATACAGCGACAATGACGTACTTGTTACTGCTTATTGCAAATTTCATCCCAGGACTGTGGTGGTTGATTGGAATCGAGAAAATGTTGGTAATGTAACATCTGTGTCCAACACAAGGTCACTTTCTTGAGTGTGTGTGCAGCTTCACACACAGGTGTAACCGTCCAGATGGTCAGGGGTATGTGAATGATCAGGATTCACTCGAGCTGTCTTGCGTCATTAAACTTCCTGAAGTGTCTGTTGGTGATGATTGCTATGGACACCTTATACAGTTTATATGTTCACTGCATGGACTCTAAGCTGATTTAGTCCTTCTGTCAGCTCATTTACTGGGCCTTATTATGCCAGGGAAAGCCCTTCCCTAACACATCATTATGGGTCTGGCAGGCCCAATTGTACACCAATAATAAGTAAAGATTATGGTAAAGTTATAGAGAGCATGAGAGATAGAAGAGAAATACTGAAATAAATGGAGCCACACAATTCATGGTAGCATGCTCACCTCAGCCTCGCTTGGTGGTCCACGTGGAGGGAGAGAGAGAATCTTTAATACTCACCAAGGATTTTATATTTTCTGGAAATATTCAAGCTCCTTAATTACAGGTGAAGACATATGTCACAGGAAGGGTTTGTGCTATAGTTAATATAGTAATGGAAGGGGATGATCTACAGGTATCAACACAATAGGAGAAGGAGGGATTGGGGGTACACATATGGCACTATGGGCGGATCCTAGAGTCTGGATGGCAGCTGGGTCTCTATAAGAACCATTAGCAGAAGGGTGTAAACCCCAACTATAGGAACTAAGCTAATGGTTGCAAAACCCACTCATGCAATGTTACAATAGATAGGTAAGGAGATACACAGAAATCAGTTACATTTCAATTACATTACAGCATTAATTGACAAGTCAAAAATCTTGATCTTTCAGCAAAGGAACAGTCTGGAGTAATAGTCCAGTCACTATTGTATAAAATGTTCACCTTTGATAGAGTCCCAGAGCGTCCCTTAGACAGCGTCAGCAATGGAAGGAATATATCATCAGTCAACAATCGCCATTCTCAGGAATCTGCCAGCTCTTCTTGACGTTTTGGATAACTTCAGTTACAGGACAGGGGCGTCAGATCACACATGAGCTTCCCTCCTTTCTTCTGGGCCTTGCTGACTAAAGAGAAATCCACCTAACTCCTTTGCCTGTGAAAATATAAACAAATAGTCCCTCTTCGAGATGTCAATAACCTGAAAAGGGAATAATGATTAATATTGGGTGACTTCTCCATCTCTTCCTTGTCCATCTTTCTCCATACGTGGTTGCTTCCTTCTAAGAGGAGTCCATCAACTTTATTCTGCAACAATATACATACATAGCCCTTTCTCCAGGTGAATGGACCCTGATCCCAAATGTGATTGCCATCTTCTTGGGACTTCTTAGGATTAGCTCTCTCCGTAGAAGTGAAAACGTGTTTGTCTGCCCTAATTTTATTACAAGCTTTTAGTAAGGAGAAAAAAATTTTTTTGTGAAAATCACTAAATGAAATTGGTCACACATAAGATTCCTCTTCTCCCCCTTCTGTTTTAACAATGTAAATACTAAAACATTGCTAGCAGTCTCAGTTACCTTGCTAGGTCTTGAACCAGTAAAACAACTAGTTAGATAGCCTTCATTGTTGTGTAAATATCCACTCCCAGATCTAAGATTAACTAAGAGGTGTAAATTGTGAGAACTTCCTACCATTCTTTGAAAGACTGAAAAAAATTGTTAATAAATTTGTTCAACTATTCTTTAAGTAACTTACCAAACAGACTTTTTTTTCCTTCAAATTTACCAATAAGGTTATAGCCTCAATTAAGCCGTTCTGCCTTTCAGGCTTCTCACACTATGATTTTACCTTCTTGCAATATTAGTCTTGGTTAACTTCTCTCATTCCTTCCATGCTGGATTTAGAGGAAGTTAATGGGAGGGTCTTAGGTCCTCCTAATTTCTCTAAAGAAATGACCCCCACATCAGTTTAAAATTCTTTTCCCTTCAATTTCTAATTCCATGTGGAAGGCTCTCTTGTTTCCCCACACAGCATTCCAGAAGACTCCTTGATTTAAAGAGTGGTCAGACTTCTCAAATTCTCTTTCCTGCCAGGCATAACTTTTAACTCAAGAAATGCAAGGAAGCAAAAATCGGCTTAAACTATCTTCCTTTTTTATAAGCCATGGTATATTAGAATTCATCACTGCTTTAACTTTTTCATAATCCTGTTCAATAATTCCAGCAATAATCAGAACCCCTTGATAATTTAGATTAGACTTTCCTAATAAACATCCCAAAGTTATTTTAGGTAGCAAACTCCAATTACGACTGTTAATAATTTCTGATTTAGTCACAGATTTTGACTTTTCCTCACAACTCTCATCAACTCCAGTATCAATTTTAATTTTTTGAGTACTTAGGTTAAAACCTCCTGATAAAAACTGTATTACTCTTTCAATAAGATGTTCCTGCCTTTAGAATCAAACTGTTGTGAGGGCTTCTGAGCCATCTCTTGGTTAATCAATCCAACTGCAACAAGAACACAGGCTGGGGTTCTGCAAGTTTGGCTAGGTCTGGTCTCCTGCTGTGAAACTGGGTGATACCTGCAGTTTCTCTCTAAGATCTTCTTTGCTCTGACAGACAGACACCTTGCCTCCCATGCTCTGCTGGGCAGGGTCTGTATCAAGCTCCGTTCTCTATTCCCGGTGCTAAGTTCAGAGGGGCTCAGAGCACGCCTCGCTACAAGTTTTTTGGATGGGCGTTCCTTCCAGGTAAATGTCCTCTATTGCTAAACTTTGAAAGACCATTCTCTACCCAGTGACTACCTCTGTCACAGCAAGGGGAAAATACAGTTCCCTCGGACACTTTCTTGCTGTGAATTGTCCTGTTCTTTTGCAATATCTGCCTGCAGTCTCTCTGGCAATGTCCCTCTGCTCCACATGTAAAGCATATCCCTTTAGGTCTGGCATAACCTGCCAAAGCAGAAGTCATGAGGTTAGTTCTGTGCTCATCTGTCCCTACATCCCTGCATAGCCTGATATAATCTAACAGCATGCTCTGTTCTTTGAAAGGGCGTATGGCAGTGTGACATGATGTTTTCGAGGTCCCAAATGCTAATGTAAGAATAAGATTATCGGCTGCCCCTTTGTCCTCTACATTTTTGTGGACAGCATCCTGCAACTTGGATATACAATCTATATAAGGCTCATCATTCTTTTGCTTTACTGTCGTGTAACTTGGCCTTCTCCTTCCTGATGGGATTAATTTCTCCCAGGCTTCTAGACAGAGTTCCCATACCTGTGTCAAAATCTGCTCATCAAATTTTAATTGTGGCTCAAATGTGATATTCTCATCTCTCAGCAGCTGATGAACCCCTATATCTAGGCCCTCTTCTGCATTTTTTGCGTGCTCATGCAGGGCTGCCTCATTCCATAGCATCTGATATTGCAAAGATTCTGAAGGGGAAAAGCTCACTTTTGTCAAAGCTTTCCAGTCTGCTGGGATCCAGTATTGCATATCTACCATATTCCTGACCATACCAATTACAAATGGTGAATCTGGAACATAATTAGATATTGATTGCTTGAGATCTTTCAGTAGCTCAAAGGGAATGGCAGTGATCGCGTTTCTTCATTCCCTTCGGGGAGCTGCTTGTCAGGCTCCAAGTCTATAATTCTAATGGGATAAGCTATTCTGAATTCTAAATCTGCTTCTTGAGCTATACTTCTTTCCACCCATGACAGCAAAGGTGCTGTCCTACTCCCTGACTCTTTGCCTTTCACTTCTGAGCATCACCTTCTATGTTAAATCTCTCTATTTGAATTTCTATGGATCTAGTCTCTTCTTCAAAACTGGCTTGCTTGATAGCATTGTGATTCCCTGAGCTATATTCTGCCAGGAAGCTGCTACGCTGCGATCTCCTGATTCAAACTTGACCTTCTCAACTCCACCTAAAATCTTCTCATCTGCCTGACACTCATTTTGCCTGCTTCTCACCTGATTTAAGTCTGCATAGCATAGAGGTTTCTCACTTCTCTGCTGGTCTTGAACTTTCCCTCTCTCACCTTGCAGTTCCTCCAACACTGCTTTAATCTGCACCCACAGCTCTCAGGCCTCCATGGGTATGCTCTGTCTTTTCCTATGAGTTTTTCTTAAATTAATCATTACCTTGTTCCAGATCTCCATATCAAAAGTTCCTGACCCCAGAAAAGAAAGATTAAATTTCTTTACCACTTGAAGAAACTATCTCATTTTCTTATTCGTTATCAATACATTTTGTTTCTTCAAGAGGTGGCAAAGAGTGATACCGTACTCTGTATCCATGGTCTTTACCTGGCCCATATCTCACTTGGACTAAAAAATTCACTTAAACATAAAAAAAAAAAATGTCCCTATTCACCCTCACTGTCCGAAGAGGCCGTATAATTGTTACATGGGATATAGCTCAAAGAGTTCTTTTTCTACGGGGCCCCACATTGGGTGCCATATGCCAGGAGAAGGCAGCCCCTAACACATCATTACGGGTCCAGTAGGCACAATTATACAGCGATAATATGTAAAGATTATAGTAAAGTTATAGAGAGAATGAGAGATAGAAGAGAAATATTGAAATAAATGGAGTAAGACACAATTCATGGTAGCATGCTCACCGCAGCCCCACTTGGTGGTCCACGTGGAGGGAGAGAATCTTTAATGTTCACCAAGGCTTTTATATTCTCTGGAAATATGTAAGCTCCCTAATTATAGGTGAAGACTTATGTCACAGGAAGGGGTTGTGCTATAGGTAATAGAGTAATGGAAGGGGGTGATCTAGGGGTATCCACGCAATAGGAAGAGGAGGGATTGGGGGTACACATGTGGCACGATGGGTGGATCGTAGAGTCAGAATGGCAGCTGGATCCCCATAAAAACCTTTATCAGTAGGGTGTAAACCCCACCTACAGGAACGAAGCTAATAGTTGCAACCTTCAGGGAGAAGTAATGCATTGTCTCCAGCTACAGGGAGCAGGCCCACTCCTGTGGTGGGTTGAGACAGCAGCCTGGCCATGACTGTCTTCAGAGTGGATGTCTGTAAGCATTTGACCTACCCCCACATCATGACCTGTCCCAGCCCATTCAAATTCCTGCACCACAAATTGAGTATTCACGAGAGGAGTATCTCCAAACTGAAATACAAGTTCACAAGGCACTGGTGTTTACTGACGGTCCATAATTTTCCAGAATAAATATTTCCCACTTTGATGTATGCCCTTATCACTTTCTATATTTTCAAAGAGGTTTTGGTAAGATTTCCTATTTTAATGTTATTTTTTCAAGAATAAATTTCAAAACTTTTACACTGAGTCATTTCAGACGTATCTCTCATACAAGTTTGACAAAAGATTTTCTTCTAAATATATTATAGGTAATAGTTTCAGCACATTTTTATTATTGGTTGTTCAGCTGTTATTTTAGTTGTTGTTACATTCCCTTCAGTTGGTTCTGCTTCCTAGAAAATTTATTTACAACCGAATGAAGTACTTCCTCTTCCTGTGCAGTTCTCAAGATTGTTCTTATGTTTAAGCCCATTGATGTACTGCATTGTGATTTCAACTGGTTGAAGGTCTTCCTCTGTTTCCCTGACTTACTACTTTACTAAGCAGGATGTCCTCCAGGGACTGATTTCTTCTGATGTGTCAGAAGTACACAAGACAGTCTCACCGTCCTCTAAGAAGCACTCTGGCTGTTCTTCCACCAAGACAGATCTGTTCTTTCTGAACTCCATGTAACTTTCAATATTCTTCATCTGTACAATTATTCAAATGTATCCATTCTACTTAGTTCTTCCTTATTCAATGTTCAACCTTCATGTGCATAGGAGGCCTTTGAAAATACAATTGCTTGGGTCAGACAAACAGTAATCCTCATAGTAACATTCTTGTTTTCAGCACTATAGAGAGGACGTGTGAGGTTGATAAACCTAATGCAATATGTCATTTGATCTTTTTTACTGCTGTTTCCTTGAGTATTGCTTGTGGATATAAGCAAGAAAAACCTTTGAAAACTTAAATCTTTTCTCTGTTTATCCTGATGTTACCTATTGGATTACTTGTGAGCATTTTGGTTTCTTTACATTGAACTGTAATCCATATAGAAGGCTGCAGTCCTTAGTCTTCCTCAGCAAGTCCTTCAAATCCTCCTCACTTCCAGCATGCAAGGCTGTGTCATCTGCAAATGCAGGCTCTTAATATGCCGACTTCCAATCCTGATGCAGAACCAGACTTATTGAGGAGGCCTATGGGGTTTGCTTCATTCTCAGAGCATACCTACCTCCTCTAATGGGATTTTACCCCACTATGTAGTTTTTAAGGAGAGAAATTCAGAACTTCCAATATTACAGAAAACAACCGTGAGTGGTAACTCTTCTGAAGAGTTTCCCCAGATGTGATAACCTTTTTAGAATTTTCAAGATAATTGCTTCTACTCTGATAGATATGGAGAGGGTCCAGAGTGTTATCAAGAGATTGAGGATATGAGAAGAAGAGAGGTTGTTGGGAATATGATATTTTATTTCAATTCTAGAATTGCTTTATTATTTTTTACACATTCTTTCACCTTGTCTCCTCGAAGAAAATTTCTTTCTCTGTTGTTCAAAAAAGTTCCATTTTATATTGGTGAGACTTGCTAAGCATCAACAGGCTGTTCTGTGTAACATATAAACTATGGGGATTGGTTCATATAGGGCTGTTTTATTCATTATAAACTGTTAGTTCATTGAGGAATTTGGTAGAAACTTAAGTAAGGGAAAATGAAAAGTTGTAAAGATAATTTAAATGTAATGTAAAGACTAGGTCTCCTAATGCACGTTATGTTTGCTTTTATTCAGATTGGAGGAAGGCATTTTTTAAAGCTGGTAAGTCATTTCTTGATCGTTAGGAAGAAATGTACTCCTTATACTCAGGCGCACCATCAGAGGAAGTTGTTGGAGGAAAGCAGATATGTGAGCTTCCTGTTGCTTCTGTATGAAATTATCACAGATTTCATAGTTTACACCACCATCTGTTAGGGTGTGGAGGGCACAAGTATAAACATGATGGGCTGGTATGCTTGAAATACTTTGAAGGTTCTAGGAAAGATACATACATTAATTATTTTTAACCTACTAGAGGTAGCCTTCATGTATTGGCTTGTGTCTCATTTTCTGTAGTCTTCAAAGACCATCACTGCAACCACTAATCCATGTCACATGTCCTTTCTCTGACATTGGTGCTCCTGTATCTGTGACATGAAGACCCTCATTATATGACAGCTACTGGGCTGGTCCAGGGTATTTTGCTTCCAAGTCACTTTATCCTTTTTTTTTTATCCTCACTTCTTTTTTTTAAAATTAATTAATTAATTTATTTTAACAATTTATTGGGGCTCATACAATTCTTTTCACAGTTCATACATATACATACATCAATTGTATAAAGCACATCTGTACAGTCTTTGCCCTCATCATTTTTTTCTCTTTTCTTCTTTTACATTTTATTAGGGACTCATACAACTCTTACCACAATCCATACATATACATACATCAATTGTATAAAGCACATCCGTACATTCCCTGCCCCAATCATTCTCAAGGCATTTGCTCTCCACTTAAGCCCCTTGCATCAGGTCCTCTTTTTTTTATCCCCTCACTCCCCATTCCCCCCTCCCTCATGTGCCCTTGGTAATTTATACATCGTTATTTTGTCATATCTTGCCCTATCCGGAGTCTCCCTTCCCCCCTCCTCTGCTGTATCTCTCCCAGGGAAGAGGTCACATGTGGATCCTTGTCATCAGTTCCCCCCTTTCCAACCCACTCACCCTCCACTCTCCCAGCATCGTTCCTCACACCCTTGGTCCTGAAGGTATCATCCACCCTGGATTCCCTGTACCTGCAGCCCTCAAATGTACCAGTGTACAGCCTCTGTCCTATCCAGCCCTGCAAGGTAGAATTCGGATCATGGTAGTTGGGGGAAGGAAGCATCCAGGATCTGGGGGAAAGCTGTGTTCTTCATCGATACTACCTCACACCCTAATTAACCCATCTCCTCTACTAAACCCCTCTATGAGGGAAACTCTATTGGCCGACACTTGGGCCTTGGGTCTCCACTCTGCACTTCCCCCTTCATTTAATATGATATATATATACATATATACATATACATATATACATATACACATACATACACACACATATCTTTTTTTTTTGCATGATGCCTTATACCTGGTCCCTTGGGCACCTCGTGATCGCACTGGCCGGTGTACTTCTTCCATGTGGGCTTATTTGCTTCTGAGCTAGATGGCCGCTTGTTCACCTTCAAGCCTTTAAGACCCCAGACACTATCTCTTTTGATAGCCGGGCACCATCAGCTTTCTTCACCACATTTACTTGTTCACCCACTTTGGCTCCAGCTGTTGTGTCGGGAGAGTGATCATCATAGAGTTCCAATTTAATAAAAGAAGGTATTCATGCATTGAGGGAGTGTTTGAGTAGAGGCCCAAGGTCCTTCCGCCACTTTATCCTTTTAAGAGACTAAAGATCTCATTATCTTCTCAGAGGAAGTGATTCTGGATGCAGAAACAGCCCACCGTAACCTCATCTTGTCTGAGGACAGAAGATGTGTCACCTGGGTAGAGAAGCCTCAAGAACTACCTGATAACCTACAGAGATTTCATTCCCTTCCGTGTGTGTTGGGTCAAAAGCGCTTCACCTCAGGGAACTGGTACTGGGAGGTGGAGGTTGATGAGAATGGAGCCTGGGACCTGGGGATGTGTAAGGATAATGTAATGAGGAAGGGGAGGGTTGTCCTCAAACCTGAGGATGGTTTCTGGGTCATCAGGTTTTATAAGCATGAGTACTGGGCACTCACCTCTCCAGAAACACAGCTTAATCTAAGACATCGTACCACCAGGGTGTGCATTTTCCTGGAATATGAGCGTGGATGTATCTCATTCTACAATATGACAGATAATTCCCACATTTACACCTTTTCTCAATGTTTCTTCTCTGGATCTCTAAGAGCTCTCTTCAGGCTTTGGTCCAGTGATTCAGGGCAGCTGAGAATCTGTCCAGTGCAAATCAGCACAAATTGATGATCTCTCTGACCACCTGGCCATCCTTGTGCATGGAGACAATAATAGCATTGTCTGGTTAATGAGTATTGAAGCTTCTGGTGATGACGTTAATATTCGTATGCCAGAAGCAAATTATTTGCTTTATAATTATATTTTTGTATCATTTTATCTTCTTCATCATTTCCTCTCAACATTAATGTGTACTGGGCAAAAGAATGGGCTGCTTATTGTATGTTTAGTTGCTTGATGTTAACATAAACATTGATATTTACCAGAGAAAGATGAGGATGTCTGTTCCTGTAATGATTTACATCTTCAAGTCGCAGGAGCAGTCTATTCTGCAATACAATGTCATTATGAATCAGAATTAACTGATGGCAGTGTGCTTCGTTTAAAAAATTATATATAACTGTGTAATGCAATCATATCTGTTAAAATCCTTATAGCAAACTCATGGTAAATATATGTGATGAACTAGGGTCTTTGATTATATTATGGTGTTGAAATTTCTATAATATGGAGTCCTACTAGGTTTTGGGTAAGTGTCGGGCTGACAATCACAAGGTTGGGGTAGACTGACCAGCCACTCATCTGGAGAACCATGAAGCTGTATGTTCTGGTAAATAGTTTTATCTTTGGTAAGATTTTCAAGGGCCTATGAAATAGAATTAACTCCATGGAAATGATTTTTGTAGGGTTAGGGCATGCTATATAACAATAGGAAAAATATCTTTCTGTGTTGTATCCTAAGTTTTCTAATCTATGTTTATGGTGTTTTGTACTTTATTACAAAATAACATTCATTTATCTGTTTAAATAATTACAGTTTTCTCTGATATATATGCCAGTATCAGCAGAAGGAAGAAACTGCTTATAAGTTTCCTTTATGGGGCTTCATTATATTTCATCCTTGATTCTTTTCTTTTTGGTCTTTCCATTTTCTCCTGAAAAATCAATTCATTCATGACTTTTCCTACTCAACTTAATGGACACTTTGAAAATGTCCATACATGAAAAATAATTTTTAATGCGTCTATGAATTTTAAGACATGTAGAGATTCATAACTTCCACGATTTCAGAATGATAAGTCATATTATATCTGTACACTCCCCAGTGTAATCCCACATAGGTTTATTCACACTTCTATTCTGAGTATTAGCTTTCAAAAAGCTCCAGAGAACAGTGAAATGCCAGCAATTATTAAAATTATTTTAGTTTAACATGCCCTGCCTACCTTGATTTGAAGGACCTAGATACATTTGTAATCTCCTCAGTATAACATAATATATGAATCCAATTCTTGTTCCTATTTCAATTCTGTAGTCGCATCTGTAACTGCTATGTACTCTTCTTCCACCACTCACACTTTTGTTACAGTTTCTTTTGTACTCTCAGGTCCTTGTAAGTCTCCAAATCTCAGGAAGTCATTGGATGCCCTCATGATCTCATGATAATGTTCTCACCCATCCTGATGATTTAATTTTAGCTTTGTGTGGTCAATGCCTTGCAAAAGACAAATAAAAATTCTAATTAAATTATATTTGAAAATTGAATCATTTGTACCCTAAAACATAAGCAAGCCCTCTAGCAGTCCATCAACTTTTGAAAATCTGCTCAGTGAGTTTTGTAGGGTTGTATATTTTCTAAAACTGTCAAATAAATGGAATCAAACAATTTGGAACATACTGAGACTAGTTTTCTTCACATAGCCAACAGACATGTTACAATGCAGGTTAGCAATTAATTCTACAATTACCTTCCCCTGAGTATTATTATATGGAATGTATATAGTTAGTGATGAAGAAATTAAAAATATTGCCAATTGAATCATCGTGAAATTGATGAAAATACATGGATATGTGTCAATGATTACAACATGAAAGCTGGAATCAAGAACATAGAAAATTCATTGAAAATTATGACAATGTTGATAGAAACAAAGCTAGAGATCCATGATAGGATATTACAAAACCAATAACTTATGTATGGCAAATACATTTTTTAAACAACATAAATATTTACTGTTCACATGGACCTAATCAGATTTAATAAACAGGAATCAAATTGACTAACTCAGATTGTATAAGAATCAGAGAGTGGCCACACCACACCTGTGTAAATGGTGGTCTTTGGACCTTGGGGGAATCCCAGTTTGGTGGGTGTCCAATCGAAAGGGACCCAGATCACCATATGGTTCATACCTAGATGCATTCCTCGTAGTGGCATGACATGTCTTGAGCTTCTGGGCAAGGATTTGAACTTGGAAGAACTGCTCCAGGGAGTTTCAGTTGGCACCAGGGAACATGTTTAGGGAAAACATAGTTCAATACAATGGGAGATTGTAATATGAAGCAGCAACTCTTGGTTTACAGCTTGAGGTGGAATGGAAATGGCATAGACACTTCACACCTGCACTGTCCACAGTGATGTGTCATTGGAAAAATTGATGATGGTACACTTGCAATCACCTTATATCCCAGGAAGATGATCAACAAAGTTTTTCTTTGCTGCCTCTGTCAGTTTTGGTTTTTCTGCCTTTAGCTTGCTTGTTTTTGCTTGTCTTTTCTTCGATGCTAGTTGGTTTGTTGCTGCTATTGGGGTAGTTGGTCTTATGAAGTTTGTCAGAATACAACCACCACAATAAACCTGAGTCATGAAATCCCAAGGAAAGCTGATAGATTCTGGGCCCCCAATGAACTCTAGTCCCAATTAAATAACAGTTATTTCTGATAACACAGCCCTGCTCCATACTCACCTTCATGAAAAGATCACTTGTGGCAAAAATGCTACAGCAAGGAGTGGTGACGAAAGGAGATGATGCCTGGCTATCAATCAGAATAGTGTCTGGGGTCTGAATGAGTTGTACTCAAACAAGCCGCCATCTAAGAAGGAAGTGTACTAAGTAACATGGAAGAAGCACACTAGCTGTGTGATCCATGGATGACAAAACAAAATTCAAATATGACAAACAGAAGTGCACCAGAATCTAAATTGCAAAATCCCAAATTGTAGGAGGCTATGGAGTACAGCGTGTGCCTCAAACCCATATCCAGAATATCTAGTCATATTAAGCCTTTGGCAGATCCCCACTAGCCACAGGCAAGGGTATCAAGCAATTTTACTGTCGGATAGGGAATATTGCTATCAGGTAGGGATCACTCTAGGCAGACTTGGTAAGTTGATCACCCACCTAACCCAACCAGAAACTCTTCTGGTGCAAGTATTTCTTGACAGTTCCATGACAAAAATTTCTTCCCCAGTTTACATGTACTTTATTAGCTATATAATGACATTTGAATGTGGGGATAATTGTAAATTATACATAACATTGTAAAGAATTTTTGTTCAGAATAGAACCTTTTTAAATTTATATAATAACGCCTCCTTTTTCACTTTCCGTAAACTGACACTTCCCATTCTTTCACACTACCTAATTTTTGTTCGTTTTTTACTATTTCTCCCTCTGGTTTTCTCAATTTCTTTTTCTTTTCTTAACTTTTTTCTATTCTATTTCTCATTACTGGCACCACTTGAGATAGGAAATTGTGCATACTTGATGCAACTTTAACAATCACATAAAGATGCCACATAAATTGGAATCAATCAAACAACAATAGTTACAAACAAGTGAA
Organism: Tenrec ecaudatus; assembly: GCF_050624435.1. Taxonomy (NCBI): domain Eukaryota; kingdom Metazoa; phylum Chordata; class Mammalia; order Afrosoricida; family Tenrecidae; genus Tenrec; species Tenrec ecaudatus. The sequence goes on from NC_134536.1 coordinate 163,208,125, forward strand.
CCAAGCTCAGGTACAAAGGAATTTCTGTTTAAGGAAAGCTTCTTCCCAGAAAAACCACTCAGAAGAATTATATGGGGAGGTGGGGGAAAATTGGCGAACTGATGGGACTCATCCATCTGGAGCTCCTGCTGCCAGACCAGAAAATTGGGAGGCAAGGCAAAGGAAATGGGGAGCTGGAGTGCTGAAATTAGAACTAGGGAACCAGGGTCTCTTCTGAACCCCTTTTTTGAATGGGATTTACACACACAAAGCAAACCAAGAATGCTCTAAAGAGCTCTAGCTATGGGGGCCTGCTGTGACATTGCAGGGAGCTGCAATTTCTGCAGGCAGACACCAGAGAGGGGAAAGAATACCAGCCATGAGAGGAATCTCACACTGGAGCTGTCCATGAAGTTGGCTTCCTTGAGCTCAGGCCCTGGGTACTGGTGTTGGCAGGTAGCCATATTTAAAGTAGAAGGAAAAGTAGATTATTACCTCAGGTAGATTGCGGTGTGGGAGAAAAAAAGGCGGAAAGTCGGGAGTCCAGGAGCAAATTTAGTTTCAATTGGCCTAGAAGGAAAAAAAACCCTTGATAAGCTGGTTCTCCCCCTCTGGGGGTTGGCATGGCAGCCCCCCAAATTGGAGCACACCACAAGCATAATTTTTAAAAAGAGGGTGAAATATATATTTTTGGTTTAAAACTCAAACCCAAGTCTGGTTGCTCACCTCCAAGGAGCACATAGGTGGAGGCCCTTAACATAAATCAGCATTAGAAGAAGCCCAACTAAGGAATGCCAGAACTCAGCTACAGGGACTGGCAGCTTTTAGCATAACAAAGACATGCTGTTGCAAGTGTCTCCTTTAAACAGCACAGAGCTGCAGCCCAGTGACTGTGAGAGAAAATATCATTTGATTTTAGTCTAGCTGGACAGGCGGATAAAGAAATAAAAAATAAAATCCTCTGATCTAGTAAGCACCAGCTCATTAGATAGGACAGTAAACCCAGATTCCCTCTCAGTGATTCTACACATAGCTGGAGAGGTCTTGCCTAACCAGGGACCCTAGATGGGGCTGTGGGAACACTCAGTGCCCACCTCCCGGCTACCTGCTACAGTGCTACATATAGTACAAGGCAGGTACACCAGCGAACTCCAGCATCCAAGTGACTCCTGGCCATGGGTGTGATCTTGCTTTTAAAGTAATCCCACACAGCATCTGTGGAGCCCTACATCAAACAGGCACACCACCCTACTACTTTGAGGGAGATTTGGAACTCCTCCGGCTTCACAGACAGGTGCTTAAGTCTCAGTTATTTCCTCCCCTACTACTCTATTTCTTCTCTGTTTTTCTTCACAAGTCCTTCTATCTTTCCCACCGCACTCAGTCTTTTCTTTCTTCTTTTTCCCTCTTTTTTTCTTCTTTTTGCCCCTTTCTCCTTTCTTCTCTCACTCCCTCCTATCATATGCCACTACAGGCTTCCAGGTCACTACACTCCGCTTAGTGCAAATTAACCCAAACAGCAGTTAGAATTCCAGTCTTCACTCCGTGTGAGTGCTGTACACAACATATGACAGCTGGGACAAACATCTACACCATGCGGGGCTGCTGAAGAAACCTCCATCAGAAATCTAAAGCGATCTGATCTCGTCAACTAGGGAAATTTTTCCCAGCACCACTCGGTCCCGGCATTGAAAGCGCACACCACATTGCCATTTAGGGGCAGAGTTTTAATCCCTCTATCTGTCTTTGTTCTCTTTGGTTCTCTCTCTGTTTGCTCTGCACCCTCTCATTCCTTTCACATGCCACTACTTGTTCCCAGATGCCTACACTCGGCCTAAGGCAACCCTGCCCTCCCAATGGGCAACCTGACCCCTAAGACAGTGCTGCACACAGGAAGAGTCAGTGCTACACACAGCACAGTGCGGGGCCAGCTATTCCTTTAACTATTTAAAAATCCTCTGACCTTTTCCTTTCTTTTCTCTTCTCTATTTTTTTTATTTCATTGCCTCCAGACCACTCCCCTCAGCATAAGGAATCTCTGAAGGGCCAACTAGGGGAGCTCTCACCCTCATTTATTGGCTTGGCAAGCATCTTGGGAATTCACGCTGGTCCTCTTCCTCACACCAAGCATCAGGGGTTTCTCACCTACAAAAAGTGGGGGTATCCCAAACCTAAACCCCGAGGCCCGACAAGTGACTACTGCGGGAATATCCAACCACCTCCAAGGTGATCTCTCTGTCTACGGTAAATCCCCTGCCAGGTACAGAGCTCTACACCAAGGAGGGTATATCCGCACTCCCTCAGCAGCACTACAATTTCAGAGAAAAACACCACAAGCCACCCTAAGTGATCCAAGAACTGTGAAGACTACTTAGAGATAGGCCAGGGAAGCGACAAACTCAAGGGCGCACAACAACCTGACCAGTGTCACATGAGAGGAATATCCAAGACACAATCCATAACAGAATTCTGGATGGATAGGATAAGAGTGAACCCACAGGAAGATAGGGTGATATCCTCACTCCTCAGAAGAGCTACCGAGAGTAGTTTGTAGAATACTCATACAAATCCCCCAGAGAGAGTGCAGGGTTCTTCAACTCAGGAAGATGGCTCCAAACTTCTCTAAAACAGCACGTTTACAGAAACCAGTTCTAACCACTTAAACAAAAAAGGAGGAGAAACAGAAGATAATGCTGGAAGAAGTCATGAACCTAATGATGGGCAGACAAGGAGCAGATATTGACCTGCCACAAAAAGAAATTTTCAAAATGCTGCTTGAAGTCATAAAGGATATGAGGGAAGCAATGCAGAAAAAAGATTAAATGATAGAGGGGGTAAAGGCGATGCACCAAAGGGAAATACTAGAGTTAAGGGGTGAATAACAAAATCCAGTGACAAATTGACAGACCTTGTGAATAGGCTTGAGGAGGCACAGAATCGAACCAGTGACCTAGAGGACAACCAAGCAGACTTCAGCTAATGGGAAAAGCAGCCAAATAAGACAATCAAAGAAGCTGAAGAAAAGTGGAGGGCCATGTGTGATACTGTGAAAAGAAAGAATATAAGAATAATTGAACTACCTGTACAAGACATGATAAAGATGTCAACCGCGAAAATAGCAAGGGAATTCTTAGTGGAAACCTCCCCCAGCTTAATAAATGAAAATCAGGCAACCATACAAGAGGCTGAAAGAACACCAGCCAGACAGAATCTCAAGATGAAGTCACCAAGCCACATAGTTGTCAAATTATCCAACTATGAGGAAAAGGAGAAGATCATAAAAACAGCTAGGGAAAAGCAAACAGTCACGTATAAAGGTACCCCAATAAGAGTATGTTCAGAACTATCAGCAGAAACTATGAAGAAGAGGAGGGAATGGAGTAACGTATTCCAAAAATTGAAGGAATACAACGCAAACCCAAGAATATTTTACCAAGCCAAATTATCTATTAAGATAGATGGAGAAGTAAAAGTCTTCCCAGACAGGGACAACCTCAAGGAATACATAAAAAGAAACCCAGCCCTACAGAATATCCTTGCAATTTAAATATAGGCAGAAGATCAACACTCACTGATGCCAAATAAGAGAACATTACATACAACAACTCCACCCAGAGGGCGACAAACAGGAATCAGCCCCCTGGATAGCATCATCTCAATAGTGGGAAAAGGCACACATAAACTACACACACAAAACAATCATATACGTTAGGTAGATAGGTAAATATTCATCACAAAATGTACAAGATGACATCACGGAGTCCACAGATGGATATAATAACACTTAATATCAAGGGCCTGAACTCAGGCATTAAAAGGCGGAGACTAACAGGTTGGCTCAGGAAACATAACCCATTGATCTGCTGCCTCCAGGAGACTCATCTCAAGCTTACAGACAAAAACAGTTTGAGAATTAAAGGCTTGAGAAAAATATACCAAGCAAATGGTAATGCAAAATAGGCAGGGGTAAAGATCTTAATATCTGGTCAAATTGACATCAAGATTCAGGCCATAACAAGGGACAAGGAGGGACACTATATAATGGTCAAGGGAAAAAATAGACCAAGAACCAGTGAGCATAATAAACATATATGCACCTAACGAGGTACCTGCGAAAATCATAAATCAAACACTCCAAAAGATGAAAAAAGAGATCTCAGCCTCAACAACAATAGTTGTTGACATTAATACATCACTCTTTGAAAAAGAGATCATTGGGAAAGAACCTCAACAAGGAGGCAACAGATCCAAATAGCACAATTGGAAGACTTGACTTGATAGATATTTTCAGAGCTTTCCATCTCATGAAAAATAATTCATTTTTTTCTAGCCCACCTGGCACAGTTAGAAAATAGAGCACAAGGTGGGACACAATTTGAACTTGAGCAAATTCAAGCACATAGACATTATACAGCCATCTCTCTCTGATCATTGTGCCTGAAATCTGGAAATTAACAGAGGAAAGAACTAGGTGACAAAGGGTATTTATAGAGGTCTAAAGACTGGAATGTACATATGTAAATATATTTATATAAGAGCGTGGGGAAACAGATCTATGTGCATATATTTATAGGTTTAGTATTAAGGTAGCAGATGGACATAGGGCCTCCACTCAAGCACTTAATGCAAGAACACATTGTTCTATTAAATTGACATTCCAGGATGCACACCTTCATGACAGGATTGCTGAAGAAAATGTGTGCATAAGCAAATGTGGTGAAGAAAGCTCACGGTGCCTGGCTATCAAAAGATATAGCGTCTGGGGTATTAAAGTCTCGAAGATACACAAGCAACCATGTAGCTGAGAAGCATCAAAGCCCACATGGAAGAAGTACACTAGCCTGTCTGTCCACGAGGTTTAGACGGGACCAGTTATCAGACATCAAAGAGCTAAAAATCATATCAGTGAGTGCCCACCTTCCTGATAAGATCACTGAAGACAAATGTGTGCTTAAGCAATGTGGTGAAGAAAGCTAATGGTACCCAGCAATCAAAAGATATAGCGTCTGGGGTATTAAAGACTTGTGGATAAACAAGTGGCCCTCAAGCTGAGAAGCATCAAAGTCCATGTGGAAGAATCATACTAGATCGTCTGACAAACTGTAGCAGGGACCAGTTATCATACATCAAAGAACTAAAAATCATATCAGTGGGTACCCACCTCCCTAAAACGATCAATGAAGACAAGCATGTGCATATCAAATTTGGTGAAGAAAGCTGATGGTGCCCGGGTATCAAAAGATATAGCATCTGGGTCTTAAAGGCTCAAAGATAAACAAGTGACCATCTAGTTCGGAAGTAACAAAGACCACATGGAAGAAACACACTAGCCTGTGTGACCATGAGCTGTCGAAGGGATCAGGTATCAAGCATCAAGGAACAAAAAATCATATTATTGTTAATGTGGGTTAGTGCCGAGTGGAAACTCAAAGGCCGTTTAGAGCCAACTGGACACACCCTTACTGAAGGGTTGTGGGGTGGAGATGAGCCAGTCAGGGTGCAGGGTAGCAAGGATGAAACATATAACTTACCTCCAGTTCTTAAATGCTTCCTCCCCCCCTGTACCCCGCTATCATGGCTCCAATTCTACCTAGTACAAATAGCAACTGGAAACACAGGGAATCCAGGGCAGATAACTCCTTCAGGACCAGTGGTGAGAGTATTGATGCCTGGAGGGTGGAGAGAAAGTGGTGTATAACAGGGAAATGATTACAAGAATCTACATATAGCCTCGTCCCTGGGGGGTGGACAGAAGAGAAGAAGGTGTGAACAGATATCAGACAGTGTAACATATGACAAAATAGTAATAATTTATGAATGATGACGGTTTCATCAGGTAGGGAAGAGTGGAGAGGGAGTGGGAAAATGAGCAGCACATATTAAGGACTAATGTAGAATGCAAATATTTTGAAAATGATGATGACAACAAATGTGCATGTTCTTGACACATGGATATATGTATGGATAGTGATAAGAATTGTATTAGCCCCCAATAAAATGATTTTTAAAAAAGTCTACAGGGGACGTTCTACTCTGTCTATATGGCCATTACAAGTCAGGACTGGGTATATTGCAGTGAGTTTTGGAATTTATGGAATCTGATGGCCACATCTTTTTCCCCTGGAACAGGTGGTGAGTTCAAATAAAGGCTTCAAGAATGACTTGAAGGTTGAAGGTACTTTCAAAGAGTTCACCAGAACAAATGAGAGAAGAAAAATGAAGGAAAGAAGGAACTTATAGAAATCGTAAAACTAAAATACCAGATTTTGAGAACAATTTTAATTGTCACAGAAATAGAATGCAATAATTGGACAGCCAAATGCATGAGCATGAAAGCAAATCTCTTTACTCCAACATATGATAGGATCAATCTACGAAATCAAAGGAGCTTGAAGAAAGTCTAAGAATTATGTGTTGAGATTCTAGGACACAAACAAGTAAACAATAAATCACAGAGGAAACAGAGCGAGAAATCATGAGGGGAATTTTCTTTAACAGCATATAAGAGGATAAAAGAATGATGATGCAGGAAAGAGAGAGAAGGCCAAACCAATTAGCCACCCCCAAAACATCATGACATATCATACTCAAATTTTCCAATAACGAAGTCAAGAACAGATATCGATAAAGGAAAATCTATAGCATAAGCTTGGGATTTGGACAGAAACTGTGCAGGCAAGAAGACACTGGAATGGTATATACTTGTAAAGAAAGCAAAATTTCCCATAACTAGGAAAATCCAGACAAAAAGTGTCAAGTGTGAGGTTGCCAAGCACTTGATTGTATTTTGCTTGGATCCATACTTGTAAGGGTCTGCAAGAATTAATTCTAAAGGTTGAGGTGCTCTCAAATAGAATGTATACACATTGGGCTGCTAACCATGAGATGAGCAGTTTGAAATCACCATCAACACCAAGGGGGGAAAGATGAAGCCTTTAACTCTTAAAAAACATTGAAGTCTCAAGGACTTCTGGGAAGATGGTGACCGAGCAACACATAACAGAGGGACTCCAAAGAAATCATCCCAGGAGAGTTACTCAGTGGGAAATTCAACACTGCCTGATCGCAGGAGCAGCATCATAAAGATAAGCAGGCACGGATCCAGAATAATTTGAAGGGCTAGGTGCTTTTGTCTTATGACAACAGAGGCAGGCTAAGATTTGAGCTTAGCCCTGCCACTGTCTCAGTCAGAGCCAGGACCATTGGGAGTGAGCACAGGGACTTAATCTCAACACAGACACAGTTTGCTGCCTCCTCGTGTCAGGGATTAAACCCTTTTCAGCTCCACAGGCAGGGATCAGGACTCAGCTCTATTGTTACTTTTGTTTCCCTCTTTTCTCTCTATCTGCCCACAGTCTCAGCAGTCTGCACAGGAGCTTTATCTCAACACAGCCACAGCTTAACACCAACTTTGGGATGGGATTAAACCCTTGCAGCCCCATGGGCTGGGATTTGGACTCAAGTATATTGATACTTTTCCCTCCTTTATTCGATCTATGCCCCACCATTTTCAGAAAGGTTAGTTTTTTTCTCCTCTTTTTTCTCTTCCCTGTTCTCTCACACTCCAGTCCGACCTCAAGCCCACTCTCCATAGCCTATGGCATTTACGCTTGCCCTCTACCAGGTTAAGTGAGCTCCATACCGTGCAGCATAGCTTGAAGCCAAGGAAAGCCAGCCTGCCCTCAACAACAGTTTATTCTGCCCAAAATCTTCCTTTGAAATTCCTGCCTGTGTGGCTATGGGAGATCCTATTTGTCCTCTGTGGGCCCACGTGAGTAAGGGAAATTCCTCCCGACAATTGTAGTGTCTCACACAGCCTAAGGTAGTTCGGCCAACACTCACCAATGTTCCAAGTTGCTGCAGTAACCTCCTCCCAACCTTCACAGTGATCTACCTGAACAGAGCATTTACAGCCACCATTCGCAGTGTTCTACACCAAAGCAGGCAAACCATCAGCATTCCGGGCACTCCCCTTGGGAATGAAGACACAGACGGATAAAGTGGTAGGCTAATTCCATAGTGAAATTAGCTGTAGGTAGTTCATAAAAGCATTCGTGTGAGTCTCCCAGAGAGAGCAAGTGCTCTTTAACTCTCTGGAAAATGGCACCTGGCTCCTCTAAAACAGTGCAACACAAACAGCTATCAGCACCAATTACCTCTACGGAAAAAAAAACAAAACCAGGAGAAATAAAAGGCAATGGCAGAAGATGTCCTGAAACTATTGACATGTATAGAAAAAGCAGACATTGCTCTGCTCAGAAAAAAATTTCAGAATGCTGCTTGGAGTCAGTCCAGATATGAGGGAAACAATACAGAAAAAGGGTGAAATGGTGGAGGAGATAAAGTCCATACACCAAAGGGAAATACAAGAGAATGGAAGGAGATAACAAAAACCGGTAGCAGAGTCATGGACCTCGAGAATCAACTGGAGGAAGGAGAGAACCACATTAGTGACTTGGAGGACAGTCAACAGACTTTAACAAACATGAACAAAAATCTAATAAGACCATCACAGAAGCTGAGGAAAACCTAAGAGCTATGTCTGATGATATGAAGCTGAACAACATTAGAATTATTGGCTTCCAGGAGGAAGACACAACAAAGAAGTCATCTGCAACAATAGTGACAGTATCCTTGGAGGAAAGCTTCCCCAACTTAATGAATGAAAACCAGGCAACCAATCAGGAGGCTGAAAGAACGCCAATTAGATAGTTAAACTGTCCTGCTTTGAGGAAAAGGAGAGCAGCTAGGGAAAAACAAGCAATCACATATAAAGGTTCCCAAATAAGAGTATGCTCAGACCTATAAGCAGGACCTATGAAATAGAGGAGAGATTGCATTAACATATGCCAGTAATTGAATGATAACAACGCAAACCCAAGAATAATCTACTCAGCCAAATGATTGATCAGGATAGAAGGAGAAGTATGAGTCTTCCCAGACAAGGGAAAACTTAAAGTATACATTAGAAGGAACCCAACCCTACAAAAGATCCTTTTCAAGGAAGTATGGGCGGAACTACACTCACCAAGCATAAATAAGAGATCACTACATAGAACAACCTCACCCAGAGGGCAACAAAGAGAATACAGACCCCAAGATAGCATTGACTTACAGATGGAAAGAAGTCAAGAATCACACACACACACACACACACACACACACACACACACACACACACACATGGAAACACACTAATGAGAAAGGAATGTGGGAAACGCCCAACAAAAGTTATAAGATGACATCAAAGAATCTGCAGATGGAGATAATGACCCTGAATATCAATGGTCTGAACTCAGGCATTGAAAGACTTATACTAGCAGAATGGCTTTTAAAACAGAACCCATCCATCTGTTGCCTACAGGAGGCACATCTCAAGGTTACAGACAAAACTAGGCTGAGAATCAAAGGCTAGAGAAATGCATACCAAGCAAACAGCAATTCAAAAAAAGCAAGGGTTGCAATCTTAATCTCAGATAAAATTGACCTCAGAGTGAAAACCATGAAAAGAGATAAAGAGGGACACTATATAATGTTCAAGGGAATGGTAGAAACAGAACCACTAAGCTTTGTAAACATATATTCCCCGAATGTGAGACTTGCTGAATAAGTCAACCAAACACTCTAAAAGATTAAAAAAGAAATCATAGCCTCAATAATTATAGTGGGTGACTTGAACACACCACTCTCTGACAAAGATATATCATAGGGAAAGAAACTCAACAAGAAGGCTATAGATCTCAACACTGCAATTAGACAATATATGAAAAATATCCTGGACCAAGGCTTCACTGGAGAATTCTACCAAGCAGTTAGGGAAGAACTGTCACCAATCCTGCACATACTCCTCCAGAGCATAGAAAAAGACAGCAAATTCCTGAACTTCTTCTATGACTTATATAACTCTGATACCAAAACCAGACAAGAATCTCACAAGAATCGAGAATTACAGACCCATAAACCTAATGAATATCAGTGCAAAAAAATCTTAGCAAAATACTAACCAACAGAATACAAAAGTGTATAAAACAAATAATTCCCAATTGATCAAGTGAGATTCATGCCAGGGATGCAGGGATGGTTCAACATACAAAGGACCATTAGTATTATTCAGCATATTGATATGAAAAACTGTAA